>NC_141538.1:65900000-66200000 GCF_021556685.1 Rattus norvegicus | reverse complement strand
AAGGTGAATGCAAGCCAGGGCAGGGGTGGTGGCCTACTTAGGCCGGAGGTGACTGGGAAAACTTCCAAAGTTTTTTAGGTTCAAGAGCGGCGCCCCGCAGCGCCGGAAACGGAGCTCCCCGCCTCGCGTGCACTCAGCCAATGGCTGCGCGATGCGCCGTCCAGCGGTAGCTCGCTTAGCACCCGTAGGGTGGCGGCTGTAGAGGACGCCATCCTCCAACGCTTCCACGCGAACCCAGCGCCCACGTAGTTTGGCACGTCTCTCCTGCATCCCTGCCCACGGTTAAAGCGCCTCAGAGAAGACCCTTGTCTTTAAACTGAAGCGCCCGCACGCACCTCAGGCGAAGGAAGCAACATGGCCGACTGCGCGGAGGAAGAGCCGGAAGTGGCTTTGATGGGCGGTGTCTGGGGGCGGTCCTCGCGTGATAGGGGCGGGGCCTGCCGCCGGAGCTGGGTTTGCAGTCAAGTGTCCTAGGCACTCTCTCCACCGCCAGCGCGGGGCTCTCCGCCTTCTTCGGGGGGCTGGACCGCATCGGCTCCGCCTAGCCAGGTGTCGTCGGTTCCCAGGTGCCCGCCGGACCTCCGGCATTCCGGTGCCGCAGGCCTGTGCAGCGGCCAGCAGCGATGGAGGACACCCCCGAGCGCACTCCTTCCTCCGAGTCCATACAGCCTCCGGGTCTGGCCAGGGAGCCCGAGGTGACATCTCCCGGGGACTCAGAGGGCTGCGCCCGGCCTCTAGACCCGGCCCCTAAGAAACTCTGTGGGTATTTAAGTAAGTTTGGCGGCAAAGGACCCATCAAAGGCTGGAAATGCCGCTGGTTCTTCTACGATGAGAGGAAGTGCCACCTGTATTATTCGCGCACCGCTCAGGATGCTAACCCCTTGGACAGCATCGATCTCTCCAGTGCCACCTTTGACTGTAAGGCGGACGCTGAGGAGGAGGGCACTTTTGAAATCAAGACTCCTAGCCGAGTTATTACCCTCAAGGTAAGTGGAACTCCCCACCCTCCAATCCCTTTTACAGCTCGAGCGAGTTTGCAGGGCTAATGCATGGTCACCGTAAATTGACCCGGACGTTGATCACCATGGAGTGCCCAGAGCCTGGAGCTGTCCCACTTAGCTTTCACCATTTCTTTATTGCCTCCCCAAAGGCAAGAGTGAGGAATTCCTTTTATGCATCAAGAAACTGAGTCATAGACAAAGGGGAATGGCTCAACCCGGGCACTTACAACGATGTCGTTCACTTTTTGGAATCTTCCATGATGTATCAAAACTTTGGTGGTGCCTAATTACCCAGTTTCCTTAACTTATTTCCTTAGTACTGAAGCAGTGAAGATACTGTGGTTGCGTTCTTTGAGGCCAGGATCTGATTCATGTCTTGGTGTTTTGGCCAACGAGAGTGAATGCAGACATGGGCAGGGGCTAGGAAGGGGAATGTGTAAGTTCACTGATCGGCCTAAATGGTTCATCCAGGCATGTTTGAACTAGTGAGTTCTTAGTAAATGCCCTTTGAATAAACACGTTTGCACACACAAAATGATTGAACCACAGGTCAGAACCTATCTATCATGTTAAGGTGAAGTGACCTGTCCCCTAGCTGGGAAGACAGGTGTGGTCTTAGTTCTTTAGGCCCTGGAGTGCAAGGTCTTCCTTTCCACTGCCTGGTCTCCCTAGGTCCTCAACCTGTAGCTGTGCAGATATAAGGACACCCATAGGTTTAGTTCTCCTTTCCTGGCAGAGTGTGACTAGGCTGGAATCCAATTTTTAGACCAGAAAGGACACTTTCTGGAGCATATGGGCTTAGGTCTTGTGTTCCTTCCACGAGGCAAGTGCTGTTGGACAGGGTCCCTTAGCACATGATTTTTTATGTATGCCTGGCTGTGTGCTAGGCTGTGGGGCGTGGAACAAGTCAGACTTGCTCGGCTCTACCCCTTATTCTCGAACAGCTCCAGGTGTGATGGTAAAACTGGCAGGCACGGTTAAGTGCCTAATGGAGACTCTGTGAAGAGTTCAGACAGTATCAGTGTGGTGACAGAGGGATCGGCTCCTCCAGATGAGGAGGGAAGTTTTTCAGAAAAGCGTCACTTTAAATAAAAAACCATGGGCTTCTTGACATGCAATGGAGAAAGATGGGTGATGCTGAGAGAGCATATGCGCACAGGTGGGGACACACAGTGTGATTACATGTTACAGGCGAGCCACAGGAGCCTGATACACATAAGTGCCCAAAGGATGGAGGTGAAGGGGAGCGCATATGTGCACAGGTAGGGACACACAGTGTGACTACATGTTACAGGCGAACCACAGGAACCTGACACACATAAGTGCCCAAAGAATGGAGGTGAAGGGGGAGACATTGGTGAGTGAGGCCCAGGCACCTGGACTTTGTCTCTAGGCTGTAGAAGTTGTCTGAGCCTTAAGCCAAGTGAGTACAATGAGATCAGAATGCTCCGAGAGCTCAGCCTGGCTGTTAGGCAGAGAACAAATTGGGGTACGAGGAAGCTGGTTACCAGAGAGCCCAGGAGGGAACGATGGCTGAGCAGGAGCTGCGGCCCTGGAGGAAAAGCAGACAATAGGGGTGTTAGGTCAGTAGATGCAGGCTATAGCCATTGGCTGCTGGCCTGGTTGCAGTAGTTCTGACAGAAGAGAGCTCACAGTGAAGAGATACTCGGATCCGTGCTATCTGAAGTAAATTCTGGCCAGACCTAAGGGCTACCTCATGAATCTGAGTGTGAACTGAGACCACATGTCCTGGCCTGTCACAGGGTCTCCAGCATTAGCAGAGCCTCCTGTCAGAGAGGTTGCCAGGCGTGAACATATCAGACGAGTTCAGGAATAAAAAGAGGTGCTTGTGTTTGTCCGGGGACTCTCAGGTTATGGTGAAGACTAAGAGAAACTGGAGTTTCTGAGGAACAGAGTGTGGAGAGAGGAGACTGGTAGATAACATTCTGTCTTATTGATATCTGAGTAACAGATCAAGAGACTCTCATAGAAATGCCTGTGGTCTGGTTGAGTTTCTGTTTCCTTGAGAAACACCATGACCAAAAGCAGTTTGGGGAGGGCAGGGATTTATCTGGCTTCCTTACACACCACAGTCTGTCCCTGAGGGGCAGGAACTCAAGCAGGAACCTGGAAGCCGAGACTTTAGTGGAACACTGCTCACTGGCTTGCCTTCTCTGGTTTGCTCAGCTTCCTTTTTGTATAGCCTAGAATCCAGTGGTTCTCAACCTGTTGGTTGCAAACTCTTTGGGGGTAGCATATCAGATATCCACGTTATAATTCATAACAATAGCGAAATTATAGTTACGAAGTAGCAACAAAAATAATTTTATGGTTGGGGGTCACCACGACTTTAGTCACAGCATTAGGAAGGTTGAGAACCACTGACCTAGACATGCCTGCCTAGGGATGGCACCACCATCCCCTACATCCCCTGGGCTCTCCTACATGAATTTGTAACTAAGAAAACACCTCACAGACATGGCTACAGGGCAATCTGATCTAGACTGTTCTTTGATTAAGTCACCTTTCCCCAGGTGAGTCTCAGTTTGTGTCATGTTGACAGCTGAAGCTCACTGTGACAACCTTTCGCCCTACCCAGGTCGCACCACATCTGTGGTCCTCTTGAAAGAATGAGCTAGCCCTGGTTGCTCTGTAGCCTTTTGCCATCCTTTTGTAGCCTTAAGGCTGTCTACTCCAGCAAGCCACCCATCATCTAAGCCCAGCAAAGCCTGTGCCTTTAAAATTATGTTTAAAGTAAAGTTCTAGTCTACAACTGAGAGACCTAGTTTCTGGGGTCTGTCCACTTGTAGCCATCTGTGGAAAAGGGCTGTTCTCTCCTGCCTTCTTCCTACAAGGTCCAGCAAGCTAATGGATGTAAAAACATCTGTTTAGTCCATCAGTTGGGAAACTACTGAGTGACATCAGGCTAGCTTGTTTGCAGTGGTGCCGGGTACTGCCATGTTATCATAGTATATACGTAGCTTTCCTGCCCCGATTCACAGTCATGAGTTAGTGTATTTCTGCAACAGGAGAGGTTACCTCCTTCCCACAGAAAGGCATTGAAGACTTGGAGATGTCATTCAAAGAGAGCCGTGGCACTGGGCCCTTCCAGGTCACAAGTCAAAGCTCTCTTCTCCCTCGTGGCACCTCACTTTCTCTGTCCAGGGAATGCATTTGCGTACCTGCCATGTGCCAGGCATTGGACTGAGCACTTTATTTCATTTACTTTGTCTTCATAATCACTGTCTAAAATTGGTAGCATCCTCACCACAAAGCAACTGAGGAAACGGACACACAGAGACATTGAGGAACCCCTAAGCAGCAAACCAGAGCCTCGTTCTTTTGTTGTGCCATTCCAGAAGTGGATATAGACACACACACACACACACACACACACACACACACACACACACACACACACAAAATGGTGATGCCTTTTTTCTGGCAGAGTTCCTAAACCTTCTGTGACCTCTGAAGGCCAGGCCTAGTGCCATCCTAAGGCCCGGGACCTTACTAACTAATGCTCGTGCTTCTCAGGCTGCCACCAGGCAAGTGATGCTCTACTGGCTACAGCAGCTGCAGATGAAGCGCTGGGAGTTCCACAACAGCCCACCTGCACTTCCTGCCACCCCTGCTGCCGCCCTGACTGAGAATGGGCCCACCCTGCACCTCAAGCTAGGTACCAAGGGGATGGTCTCCAGGCACATACCCAGGCATTGGATAGCCAGGCCTTTCCCCTGTTGCTGGGAGCATGGGAGGAGCCCTCTGCCAAGAAGCAGAACCAGGAATGAATGGGATGTAGGATTGGTTAGGACAGGAGCATGGGCTGGCTGCTTGAGTTCAAGTCTCAGCCACGGGTGACCTCAGGCAAGTCTTGGCCAAGTCTGTCTGGGATTCAGTTTCCTTCCCTTCCACATGAGGTGAAAAAAAAAAATTGTATCCATCTTAGCATTCTTCTGAGGCTTAGCTGAATCCACATGCCTCACATGCTTAGAGCAATGTCTGCAATGTCAGAACCCAGAACACTGTAATACCCCTAGGACATCTCAGGAAGTTACACCTGCTCAGTTGTGAGAAGGGTCAATGAGAAAGCGCAGTGCTGGCTTCTCACACACTTCTGTGATGATCTGATGTCTCCATTACGTTAACCCTGATGTTTTCAGAGAACAAAGCTCTTTGTCCTGTATTACGTACAAGTGAAGTTTCTTCTCTCTCTCTCTCTCTCTCTCTCTCTCTCTCTCTCTCTCTCTCTCTCTGTGTGTGTGTGTGTGTGTGTGTGTGTGTGTGTGTGTGTGTGTGTTTGAATTCAGGACCTCATGAATGTTAGCTAAGCACTCTGCCATTAAGCTACCGTCCCTCCCCCTGGATTTGGGACAGACAGAATCTTGTTGTGTAGCCCAGATTGGCCTCAAATCTCTCAATCTTATCCCAGCCTCCCTGGCACTAGGGTAATAAACTTGTGCCATCACCATTTGCTGTGAGTGAAGGCTTTTTAGATCCCAAGTTGCAGAATGTCCCAACATGGAGAAGCCTGAGGAGTCAGCCTTTCTCCAACCACTGTGCTGTGGCTGGACCACCTACAGCTGCCACTGCCAGAGCCTGAGTCAGGTCCCAGTATGGAGTCAGTGTCTAAAATGCAACCACTTCAGTTGACAGGCCAGTTAGCCAGGGCAGGGCTGTGGCCAGACGCCTCCTGGACCACAGTGCCCGGGTGCTTCACATGTCCGACACTGAGTACACCTGTCTAGGAGAGTCCCCCCTCCCTTGGTCGGCGCCCAGTTATTCTCACAACAGCAGGCGACACCCTACCCTTCCTCAGTCTCTACCAGCAAGTCCAATTAGACACTGCCCTGGCCTCTTACCCATGAGCTGCATGTCAGTTATTATTCCCTAGGTTAACTCTCTCAGAAAACTCCAGCATCCTCATCTCCAGTGGCCTCTCCCAAGCCCGGTGTCTGAACCCATCCTCTGTAGTCTGAGTGGGCTTTCTAAAATGATAACCCACCAAGATGGGCAGGTTCTTGCCCGTTACTTAGGGCTTGCCCCCTGACCCTCATTACGTTCCTGCCAGCCCCTCAGAACCCACTTTGTGCCCGTGCTTTAGAAGGAGAGTCTCGTGTCCCTGTTTTGCCTGGTAAACTCCTGCTTATTCTGTAAGGTGAGGCCAGTGTCTGCTTATTTTGTCAACCTTTCCTTGGATGCATTCCTGGACTTTGTCACCTAGACTCAATGTAGGTCCTTTGACACTTCTTCAAACACTGCAGAGAGACCAGTCCCGTGGTGCTCTGATGACCATGTCCTTGTCAGTCTCCACCCACTAGCCATTTAGAGTAGGGACGATTTATTTCTTTGTGACCTGTGTCCTTCGTCACCTGGTTCATAGTGTTCAGCCTGGCACAGTAGTTATTTGCAGAGTGAATGTGAGGGTAAATATATCGAACTTTATGACTAAGGAAAGGACTGTAAAGTGTGATGTTAGGCACACAGGCCTCGTACATGGAGGCCTGAGGCTGTTATTCACTGTGGAACCTACAAGCACATGTGTACTAACTAACATAGCATGTATGTTAACACTTAACTATCACAGTAGTCCATGCTGTGCACAGTAGTCCATGGTGCACAGAAGTAGTATTTCTGTCATGAGAACACACTCATGCTATTCTTACCTGTGCATGCTTGTGCAGGACTATCATAGTAGCATGTACATGCTGTTATTATCATAATCATACCTACATGCTACTGCTGCCGGGACAGTACGTACACCCACGATCACCACTCTATAACAGCTGCTCCTTTCTTGTTGTGAACAGCCACTAACTTCCTTGGGCAGCCTTTTATTCGTTTTGTTTTGTTCTTGTTTTTGCTATGAGACGATGTGTCATGTAGCCCAGGCTGGCCTTGAATTCACTCTGTAGCTGAGGCTGTTCTGGAACCCCTGAGCCTCCCACCTCCTCCTCTCCCCAGGTCATGGGATTTCAGGCACAAACCACTGCATCCAGCTTCCGACGGGGTTTTGAAGGGTTTATTTGCACCTATCCTTCTTCTGTGGTTCCTACCAACCCCCTCTACCAGTCAGCCAGGCAGCCTTGTCTGTGTGGAAAATTATAGCCTGAGTCGACAGAGTTGCTGTGATCGCTTCAGAGAAGAGATGAGGAGAGACCTGCCTTCCTGTGTGTTGAACAGAAAGAACTAGGCTGTAAAGGCATGGTGTGGAACCCCGTTGCCCTCTTGACCTGTGCCAGACCTGGTCCCCATTCTAGTTCTATAGCTTTCCTTTGGTACACGTGACTAGGCCTGTTTGAGGTCAGCATAGCTTTGTCCATGGGGCAGGCAACATGCTGGCCCTATAGCCAAGGTGATGGTGTCCCAGGGAGAGCACTGACTGAGATTCTGGAAGCAGATGTATGGATTTCCCTTCTGACAGCCTTTCCATCCTATAGCAAACCCACCCCTGCTGGAGCCAAGCCTGAGGGGAAACTTCCTGCATTGCTCATACACGCATGCCCACACACACAGAAAGGGCTGTATGGAGTCCGTTGTTGGTTTGGTTCCTCGCTTTGTAGCCCAAGATGGCATCAGTGTCACTCTGTAGCCCAGGCTGGCTTTAAACTTACGGTGATCACATATGCTACTCTGCCTGACTCCCCGCCCCACCCTCCGGGAGTCTTGAGCAAGCTGGTGAACCTTACATTAGCTGTTTGGAGCATGCCCGCCCTACCTCAGCCCCTCCCCATCCTTCCTGAGGAAGCAGAAGGCCTCCTGATCCACTTCTGACTTTGAGTCACAGAGGCTGGGTCCTGAGGGGAAAAAAAAAGTCCTGTCACAACCTTGAGCAACACGAAGGCGTGTTCTCCACAGCTCTTTAGCATTCCCATCTCTAGTGTGTACTTCACCTACACAGCGGCCTTCAGAGAGCCAAGAACAGTCAGGAAAACGGACAGATTCCTATAATTGCACACCGCCAGAGGAAGTCACAGCTTACAGGAGACATTCATAAGTGTCTGTCATCAAAAATTCCCATACCGTTTACCAGTATTGCTCTAGCATGGGCGAGCATGGACGAGCATGCGCCATCCCGTTTAACCCTTTGTCTCCCAGGTGTTGTTCTTGGTTTTTATAGGAGAGGAAGCAAAGGCCCCTGGTAAGGAACTTCCCACACTAAAATTCAAGCTGCAGCCTACAAGTTCACACCTTAGGACTGAGGGGGCATTCAGGGCTGTCCCAGGGAAGCAGCAGCCCTCTCTTTGTGTGGGCAGGGATTTCCTTGTAGTGATGAGCCCAAGCCCTCAGGGAAGAGAACCCTGGAGAGCTGCTGGCCTGCCTAGCATGGCCCCCTCACTGGGGCCTTCCTCCAGGGCAGAGGAGCTGAGGCCTCACACCATCAAGTCCACCTCCAGTGGAAAGTGCAGTCTTAGCATGGTTAGACCACCATGTGTGCCTGTCCCTCTTACTCTTCAGCAGGTGGTGGCTTTCTAGGCAGAGTGAACAGAGCCTCAGCGAACAGAGTGGAAAAGGCAAAGTGGCCAGATTACATCTGAGCTCATACCGCCCGTTGGCTTCGGCCTTCACCACAGACCTTAACCTCTCAAAGCTGTTCTTACTGGAGATACCCAAGGCAGCGTAGTGCAACTTCAGAGTTGATCACGGGTCACAGGCGAGAGGGTGTGAGAGACCTGACACTGCAAGAGAAACACAAACTAAGAAACTCGGATGTTAGAAAAACTGATTTTTATTTGCTCTGAATGAGGGAGAGGGAAGGTGGTTAAAGTATTGATGAATGAGAAAATATTATATTGAATCTGTCCAAAATCTGAAAGATTGGAGTGCACATTACAGAGCCTCATCCTTTTCTGTTTCCATGTCCTCTGACCTTGAAGAACACAGGGTGGAGAGCAGCCATTTTGATTCTTCATTTGCTTGTTTTGGAAACAAGGCCTGGCCTCCAATTTTCCAACCCAAGGCAGGTCTAGCACTTCAGGCTTTTGCTGAACAACAAAACACGCACACACGCACACACGTGCACACACACAGACACACATACACACAGACACTCCCCCTCATACACATACACACATTTACACAGAGATACACACACATCTATACACATACACACAAACACACACACAATCTCCTCTCACATATATGTACAAACACACATACTCTCCCCAATCTCTCTCTCTGTCTCTCTCTCTCTCTCTCTCTCTCTCTCTCTCTCACACACACACACACACACACACACACACACTGTGACCCATCTTCCTAGCCACACCCCACACATGGCCTTCCCATGGAGTTTCCTGGTCCTTGTCCACAGATTGGGCTCTGGTGCCCAAACCCTCACTCCTCATGCATGTCAGGAGTTGGCTCAGGCTACACTCTCAGCCCTCACAGCCACACCCTTCCTCCCTGAGGGAGTCTTCTCTGACTTGAGTTGGAAGGATTGTCTCAGCCTCCCAGAACAGCCCTGTGCCCCAGCTCCCACCTGCCTGGGTCTGGAGTTGTGATGTCTTCCTCTCACTGGCTTCTCCGTAGCCTCTCTATCTGCATCCGGCAGCTATGGCTCACCTCACTTTCTCCCGCCCTCCCTGAAAGCCCAGGTCCTGTCTGGGGAGAGGGGGAGTGGAAAGGAGGCCTTGAAAGAATGGCTTTGAGTGCCGTTGCCAAGTCAGCTGACCAGCCAGTGCAGTACAGGGCCTGCTGGGAATTAGCAACCTGTGACCTACTACTGTTTAAGGGATTACAGACAGATTTTCTTGCATTTGCCTCCACCCACACACTACCCACCTCCCGAGATCACCGCCGTGGTGATGGGTGCTTTTCTATGCACACCTTCTTTACAGATGTGACACACAGATAAAGTCCTAAAGTCATACGGTTATTTTTTTTATTTTCCCACTTTCTGCAACGCTCCCTATTAACTTGCAGACCTGCCACATCCTTTCTCTTACACTTCAAATGGTGGTTTTTTTTAGCCTAGAAACATTAAACATTTTGAAGTCACTTGCTCTGGAAAGATTCTTGTCAGGATACTCGGGGAGGCAGCAAAGAAAAGGTAGCCATAGTTGATCTTACAGACACGGCCAGTGTTAATGCTGTGCTGACCTCCTCCTCCTCTCCTGTTAGTGTACTTTGGATCACATACCAATGCAAAACAGCTGTACTTTGCTTTTCAGTATTTAGGGTCGTGATTGT
Source organism: Rattus norvegicus (assembly GCF_021556685.1). NCBI lineage: Eukaryota > Metazoa > Chordata > Mammalia > Rodentia > Muridae > Rattus > Rattus norvegicus. The sequence continues at coordinate 66,189,807 of NC_141538.1, read as the reverse complement.
AACATTTCTCTATGTTTTAAGATTTCTTTGTAACTTCCTATTTATAATGAATATAAATTTGTTTTCGAGTTATGGAAGTAGACCTAACATTTTTACAGTAGCAAATTTGGTGAGGAGCACAGTAAATTGAGAGTAGTGGGCTCACTCATAATCCCATCGTGCCACCCCAACCACGCTTAAGGATCCGAGCATTTGACAAGTTAGGTCAAGGGTCCCTCCACGTGGCTACATAACGGCTGTGCGCAGTTATCAGGGCATGCTGTTTGTCTACAGAGCTAGCCGAGACAGGTCGGCAGGTCCAAAACTAGAAGATACTCAAAAGCTAACGCAGTTAAAGGTCATGCAGATTCCAGAACAGTGAGTCACCGGGCTCCCTCTGTTCTAATCTTAAAAATCGAGCCTTAACCAGAAAGAGACCTCTAGCCTGAGACATATCTTACCCAAGAATATTAAACCTCTTACCCACTTACTGCCTTTATTAGAAATGTCCTTTATGGCAGAAGGTTGTTTGGTTGGTTGGTTTTTTTGTTTGTTTGTTTGTTTGTTTTTGGTTTTTCAAGACAGGGTTTCTCTGTGTGGCCATGGCTGTCCTGGAACCTCTTGATAGACTAGGCTCAAAGATGCCGATTTCTTGCCTCTGCCTCCTAAGATTAAGGGCATGCCCCACCTCCGACTGGCATAAGCAGAGGCTATCGCTTCAGACTCATCCACATTGTGCCGGGGAATCCCGGTAAGGTGTGTGGTGCCCAGGCAGGAGCCTACAATCTTTCCACTTAGCAATGTTATATATCGGTGCAGAAGAAACACCGACGATCAGAGAGACTGGCATCAGGTAGCAAATCAGTTCAGTGAGGTTGTAAAATAACCTGCTTGGTGTCCCTTGGTTGGGTGACACTAAGACCCTGTGACCCCAGGGATTGTTCTTAGGTTTCAGTTTTGAACTGCCCCGTGACAAATGGCTGATATTTGGATGCCCGGTGATGGCTGACTAGAAGTCTTTGCTGCTAACGGATCTTAAATCTTGTTCCTATGTGCACCATGGTTGTTTGTAGCCACCATAGTGAGGGTGGCCCCAGACACTCTTAAGGTCAAGTCGTTTGTTTTGATTGAGATCTGGAACCTTGAATTATGGAGGTTACACATCTCGGCGACACCCCTCACCCACAGTCTTGTGATGGAGACCAACTACAACTCCATTTCTCCCTTCCTTCTTTCCTTCCTTTTCTTTCTTCCTTCCTTCCTTCCTTTCTTTCTTTCTTTCTTTCTTTCTTTCTTTCTTTCTTTCTTTCTTTCTTTCTTTCTTTCTGTTTTTGTTGTTTTTCAAGGCACAGTTTCTCTGTGTAGCCCTGGCTGTCCTGGAACTCTTTTTGTAGACCAGGCTGGCCTCAAATGCAGAGAGATCCACCTGCCTCTGCCTCCTGAGTACTGATATTAAAGGTGTGTGTCACCACCATGCCCAACATGTAACTCCCTTTTTTCGATCTAGCATTTTCCATTTAATATTGTTTTCTATGTCTGTTCTTTTATGTTCTCTAGAGGAAAAGGTTTCACTGTGTATGCCAGGCTGGCCTGGCACTCAGAACAATTCTCCCGCTTCAGCCTTCAGAGATGAATCATGCTGCCCACTTCTCTAGTGTCTTTCGTCAACATTTTTTACGTAGCTGAGGGACAGTTGTGTGGAGGCATCATGATTTACCCAGCCTCCTCCTGGGTTGTAAAATCTTCCTTCCCAGCTGAGCTTGGTTGTGTGTGCCTGTAGTCCTAGGTACTTGAGCATTGGAGTGCGGATAACAAGAGCAAGGCTAGTATGAGTAATTTAGTGAGACTCTACCAAGTAAGGGGGGGCCTAGAGAGCTGGCTCCATAGAAAACGGGTTGCCATGCAAGCCTGAGAAACAACATTCAGGTCCCCAGAACTCATGAAAATCCAGGTGGGCGTGGTCCCTGGCTCCCTATATTCCTGGGGACAGAGACAGGAGATCCAGCGCACTGGATAAACAGACTGTCCTAATCAGCAAGCTCTGGGCTCAGCGAGAGACGCCATATCAGTGAATAAAGACAGTGGTCGAGAAAAGTATCTGACCTCAACCTCTGGCCACCACACATAAGCACACGCATTTGCATGCGTGTCCACACACATGTGAACATGTTGTATATGCTCCCTCCAATACATACATGCACGTGCTAAAAATAAAACAACGTCATCAACAACAACAAACCTGGAAAAGGTTATTCCCACTTTAAGGTACTACACATGGCCCTAGGATAGACCTAGGCCTCAGCACATCAAGATACAAATGGCTTATCAGATACAGCAGATACCTGTGGCCTGCGTGTCTGTGAAGGCTTCAGCAGCAAAACAGATCATTCTGCAGCCACTTCGCTGCCATTAACCTGCATCAAGTTCACTAGCTGGGTAGCTGGAGCAGCCCCAAATGCTGTCAGAGATGAGCCCATGGTCCAGGACTAAGTCATCCCTACCGAAGTACGATGGTTCGTGCCAGTGCTGACTGACTGTCTTTGGCTCCCTAGAACAAGAGGAGGCTGAGCTGGAGGAGTTCCTGTGCCCTGTGAAAACGCCCCCTGGACTTGTGGGTACAGCAGCGGCTTTGCAGCCTGTCCCTGCCATGCCCTCAGCCCTTCAGAACATCTCCCTGAAGCATCTGGGAACCGAGATACAGTAAGTGCCAGTGGGTGGCCAGACCACCAGCACCCCTTTTCTGTGAGCTTCATTCTGGTGTGGTCCTGGGGAGAGAGGTGGGAAAAGGGTGGGTCATGAGCTTATTTTCAATCAGTCACATTGTTAATTAAAAAGTCCCAGCACTCAGGAGACAGAGGCAGGAGTGTCATGGGTTCTAGGCCAGCCTGAGTTACATAGTGGGATCTTGCTTCGAGGTCACCAGAGTTCCCGGAATGTGTTCCTAAAGATGGAAGGAACTCCACAGAGCTGTCCCCACCCACATGTTGTGTGGTTAAGCACCAACCACCCCACCCCACCCTACCCGGACACACCCCACCCCACCCTACCCGGACACTCTGCCCCAACCCACACCATGCCACACTTAATAATAAAAGTTTAAAAGGAAAAGCATCAAAAATTCCCCATAGCTTTATCACTTGCCTTGCCTAGCAGGTGTATATAGTTCTATACATTCATGTACGCTGAGATCACATCAAACGATTTCATATCAAACTGTTCACTTCTAACACATGTACACCGTCTTGTCAGTCGTGTCAGCTACTCTGTGGTGAAAGTGTTGAGACAAAGTCTTACTCTGTGGCCCCAGGCTAGCCTGGCTGTCTGTCATTTTGTGGCCCCATTGGCCTTAAACTTGCAGCAAACCTCCAGTCTCAGCTTTTTTGAGTACTAGAATTAGAAGCATGAACCACCATGCTAGGTCCTGGCTGCTTTTTAATTTTTTTATTTTGTTATTTTATGTATATGTATGTCTGAGAGGGTAGTGCTGTCCTTTCCAGGAGAGAAACAGAGAAAAGATGAGGTGTGTCCTCTGGAGCCTGCAGGCTGGAGGAAGAGCTAAGCCACAGCCATTTGGACAGGGGCACATGGAGCCCAGTCTGAGCTGGAAAGAGAAGCCTGGGGGACACAGAGCATGAGTAAGCACCCAAGGTGCAGGGCTTATCCTTCAGGAGTGTGGGTGTCGGGAACACGCCAAAGGGAAGAGGAGCCTGGGAAGGCCAAGGCAGCTGGTTTGACCTGAGGGAGGCCACAGCCACCGAAGTGGAACAGGGGAGGGACTCGTGGAGACTGAGAAAGGAAGTTTCACAGCATAGCCCAGGCACTGCCCTCCAGGCACTTGTGAGAGCCCAGTTACAGGGCAATGGCTACATTGCAGGATGAGCTCCCTGCACTTCCTGGAAACCCAAACAGCGAGCATGGTGAGATGAGAGCTGCCTGCATGCCGGGCACAGGCCCTGGCAGGCCTTGAGCTTGTGTGCGTGTGTGTGTGTGTGTGTGTGTGTGTGTGTGTGTGTGTGTGTGTGTGTGCTGTGGGGTCAGGATGAGGAGAGTACTGAGCACCACCACAGGCTTTGTTGGGACGAGTCTATAGCGAGCCACTACGAGTTCCAGTCAGACCTGGCACTCAGCTCTCCTGTACGTCCATCGGGACACGGTATAGCACTCACCTCCTGTCATGAAGGTAAAATGAGTGGATTATCATCCTGTCGCTCTTAGAACATGGCCCAGGGGACGGCCCAGGCAGTGTATGCTGTGGCTCTATTCCTAATCCCCATGGCAGAGGGCCCTGTCTTAGTCAGGGTTTTGCTGCTGTGAACAGGCACCATGACCAAGGCAACTCTTATAAGGACAACATTTAACTGGGGCTGGCTTACAGGTTCAGAGGTTCAGTCCATTGTCATCAAGGCAGGGGCATGGCAGCATCCAGGCAGGCCTGGTGCGGGAGGAGCTGAGACTTCTACATCTTCACCCGAAGGCTGATAATGGAAGGCTGACTCTCAGGCAGCTAGGATGAGAAAATGTATAACCCACACCAACAGTGACACACCTACTCCAACAGGGCCACACTTCCTAATCCTCCCACTCCCTGGGCTGAGCATAAACAAACCATCACAGGAGGCAACCCAGGAGGATGATGGGTTGCTTGGTGCTGGCCCTCTTGGTGGCCATCACCCCTGTGCTGCCCAAGCCTTTCAGAACACAGCTGGGTTAGGTATTCTTTTCACCACTATGACCAAATCCCTAACTGAAGCGACTCAAGGAAGCAGGGCTTCCACCACGTCCAGGAAAGCACAGAGGCAGGAGCTGAGCACGCTGCATTCACCGTCAGGAAACAGAGATGAATTAACAGTAGCTCAGCTTAAAGCTGCCTCCTATTCCGTCTGGAACCCTCCCTGCCCGTGGATGCCGCTGCCCACATTCAAGGAAGGGGTCCTCCCTTCAGCTAAAGCTCTCTTTAGGTTCCTAGGGAAGCACCCTCAGGGATACACTTAGAGGTGCGTTTCCATAGTGGTTCGGACCTAGTAAAGCACACATTGGGGATTGCCCGCCCTAGAAGCCAGCCACAATACAGGGAGAGCAACCCGAGTGCTCCGAAGCAACATTGATGAAGAGACGCTTCCTCCAGGGACTATGGCTCACCCGAGTGACGGCTTCCTGGACAGTGGTTAAAGGTAGAGAACATCTATCCCAGAGAGATACCACCAGCCAGGACCAGAAGGGCTCCCTTCCTGCCTTCAAGTTGAGGTCTTCTTGCTCTCCCATATGCAAGGCCCACTAGTCACGGCCCTGTGGCATGCTGGGGAAATTCATCTCTGACAGAGGGAAGTGTGGGCAGTGGTGACTGCCACACCACTAGCCAGTGCTTTTGGCTGTCGCACGTGTCCCTGGGTCCTCCCCCAATTTCTGTGGCTTGCACCCTTGAGACCTATGGGTAGCAGTGCTCAGCGCAGCCTAATCCCCATCTCGGTGGCTAACAACCTCTCCAGCATGCCCACTTGCATTTATTTTCAGATGAGAACCAAGAAGGGAAATGACCAGACCAAGAGTCAGGGCTCCTTTGTAACCAAAGGTCAGGGTTTTAGGATCCTAATGCTGAGCTTACTCTGAGTGATGACTATAGTCTTTGCCAGTCCATGAAAATACAACCCCATTCTTTTCTTATCCTGAACCCAAAAACAAGCAGACTGAATAAAACGTTCAGAATAGTTTTAGGCTGGTGAGATGGCTCAGCAGATAAAGGTGTTTGCTGCCAAGCTTGAGGACCTGAGTTCGATCCCTAGGACACATTTAGAGGAGGGAGAGAATAGAGGCCCAAAAGTGTTCTCTGACCTCACCAATTGTGCCATGGCATATGTATGAATAAAATAAAAATGGTTTTTCTTCTAAAAATCCAACAAAATTGACAACTTCTAGCTAGGTCAAGAAAAGGGAGAAAATTCAAATTACCAAAGTTAGGGACCAAAAAAAAGGGGGGGTCATTACTACCAACCTTACAGATATCAAAAGGATTGTAAGGGTGCATTGTAAAGGATTGCATGGTGATTGAGAACAGAAGATTCTGAGTTCAAGGTCAGCCTGGGCTACTTAGTTCCTGTCAAAAAGTATACAAGTTCGGGGATTGCTGTGAGAAACTGTAATGCCAACAGAGTTTAAAACTTAGATGAGATGGACAAAGTCGTAAAAGGACACAAGTTGCCGGGACTGACTGAAAAAGAACTCGAAATGTGAGTAGACCCGGCAACTAGTCTGTAAAGAGCCTGAAGGGGTGGGATGGCCTCCCTGGACAGTCCTGCAGTATCTGGAGAAGAGTTGCTGTGCCCACTGCACTCACATTCCTTTTCTCCCCTCCCAAGTTTCACCACCATTGTCAGGCTCGGTCCCTGACCCCCTCCCCTTTCTGAGACCTGAAATAGAGTCTGCAAAACGAGGTTTTGTTTCTCCACAGTCTGAGCATTTGAGGAATGAGGGTTTTCCAGAGTGACTTGTCTATCATATTGCTCGAAGGATGGGTCTCACACAGGGACAACACAACCCAGCCAGGGTCTGTTGCCTTTCCTGTCCTCTTGTCTGACCACCCTACCCAACCCCACCCCACTCGGCTGCTGCTTAGTAAATGCCTTCCAGCTGCAGTATAACCCAAAATGGTAGCTGGCCATAGTACACACACACACACACACACACACACACACACACACACACACACACACACACACACAGAGTCAACACATTAAATCAAATTTATTTTGTTTTTCCTATCCTTTATGTACGGCAGAAAACGTTGATGGCTACTCTGTGCTAGTTAGCAGAGTAAGATTGGGTCAGGAGAAGTATAGGGCTAGGGCTAGGGCTCAGGTGGGGTCCTTGCCTCTCAGACTCAGTGGAGCTCTGCATTTGATCCCTGGTGCCACACAGCAGAGAGGTCAGACGTCCAGAGTCATTCCTCTGTCACAGAGTAAATCTGTAAAGTGTGAGATGTGGTCTGAAGTGCATGGGACTCCGTCCCAAGACCGAGAGCAATTCAAAGAAAGGACTAGAGAGATGCTCAGTGGTAAGTGACCTCAGGTGCCATCTATAACTGGAGCAACAGGGAAAGCAGAGACAGGAAGTGCTCCAGAGCTCCCTGGCCAGCCAGTCTAGCTGAGCAGCAAGCTCTGGGTTCCATGAGAGACCCTGTCTCAGAAAAACCTAAAGTGCATAGTGAATTAAGAAAACAGTGTTCTCCCGCACCCTACGCCTACACAGGGGGAGGGCTGGGCCGAGGTTAGCCTTTTTCTGCGTGGCAGATGGTTTTAGTTGTAAGGTCATTGTGGAATCACAAGAGGGAACATTCAACAGACATCTGAAGCAGGCACTAGATCCCTCCACCTGTGTGTCTGCATGAAACAGATCTCAGGACATTTCAAAGACCAATGGCTAAGTCTCCCTGCCTTCAGAACCCCTCCTACAAAACTCCATCGGGAAATACGCTTGCCCGAGGCAGACTCTCAGAAGCCATCATCCTCTCTGCCACAAGCCATAGCTGCCCTGCCTGTTCAGATGTGCCTCCTGGTGGCCTGTTTCTTCTCGTGCTGCATGGGCTGTCTCTCTGCACAGCCTGCAGTTTCAAACAGTTCACATGGAGAACTCTTTTTCTCTCTCTTGCTACTAACTTCTGAATCAATGTGGTCTTATCTCTTTGAATGGGAGCCCCTGAGCTGTCTCTTCATCTGGTGGTGGACCATGAATTTGTTGTAGTCTGTGCTTCAGGACAGCCTTTGGTGCCACCTGGTTTCTTTTTGTAAAGCACACAGAGGTTGTTAAGTCTAGACTCTGGACTGGGGCCTCAGCCCCAACAAGCCGTTGTAATCTGAAGCTGCCTGGCCACTGGTGTCGTAAGCCCCTTGAGTCAGTAGAGACTGCAAGGCAGGATGGGTCTGGGTCTAAGAAGAGAGCAAAGGCAGAAAGCTGCCAGGAAATGTTTACAATTTACCTCGGCAGAGCTGGGAGCCACCCATGGCCTTTGGGCATGGTGGTTAGGAGGCCAGAGGGTTTGGGGGTTTGGGGAAGTTAGGTTAGCAAGTCCATTCAACGAACATGAAGCAATTTCTTACTACAGGCTCTGTTCTAAGTCTAGCAATAAGCAGAATGACAGGCGTGGGGCACACACTTCAGCAGCAGGGTTGGGGTTACAGAAACCAGGCTTATGCAAGTGGCCATTGCCAGAGCAGTGGTTACCTGCACAAGACCTGTACAAGATCTAGCCAGTCAGTAATCCCAGCATCAATGGGGGAGGGGCTCATGAGGCTCCACCACTAGCTGGCTCACTACTAGCAACTAGTGGCTACTGGGGAAGGGAGAGCCATTGTTCTTCAGGGTTGTGCCCAGTGGTAGATTGTCCTTGCTCAAGCAGGCAGCAGTAATTGGACTCAGTGGTAAGGGCATTTGTTGAGGGGGCTGGGGAAAGTGGGAGGGGAAAGTTAGGGAGGATATGGTCGTGATACATTGTAGGGGGCTGGGGAAATAAATGGTTCAGTGGTTCAGAGCACTTATTCTTTTTCTTTTTTCTTTTCTTTTTTTTTTTTTTTTTCGGAGCTGGGGACTGAACCCAGGGCCTTGCGTTTGCTAGGCAAGCACTCTACCACTGAGCTAAATCCCCAACCCCCAGAGAACTTATTCTTGTAGAGGACCCCCACCCATTCAATTCCCAGCATCCACATGATGGCTCATAACCATCTGTAATTCCATTTCTGAGGGCTCCGATACCCTCTTCTGACCACCACAGACAGCAGAAGTGCACATGGTTACCAGGCATACATGCAGGCAAAACGTTCATAAAATAAAATAAGTCTAAAAAGAAATGGAGATATACTGTATGTATGTGTGAAATTCACCAAGAATAAGGGGGTAGGGAAGTGTAGTGTAGAAGGGGCAATGTAAGAAGGGTGAGGGGCTCGGGATGGGGCTGGGGACTTGGGGCTGCATCATACAGGATGCTGAGGAGACCAATTGGGATGATTGGAAGCTTGCTGCTGAGGCCAGACTCTGCAGGCAGCCAAAAGGCAGAGACACTGCTGGCCTCATGCTCCTCGCTTCTCCTTTCAGGAACACCATGTACAACATCCGAGGCAACAAGCAGGCCCAAGCAACAGCCCATGGGCCACCCGTGGAAGAGTTGTCACAGAGTGCAGAGCCTCAAAGAGGGGAGCAGCCCTTGATCTCTGATCCCAGCATTCCAGGTGAGACCAAGCCCTGTCTCCTCCCTGCCTCCAAAAGGTGTGTGTGTGTGTGTGTGTGTGTGTGTGTGTGTGTGTGTGTGTGTAGCAGAACACACTGTGGTTTTTATAGTTAGGTGGGAGCTAAGGAGTCCAAGGTCCGAGTGTAAAGAGTAGGGTTCTAGGAGAAGTCTTTTCCAGGTTTGAAGGCAGCGATGCTGTGTCCTTTAAGGTGGGTGAGACAGCTCTCATCTTCCCCTTCTTCTGAGGGCACTAACTCAATGGTGGGGCTGGACCTTCATCTAAATTACCTAAGGCCCTGCCTCCTAGTGGAGGGCTAGATGGAGGACTAGAGCTTCAGCCTGGGGTTATAGGAACACAAACTCTCAGTCCTTCCCAGTGTGTGTTATATGACAGACACACCACACACACACACACACACACACACACACACACACACACACACACACACACACACACACACGTCTATTTACTCCAGAAAGGGCACCCATGACAGACCGAAATAATGATTACACCAAAGTCCTTGTTGACTGAACCAGTGAATTTTTATTGGGGTTACTAACAGGGGCAGGTGGGGGTTCTTAAAAAGGTCAGGGGTGACTCAAAAAAGCAACTGGATCACCAAAAAATGCCCAACATAGGTGCCGGGTCCTGAAAGCAGCCCAGAAGACCTGTCTGGAGCTCTCTGCTCATGGCAAGCAGCTCCGTAGTGTACCTCTCTGCTCTCTGTAGGTGGGTTGGTCGGCCTCCTCCCCCTGCAGAGGTCACTCAAGTTTATACTGTTGGGGGAGGGGCGACCTCTGGGATCTTCCAAGTTTCTGTTCTCCAGATGAGTTTCCTTTGTTTACCTGCTGAGCCTCACAAGGCTCCCCTCCCTCCTCAGACTCCAGAGGTGAAGACCAAGGTCGGTTTCCCTAAGAGACAGAGCCTCATGTATCCCAGGCCTCTAACTTGCTGTATAGCCGAGGATGACCTTGAACCTGCAATCGCCTGCCCCTGCCTCCTTAGCTGGGATACAGGCGTGCACCACTAGGTTAGAATGTTTTATTGTGGGGGCTGGGAATTTAGCTCAGTGGTAGAGCGCTTACCTAGGAAGCGCAAGGCCCTGGGTTCGGTCCCCAGCTCCGAAAAAAAAAAAAGAACCAAAAAAAAAAAAAAAAGAATGTTTTATTGTAGTAAAACACATATACATAACAAGACTCACCATTTTATTACTTCCCATCACACCATTCATTATATGCATTCACGCTGTTATGTGACTGTCACTGCCATCTGTCCCCAGAGTGCCACTTTTCCCACAGAATCCCTAGTAATGAGTCATAAATAAGGGCAGTGTATTTCCCCCTTTCCAGTTGCAGAAAGATGCTGTTGCCCGAAGATGTGGATGAGGCAGCCGTAGGTCTGCCCGTCCTGACGTCTGTGTTTCTCTCCTCAAGCAGAAAAGGAGCCAGAGGATCCTCCCAAGTCTGCACCCAGGTCCTGCGTGCCCTCGGGTCCCATGCAGAAACCCAAGCGGCAAAGCAATACCTTTCCGTTTTTTTCCGACGGCCTGGCTCGGAGCCGCACAGCCCAGGAGAAGGTGGTGGCTTTGGAACAGCAGGTGCTGATGCTCACCAAAGAGCTCAAGTCACAGAAGGTGAGCCCCAGCTGTTCCCGGGAGCCCCGTTGTGCCACATGGCCTTTGATCCTCACGGATCGATCGCTCTGTGCAGTGCATCGACCCAACCTGGCACAGGTAGTTGATGGTCTTCAAAGGACAGCTATAGAGGTCAGAAGTACCTCGCTGTCAGTAACTCACAAGCACACTGTCACAAACTAGGCGGTGGGAGGCTACCAAAGGTAGCCTCCTTTAATAATTGACTATTGGATGCCTCTCAGACTTGGGTGGTCTGACCCAACACGGAGGATAAGGCAGTGCTGTCTGGATGCAGGGTCTTGGGAGGGATCCCCAGTGTGCCAGGGAAATATTCATACCTTCTGACTGTGTGCAGATACCTGGGGGACTGGCTCAGGACAGAGAATGCTGTGACAGGAAAGGGGATTGAGTTTTCACGTGAGAGGTTGGCTGTAGCAGTTACAGAGGGAGACGCTCTCTAGCGGAGCAACAGTGAAGGTCTCACAGCTGTTATGGCGGAGCCCAGATGAGGCATTGGTGGGCTCCTTTCCCCTGTGAGGAAGGTGGAAGCTTGTGCTTGAGCTCTGGCTGCCTGAGCCCCTTCCTGCTTCCTTCTCTGACCCTTGCAGCACAGGACTCAGGATGGGGTGGGGCATGTGCTCTGTATAGCTGAGTCTCCGTTCCCTCCTGTGATTCTTCTTGTGTTTTCTGCCCTGTTTGGGGGAAGGCAGTTGAGAAAAGCACTCTCTGCCTTCCTCGCCTCGCCCCTTCACAACAGGCCCCGGTTACAGTTAGTGAAGTAGATGGCAATTGGAAGGTTTCTTTCATTCACGGATCTTCACCTCAGGCCCATAGCGTGCATGCAGCATGCTGGTGTTGGAAAGGAAGAGAGTAAAGGTCACAGGCCCAGCCCAGACATGCATTGCCTAGCAGAGCAGCTGCGGGGTACATGAACACTCAGGTGTGTACTTGCCACATGTGATGTCCTAGGTGGGGATATAGCAGTGATCTGAGAGCTCAGGTCTTTCTTGAGCCTAGTGATCTGTCTTCTCCTCCTTTCCTTGTCACTGGAAGGTATTCAGTTGAACTGTAATGGCTTCAGATCCCTAGATTCATGTAGCTGAAGCCCCGAACCCAAACTTGGAAGAAAATGGAAAAGGAACCCCGATTGTACACACCGCCTGTCCTGTTGCCACATGTCCCTTCTTCCTAGAATACATGGGTAGCTCACCCCTTACCTAGCCTTTCGTTCTAAGGCATAACATGGTCAGAGGTGCTCAGGAGGCCCTTGGAGACCTGTGAACCTCTGGAAGCTCCCTGCCTTCCTTCCAAAAAAACGAAGGCAAGACTCTTAGAGGCCTAGAAGGATTGCCAGAAAATATCCCGTTCAAACAGAGAAGGTCATGAGGAAGTCGTTTGGGCCTATCAAAATGTGGATTTTTTTTAATGAGTAACTTTCCAGGAAACCTTCACTTTGTTCAGAAAGGTGGCTGGGAGAAAGGGTTTGTGGTTTAGCCTTTGACTTATAGTAGGAGTGTACTTCTCCGTCTCACGCATGCATGGCAGGCTAGCAGCGACTCCCAGAGCGGGCTGGTCTACATTCTGACTGTGACGTGTCTGGTAACCTCCCATCCTGTATCCTCATAGTAAACGCAGTTATGGCCGTTCTTTCTGGAGAGACCTGGGTCTATACCTGGCAACCCACAGTGCCCCACAGCTGCATGTATGGCCATCAAGCTCTTACTTTGGTGCTCCCAGCCCTAAGTGTGGGTTCCTCCTGCCTTACAATGAGCAGGCTCACTCCCCTGGGCTCTGAGGAGAGGCTGGAGTGACCGACCCTGTCAGAGCTTCCAGGAAATGTGTTCCCGGCCTAACAGTGACGTGAGAGCTCAGGTCACAGGATTCAACCAGCTCTTACGTGTTTATGAGTCATCCAGACACCGAAGACAGGAGAGAAGGACAACAAACCAGCTGCTGACACCAAGGTGGCCAGAGGCAGATGGAGCAGAGAAGCCAGGCCTTGGGTCCCCAGTGGTACCCAGAGGGTGGTACCTGGCACTGGAAATATTGGGTAGAGAGAAGTTTATCTCAGACCCTTGGCGTCTGTTCTAGTTTTCTGTTGCTGTGGTGAACACCACAATCGTGTGGAAAGGGGTTATCTTATCCTACACGTTAGGGTCCTCACTGAGGAAAGCGAGGCAGGAGCTCTAGGCAGAAGCTTGAAGTGAGAACGAGAGAGGAAGGCCGTGACGCCGCTTTCTGGTTTGTCTCCACTGGTTGGCTCAGCTACCTTTTGTGTGTGGTCTAAGTTCACCTGCCTCACAGGCCTGTCTGATCTGGACAGTTGAAGTTCCCTGTCTCCCAGCGACTGGGTCTCTGACGAGATGACAGCTGAAGCTAACTGTGACAGAGTCCCTTAGGAGGAAAAATGGCTCCTGGCTCTCCCAGGGGCAACACCCAGAGACGCTTTCCTGAGTAGGAAAGCGTTCGAGCGTGAGGAGAAAATAGCAATATATCTTAGTTCAGCCAACCATGTGGGTCAGTAGTTCTCAACCTGGAGGTCATGACCCCTTTGGGGGTGACCTAACACCAGCAGAAAACACAGATATTTACATTATGGTTCGTAACAATAGCAAAATCACAATTATAAAGTAGCAGCTAAAATAATTTTATGGCTGGGGGTCCCCACACCATGAAAAACTGTATTAAAGGGTCACTGCATTAGGAAGGTTGAGAACCATAGACAGTGGATTCAGTGACCCTGTGAGAATTTGCACCTCAATTTTTTGCTGTGGAAAGCACATTGAGAGCAAACCCTTGGCCTGGAAGGCTCTGCCATCCTATGGGGCAGGGAAGCTAGAGACTGCTAACGGGCACATTAACATGTCGTGGCCCCAGCACACAGGGCGGCCTGAGCATCAACTGTACTTCTTACCACAGATACTGCCCTCCCTTCCTGAACAGGAAACGGAAGGTCTGAGGGCCTGAGAGCTCTCCAAACCCGAGTGTCCCAGGAGTCAAACATGGGCTTAGAGTCTGATCTATTTACCACTACCACTCAGTCCTTTCCCTGCCGGAGGTCTGATGCTGCAACCCTAGGATGCTATCCACAGCCAGGGTTACCTCCTCTCCTCCCCGATTTCATGGCCTAGCATCAGACACAAAACAGGAGCGCATTCTCAATGCCTCCCTGTGTCGATAAGCCCACTGGGGACTGACACCCGTTAACTCATTATCCATCTTGGCAATCCCCATCGCTGGACCCGTAGAGGTTGGTTTAGACTCGACGCAGCACCAGGTGGCGAGTTGGTGCCCCAGGCCCCTGAGCTCATAGTCACACCCAGTTTGAAAGCTGTCTAACCTGGCAGGTGTCTGACTGTTGACTGGTGTTGGCCATCTGTCAGGTGCTGGGAAAGTTGGGCCCCAATGGGACCAGGTAGAGTCACTTGGGATATCTTTGTTGTTTGTTTAGGAAACTTGGTAGGGACAATCCTGCAGTGCCCTTCCCCCAGAACTTCAGAGTACCTGTCTTCAGACAGGGCTTGGCCCTGACTTGGAAGGAGAGCTGGGGGGCAGCTTGGCTGACACATTCAAGGAAAGGCTTTTGGCACTGGAACTGAGGTCTTTATCACCAAGCTAATTATGAGACAGAATTGTGGAGTGGTCAGCCTGAAGGCACCTGCCTCAGATCCATTAGCCTGTTGTGTGTGACTGTGGCAATACGCCTAAGGCAGGTTGCTTTGTGAAGAAAAGGTTTGCTATGTCTCACGGTTCCTCCCATTGCTGGGGTGCACACAACCACACTTGGCTTAGGTTAGGTAAGCACCCTATCAACTTGAGCTTTAAGGCTGAAGTACCACAGCTGGGATGGCCTTGCTGGCAGAGTTCTGAGGTAATTCAGGGCATCATATGGCATCACAAGGTGTGTGTGTGTGTGTGTGTGTGTGTGTGTGTGTGTGTGTGTGTGTTCTGGCTTTCCTCTTTGCCAACAGGATGCAGTACAGATAAAGTCCTCATGACCTTATCTGTTCCTAGCACTTCTCAAAGGCCCCAGGGGCCCAAGAACTGTTTCCCGCCTCTTAATAGCTTCCAGTGGGACCACAAATCAATACATGAGACAGAGAGAGGCCCATGTTAGCTCCCAGCCACTCTCCTGAACTTCACGTAGTCATGCACATATGGGTGCACACAAACCAGCAAAATAAAGGCTGATTTAAAAGGATGACATATTGGCTTTAAAAAGGAAAATAAGGGGACCGGAGGGATAGCTCAGCAGTTAAGAGCACTGACTGCTCTCCCAGAGGTCCTGAGTTCAATTCCCAGCAACCACATGGTGGCTCACAACCATCTGTAATGGAATCCGATGCCCTCTTCTGGCCTGCAGATGAACAAACAGAGCACTCATATACATTAAATAAATAAATCTTTAAAAAAAAAAAAAGGAAAATAAAACCACTCATGACCAGGTCTGAACATCTGAGATGGCCCAGACAATAATAGAATTGAGACACAGTTCTTCTGCTTCCTAGAGTTGTTCCTCAGGCATTGCTTATGATTTTACAGTCGTGGAAACTGAGAACCATCCTCCGCAGGGGCCCAGGATGCAGGGAATTTCGCCGCATCCATCCTTGCGTCCCTGGCATGTCCCATGTGGGTGCTGCTAACTTCAAAACTGCGGTGGGTGGAGCCCACGCCAGTAGCGTGCAGGTCTAACATGAAGCACACCCTTGCCATCCCAGCAGTCAGGAGACGGAGACAGAATGACCAGACGTTCAAGGCCATCCTTAGTCACACAGCAAACTCCTGAGGCTACTTGAGAGGCTGTCTCAGAAGTGATGAGTCACACACCTCCCTTAGCCTTTCTCTAAGGTCCGTATGTGAAGAGTGAAGCTGGTTTCCACGAGATGGGTATAAGCCTAGCATGTGGCTAATGTAGTTGGCAGGTCCTATGGTGACGGCATTGCCAAGCCTATCCGTCTTTGTCCACTTTCCAGCCTTCACTGAGCCTGCTCTCACTGTGCACCCGCTTAGGCCCATCTACCAAGGGTCCTCACAGACACGTCCGCATCCTAGTTTCTTAAAAGGCGAGAGTTTGAGCCATTTGTGCCAGTACAATCAATACTGGTTCCAAACGGTAATTTTATATTTTTTTCAAGTCATCAAAACTTTGCATAAGAAGCATGAAGTATTTGGTCAGAAAAAAAGCAATGTGACCGTGTCCCTTTTTAACAACTATACTATGTAGTGCTGGGACTAGAGCCAGACTGGCCCCGTGAGAGGCCAGTACTCCAGTGCCGTCTACACCCCAGCCTAAGCGAACAACTTAATTGTAGTTAAAAAACAAAACAGACAGACAAAAAAACATAGAACAGGACTACTGGATGCGTGGCTCAGGGGGCGAACACTTAGCTAACGTCTACAAGAACCTGGGTTCCAGGTCCAGCACCACCAGAAAAAAAAAAAAGGTAGCATGAAATTTACCATTTGGCAGTTTGGCTTGGTTTGACTTGGTTTGGTTTGGTTGTTTGTGATCTCCCTGTCTCTCCTTCCCGATGCCACAACTACAAGTTTTGCCACCTCGTGGCACCCTGCAGCCATTTTGAAGCGCTCAGGTCTACAACATTGTGTCTGCTCTCTTAGATAACAGGAAACCTGAGCCATTCTACAGCTCCACTCCTGCTCCCCAGCCTGGGGACCACTGTTCTCAGCTCCGAGACTTGACTACTCTAGTTTACCTTTGACCTCCAGAATCACAGCCGTGTTCGTGACTGACTGGCTCGTTCCACTTAGTGTGCCGTGCTATTTAGAGCTGAAAAGGTGGCTCGGTCGATAAAGGCACTTGCCGCCAAGCCCGATGACCTAAGTTCTGTCCTCCGGTGGAAAGAGAACCAACCCCCATCTACAAACGACCACATACGGACACACACACATAGACAAGTAATAACTAAACATTTGAAATTTTAAAAACATTTTCATGAAAAGAAAGCACCCATCCCTGTGATAAGGTAGGCCAGAGGTCATTCTTTCGAAGGTTGAATAATATCCCCTTGTACTTATACAACATGCGTGATTTACCGCCCGTTCACTGGTGATACGCCTATGGGGTTGTAGCAAAGAAGTCTCACGGTGTAGCTGGCCTCCAATCTCCGATCCTTCCAGAAGCTGGCACACCTGGACCTTGGCTATCCGCTGTGTCTGGGGCCTGTTTCCACTTTAAATGGAAAGAATTCTGCTGCAGAGCCCGTGTACTGGGGTATGAGAAGCCAGGGCTCTGAACCTGGGACTTGGGAGCCCTCTCCTCTAGCCCACTGACCCTTTAGTCATAGCTTTTCCCTGGGCTTCAGTCTCCATGTGACAGCCCAGTGTCTGGGCAGAAGGTCTGACCACGGGGTCTTTCTGGCCTCCAGGTTTCCTGTATCTCTGAACTTCCTGTGAGGCTGCCTCCTCTCCCCAGGTTCCTTTCCCCCCAGCCTGTCTTCTGGTGCAGGGATGGGGTGGTTGGAAACCTGTCTGGAGATGCTGGGAACCAAGCGAGGGAAGGAGCTCTCTGGCTGTCATGAGTTGGCATCCAGATCCCCTGATGGAGAGGAAGATACTTAGGGGCTTCTGGTCCAGAGCAAGACCAGCCGTGGCGTCTGCGCCTGTTTCACCCAGCGGTGACCCAGGGCCATCTCCAAGTCTCAGCTAGACCCTGGAGCCACAGGAATGTTAATCTCTCACTAGAGCCCCAGGAAGCTGTGACTCCACTGTAGAACATTCCAGACATAGTGGTCTGCTGTGCAATCATTTCCCCACCCCACCTGCTGACCACACCCAAGAGCTGCCAAGGCTCCAAACCTGCCCTTTCTGTTCCCCTGCCTTTGCTTGGGTTATCGTTGGGCTCTCTTTGGGGGCCTAGCCTGGAAAGGCCGCCCCAGCCGCATGTCCCACTAGCTGTAGACCACCTCTCACCCTCTTCATTCCTCAACGTTTATGAATGGTTTTACCAAGTGTAAGGGCCTTTCATCACCTCCATCCCAGGCAGAAGCCACTGTGCCCCACCAAACCCACTCGCCCCCATCTCACAGCCAACCACTCCACTACAGTGGCCCATCTTTACTCCCAGTCTTTGCAGTCCTCAGAAATGGGAACTGTCACCACCTTCCATGATGGTGTGTGATTAATTCTTGAACTTGGAAGCCTGAGGCCGGAGGGTCATGAGTTTAAGGCCAGCCTGAGCTAATAGTAAAGGCTTGTCTCAAAACAGTCCAGAACTAGAGAAGAGATTTGTCGGTAGACCCAAGGTGGTCTTACCAACCGCTCAGGCATGGTCTCCAGCAGGTCTCCCAAATGGAGTCATGCTTAGTAGTTAATTCCATCCAGCTGATCCACTTGCCGGAACACTGCAGCGTGGGCACAGTTAAGGTGTCACAGAGAGACTGTATTCCAAGCACACTATCGGGGTCAGACAGTAACCTGTGGGGCCTCCCCGCATCAGGCTCCTGAAGCTCAGATCGCAGGATCCATTCCTTCCCTTCTTTGGGCACAACAGGCCTGAGTCCTGGGAAGTTAGAGACCTCAGGCACCATGAAGTGCTGTGGACCTGGGGTCAGAGGAGGAAAGGCCGGTGCTGTTTCCACACCAGCTAGCACTTGCTTCCTGGACCCACCTTGCTGGCACTGTTTCTCATTGCTGGGCTGAAGGCTAGACAAAAAGAGATTGAGTTTGCCTGGTTGAGTGGCCTGGATTTCTCCTCCAGTCCCATCACCGCTTGCTTGGATGTGGCTGTCTGGATGCTGTATTCCTTACTTTTCCAGTTGCTGTAACAAAAGCAACTTAAAAGAAAGGTGCTATTTTGAAGCACAGTTCAAAGTTACATTCCTGCAATGCAGAGAAGTCCTGGCAGGAGGAACTCGAGGCAGCCCAAGTTCACCTGGCATCCGCACTTGGAAGCAGAGAGAGGCTGATGCATGCCCAGCTCTCCTCCCTCTTCTTCTCCTTTGATTTCAGTCCATAACCCCAGCCCACAGAATGATGTCACCCACATTTAAAGTGGGTCTGGTCTCCCCACCTCAGTTAACCTCTAACCTAGAAACTGGTTCCCAGGCATGCCCAGATAGACGTTTGTTTCCACGGTGATTCTAGATCCCATCAAGATGAACCATCACAGACGCCGTCTTGAGGATTCTGAAGCTTCAACTACCATGGCGAGAAGGGATGCCCCAGTCGTTAGCAATGGCTGGCTGGCTCAGAGTGAGAGGCAAGAGGCGTACCCCACATGCCACACATCTACACCCCAATTCCGTTACTAAGCTCAGGCCCTGGGGTCTGGCTGCTTTGCCCCTGAACTCTCCTGGGCTTCAGTTTGTTCTCCAGAGTAGACATGCGTAAGTCGGAGTGAGGGATCAGCTCCTCTGACAGAGAAGCCTCAGAATGCTATAGCCCGTAGAATCTCTATTCCCTCTTGCACTGTGGAATCCTGGTAACAGTAAGCAAGTCTGAGCTGGTGAAGGTGGGCAGCTCTCCTATCCTCAGCATGAACTTCAGCTTTGGGGACTGGGTAACCCTTCCTTCCAGTCGCTTCCCAGCCAGAAGGAAAGGGAACAGGACCCAGGGAGCCCACATCTCTGCTCACCCATTTTAAGGCAGAATTTGCTGTGGCGTGAGGGTTTCTGTTGCTTTGTTTTGTTTTGCCGGATAGCCTGTGCTTAGCTACCCCTCGTGTTGGACCGGGAAGTCAGAACTGAGTCTTGGGATGCCCAGGGGAGCTGCTGGGCATCTCCGAGTTTAGAGAGAGCATGTGACAGTGCATGCCTCCCTCCCTAGCACTCATGACTGTTCCCTTCCCACCCAGGAGCTGGTGATAATCCTACACAAGGCCCTGGAGGCTGCCCAGCAAGAGAAGCGAGCCTCCAGTGCGTACCTGGCAGCCACCGAGGACAGAGATCGGCTGGAGCTGGTCCGGCACAAGGTGCGGCAGATCGCAGAGCTGAACCAGAGGGTGGAGGCTCTGGAGCAGGACCGTGAGCGCCTGGTGCACGAGGCTGGCCTGCGGGAGCAGCAGGTGCAGGCGCTTCAGCAGCATGTGCAGCTGCTCATGGACAAGAACCAGGCCAAGCAGCAGGTCATCTGCAAGCTCTCCCAGAAGCTCACGGAAGACCTTGCACAACCCCAGCCTGCTGATGCTACCAATGGTGACTTCCTGAGCCAGCAGGAGAGGTTGGAGCATCTGAAGGTAGGCCCCCCTCTCCACCCAGCATGCTATCTTGGCCTCTGGGGAGGGTACCATGAGTGGTTTTCTAGTCAGGGCAGAAATCACCCTTCATTCTGGAACATTCAAACCAGAACTAGGTAGTAATAGGACAATTTCTCTTCCATCCCTCTCTTTGTGAAGACCCAATGCAGTGTGACCGTTTGGTGTTGTGCCAGGCCTCTGGAAAATGAACAGGCTCCCAGCTTATCACCGGAAGAACCCAAGCATAGCCCAGTCTGGGCCCTGGTTGTACAGCCTCCTTCAATGCCATTCTGTTACCCAGGAGGCCCAAGGCTCCCAGGCTGCCCTGTGGCTGGTCCAAGGCAAGGGCAGTAGACACCACTGAGGGCTCCCCACATGCCAGGACTGCCGGCAGCATTAATAAAGTATCAGCTCACTCTGGCCTGTGCCAGCCCCGCAAGGCAGTGGCTGACCGATGGGGACCTCCCACTTTCCAGCTTCGAGTGCTCGGGGTAAAGACGCTTGCCCGGCAGCTAGTGTAGAGGTGGGAGCAGGGCTGGGCTGGAGCTCAGGTCTGTGACTAGTCTACCTGCTCTGCACAGACGCTCTCCCAGCCTCTCTATACCACTTCATGCCTCGCTCGGCTTCCTTTTCTCTGTCCTCATCTCTCTCTTCAGACCATCCCAACTCACGGGGTGACGGGAGCGTTGGGGACACCATTCGAGGTGTGATACAGGGTCTCTGTAAAGTCTGTGACAGGAGCTGCCCAAGCAGCAGCATGCCTGAGGCTAAGGACAGATGCTCTCGACCCTCACTTTCTTGTCTCTAAGGACAGTACACAGAACCAGAGCCAGTCTGGTCCCAAACACTGCCTCTCATGACCTCCCATGTTTTGTAACTAGGGCCAAAGAACTGCTGGGTGGTGGAAAGGAGAGGTGGGGGGCAGGCCTCTGGGAGAAGCACAGGGGGCTCAAGCATGGCTACTGCCCACCCCATGAAGCAAGCTAACCCCAGAGCTGAGTCCTGCATTCTGCGCCTTGCTAGCTGATTAGCTTTGGTCAAGTTCTCTCTCCTCTGTGGGAAGTGGCCTAACTCTTACTTTGAATGAAGGAAGGGGACTTGAGACCCGTACCCCAAACTAGCAGGGGCAGGATGGCTGTTAGCCTGGAGTCAAATGCTATTTAGGAATACAGCAGAAGGGCAAGCCCCCTGAGGCCTGCCAGAAAGCCCCTGCCATGTATGTGGCGGTGGGAATGATTCTTGTTGCCCTATATGCCACAGTTCTCCTTTCCTCCTTCCTCCTCAGGAGTCCGTGGGTTTAGACTCAATAGATCAGCACAGTGCTGAAACACGGGTCACCCGGATGGCTCTGGAGTGCCAAGGGCCACTTGCTATCCTGCCGCCCCTGGAGGCAGAGTGTGGCCTTCACTCACCTCTGTGGGAGGATCATTTTTCACTGAGGTCCATGGCAAGGAGACTCACAGCCTGGGATCTTACACTTGTAGATCCGGCTCCAGAGCCCTGTACAGGGGCCTGGCAGAGAGAGCTGCATGGACCAAGTGTGGCTTAGTTCATAGCTCTCAGAAGGCCCATTGAGCGGCCTTCATCAGCGACTGCCCAGAGAGTGCTCACACTTCCTGCTTGCCTGAGACAGGGCACCCAGTCTTAGAGAAAGGGCTTCTTACCCTGTCCTTTCAAGAGTAGTGTCATTGACCTCTTAAATGTCAAAGCTAGGGTAGGGGAGCCCACTACCACCAAATTAGGCTCATAATCCTTGTATCTAGGAGGGAAGTGGAGACAGGAGGATTAGGAATTCAAGGCCACCCTCGGCATCCATTGAAGCCAGCCCAGACTACATAAAGTCCTAGCTGGGACAGTGAGGGGATCAGGCTGGGAAGACTGGGAAGTCTAGTCCAGCTGGGGCACTGCCAGCGCGGACAGCTGAGCCACGAGGGGGAGATGGTTCGGATCACAGCAGCAGCAGGCATCATGGTAGACTCAGGTCCTCCCACACAAGCATTTCCTGTGACAATCTGTGATGTCTGGTCCTTCCCCTGAGCCTGGTGATGGCAGGCTCTCCTCTCCTGGGCTCCTCCTGCATGCTGTCCTCTTGCTTTGCTCTGACTCTGTGTGGTGTTTTTCTTCTCTGAGGTCTCTCTTTTTCCTCCCTACAGTTCTGAGCCAAGGAGAGCACCCAAGGTAGGGTACCAAGCTGATTGGAGGCCGCCCAGCCGCCTCCAAGGCATCCCTCCAAGGGGTGCTCACACCCAACCCCCTGCCTGGACACCTCTTACCTTCTCTTTGACCTGGAAACGGCCACCCTATGTGACAAATCCATATTCTCAATGTCCGAATTGCCTGTGCTGAGCCTGGGTCTGGAAGGGGTGGGAAGACGGAGCCGGATTGGGTGACTCTGGGTAGGCAGTGCTGCTTGCTGGGTGCCTGCTGTGGGCTGAACATCCCCAGGTTCGGTTCTTCGCTTTTACACGCCAGCTGCATCACTGAGGGGCTCACTGTTTCCTCATCTGTAAAATGGGAACAGTGCTACTTTAACACTTCACCCTCAGATAGCACACAGTGGGACTGCAGGGCTGACAGACACTTTAAGCCCTCACCTAGGTGCCTGTGGCATATCCCAGGTACTGGGTAAGAATTCCCACAATCAGTTCCAGCAAGCAGACTGAGGGGACAGATGGGCTGTGGCGGTCGGTCACACCCAGTGACTAACAGCCTGGGACTTTTCCCCAGCAGGAAAGGCAAGGCTTGGGCTCTCAGGGGATATGAGTGCACAGTATGCTTGGATGGCTTCTGGAATGTTCTCAATGGGAAATGAAGGTTGTGAGTGACAGCTATAGCTCTGTATGGAAGCTTCCAGTGGCTCACCCAGCTCCTTCCTTCCAGTGGCTCACCCAGCTTCTCTTCTGTTCAGACAGCAGCTGTCATATATATATATACATATATATATATATATACATATATATATATACTATATGTGTGTGACATATAAGTCACATATGTGTGTGTATACACATATACATATACATACATACATACAGAGAGAGAGAGAGAGAGAGAGAGAGAGAGAGAACTTAGCTATAGAAAATTTCCCAGTAGGGTTAAAAAAAAATAGCTGTTGGAACTGCACATGGAGGCGTACATTGTGTATCCCAGCTAGTCTAGCGACTGAAGCAGGAGGAGGGTGAGTTAGGGACCAGCCTGCGATACATAATGGGACCACCTCAAGAAAAGCAAGGACAAGCCATGTGTGGTGGTATATGCACATTGCCAAGAACTGCACAGCGTTGGGATTGACCCAACAGGGACAACACAGGAAGGAAGGAAGGATAGACACGTGCAGAAAAGCTGGGCCGGGACGGCCAGCCTGCTCCCGTGCACCAGGAGCCTGGAAACTCGGCACTGGTGAGGGCATGGGTTTATTTATGTTCAGCCGCACCAGGGTAAAGCCTTGCCTCTCCCATGACTCTCGGTGTGACGTGGTTCTGCTCAGGTCTGCATCCACTCTACACAGCCTCAGTCTTAGCACTTGGGAAACAGAGGCTGCAGGGTCTGGAGTTCAAAGCTATCTTCAGCTATGTAGCAGATTTGAGACCAGCCTGGGGCACATGAGACCCTGTTCAAACAAACATACAACACCAGAAAGAAAAACAGAAAAGAAAAAGAAGGGGCTGGCAGTGGGCAGAGCCCGTCCTCGGATGCTACACAGGCTGGGTTTGAGTCGCCTGGTCGAAAGTATACAAAACCCTTGAGCATCACACCGTCATGTGTACAAAGAGATACTTAACGAGAAGCAATCCACACAGCTGCAATACCTGACGCTCTGTGCTGATTTAAAAACAGCCAGGGCAGGGAGAGGCCATGCCTCATCCTAGAATGTGGGAGAGGGAGGAAGGAAGCAGAGGAATTCAAGGCCGACTGCTGCTACTTAGTGAGCTGGAAGCCAGCCCGAGCTACCTAAGACCCTGTCTCAATGGAGCAGAAGGTCAGTGTTTGAGTGCTTTTCTGAGTTCTGTCACTCGTTTGATGTTACCTGCTAGCCCTGTTCTCTCCCAACCCTTGAAGGGGAGGTTCATATCTGCCATTTCACAGCTAAGAAAGGTCTAGAGATGGCAGTCATCTTGAACCCCATATCTAGCGTTCTCCCTACCACATCTTGCTGGAAAAGTCTTTCAGACTCCCTCTCTGTGTCTTCTGGGAAGGATCTTCGGCTGTTCCTTTGAGGGTGACTTCTCCAGAGCAGGATGGTTGCAGTACCACCACTGACGCACCTTGCTTTTTTCCAGGATGACATGGAAGCATATCGGACCCAGAACCGCTTCCTCAACTCTGAGATCCACCAGGTCACCAAGATCTGGAGGAAGGTGGCCGAGAAGGAGAAAGCCCTGCTGACCAAGGTACAAGGGGTTGATGGCCACATTCGTGTTCCTCCACTCCCTGCCCCTTGCCTCCCCACCTCCACTTCCCTAATCTCTCAGGCCTGTCACTCCTGTGGTGGCAGATTTGCAGAAGGTAGGCATGGCATTCGGAGCGGTCTGGAGTCCCTTCCCCAAATCCCTGCAGCATTGAAGACAAGACACAGAAAGTTGTCAGTGAAAGGAAAGAGGTGGACGGGGAAAAACCAGGAGGAGAGGAAGGCCAGAGGCTCCCCAGAGGGTTGGATTGAAGTGTCCATAGACAGCATACAAGTGGCCCTGGGCAGGACTGTAGCATTTGCATCTTCAGCCCTGAGGCCAAGATGATAATTAAGCTGGCCCAGCAGAGATGCCGAAATTCCACCCTCTCCACCTCACAGAGACAAAACTCAAGGCCCAGGGAGCGCAGCTGACTCACCCACAGCCGGCTGACCGTTCACCGAAGTGGTGATGGGGTGGGAGCGCAGGGGCACACTCCAGGCTGAGGAAGAGGGTGCCCAAAAGCCATAGAAAGGGAAGTCCACAGTGAGGGCAGCAGGGGGAGCCTGAGAGCATCCTGTGGGTCACACCTGCAGAGGGAGCCCTGACGGTATTCTGCAGGTTAAACTTGTGGAACTGTCTCTGTGCCTAGTGCCAGACAGTGCTTTACATGGGTCTCACTGATCCTTGCCAGAATGCTGAAACCCCCGTGTTACCCCTGTTCTACAAATGAAGAGCCTGAGGTGCAGGGTGAACTGGCGTATTAGCTGACTTACCACAGGCCACAGTGTCTGATCCAGAATGAGACTCCAAGCTGCGAGTGCGCTGTGCCATATCTTCCCCTCTCTTCCCCTCCCCTCCTTTTGAATCCAGCTCCCCCCTTAGTCCTGGGTCTCTCTCACTTCCCCGCTGTAAGTCATGGCCTCCTTTCTCTATTTGCAGGTCCAGGAGAGGGGTGGGCAGGGAAAGCAGAATTGGGAGGGAGGGCCCAAAGCTATCCGTGGCTTTGGCAGCCTAAGCAGCCCAGAAGCCTGACCAGCTACTCCACTCTCACAGTGCGCCTACCTCCAAGCCAGGAACTGCCAGGTAGAAAGCAAGTACCTGGCCGGACTTCGAAGGCTGCAGGAAGCGGCAGGGGCTGAGCCTGGTGACTTCCCTGAGCTGCTGCAGCAGCTGGTCCAGGAGGCACTGCAGTGGGAAGCAGGAGAGGCTTCCGACAGCGTGGGGCTGAGCCCTGTCAGGTGAACCCAGTGGGCAACCAGGGAGGGGCTGCGGGCACGATGAGATCATGTGTCTCTGGCCACGTATGCCAGCACCTCACAGCAGTGGACTCCCCAGGCCCAGGCACATAGTATGCAGTGCACACAGCTGAGAGGGCAGGGCTTGTTGGAGGCCCACAAACCACTTAGCCTCCACGCCCACAATTACTCAAGCTGGCTCCTCTAGCCAAACCCTGGCTGAGCACAGCCAAAGCAGGAAGTCCTGTCAGTTGGGCTCCTGGGTCACTGTCTGCCGGTTTTGCTCTGCGTCCCTAAGCAGGTCACTTTGCCTTTCTGCACTCTGTGTTCAGCCCCCACATAATGCGGGTGGGGAGCCCCACCTCCCAGGGAGCCTGGGGATGGCTAAGGTGACACACACTGCACACACAGTGAATTGCAGCCAGTAAATGCATCTCTCCTGGGCTGCATATAAGTTCTTCTGTTTACGAAGGGGATCTCCCTCATCTTCACGTACAGATCAGCAAACTGAGGCCGGGCACTAGAGTGATCTCAGTGCACCCAGGGTGGGAGCCCACCCAGGGACAGTCGTGCTAATGTGGCCCTTTTGCCAACAGCGAGTATGATGATTATGGCTTCCTGACAGTGCCAGACTACGAGGTGGAAGACCTGAAACTACTAGCCAAGATCCAGGCCTTGGAAGTGCGCTCCCACCACCTGCTGGCCCTCGAGGCCGTGGAGAGGCCACTACGGGACCGCTGGGCTACTCTGACCGAGCTCATGCCCTCAGCTGAACTCAAGCAGCTGCTACGGGCAGGTGTGCCCCGAGAGCACCGCCCACGGGTCTGGAGGTGGCTGGTCCACCGCCGTGTCCAGCACCTGCACTCCTCAGGCTGCTACCAGGAGCTTCTGGCCCGGGGCCGGGCATGTGAGCACCCTGCTGCTCGTCAGATCGAGCTGGACCTCAACAGAACCTTCCCCACCAACAAGCACTTCACCTGCCCTACCTCCAGCTTCCCTGACAAGCTCCGCCGTGTGCTCCTGGCCTTCTCCTGGCAGAACCCCACCATTGGCTACTGCCAAGGCTTGAACAGGTGAGCCCCACAGAGGTGCGAATGTAGCCTTTTCTTCCCAGCACTGCTCTATTTTGTAGCTAAGAACCCAGAAAGTCCTGCCCCTCTCCCCTGACAGAGAGGTTGTGTTAATGGCTGAGACAGACTGGGGTGCAGGCCCTTGGCACCTCTGCAGCCACACAGGCTCTGGTCTCTCCCTCTTCACGTCTTCGCCCTGCACATCTCTCAGTAAGGCAGCCTCTCCCACTCATTCTTCGGACATGTAGGTTCCATCAGGGCTGACTAAGCATTGACCTCAGCCCTTGAGTGCCCACCATAGCCACTCTGTTTCCTGTCATAACGTCGCTTTCCCTGGGCATACAAAGAACCCTTGCCCTTCTTGTCCTGTGTCACCTTGTGGGGTTGGTGCTTCCCACATTTCCTATAGAATGTCCAGCGGGTCTTAGGGATGTTCACCATGTTTGCAGGAGCACCGTCAGCTCAGAAGCGAGTCTCTCTACTTTAGCCCTCCCTTAACCCCTCATGTCCAGGCCTGCAATTCCAAAAGCAGAGTGTGAGTGGTACAGCCTGGGTTACTCCTGTTTGACTCCAGTCAACAGCAGAGGTAGAGGGATCACGCGGAGGATAGAACTACTCAGTTGGTAGAGGTGGCTGTCCCCTCCAGTACTGAGGGACTCTCATGAGTACCCTAGTTATTGCCATAGAATGCATAGTCTCAGATATTTCCCAAAGCAAGTCTGACTCAATTTAATTCGAGCACGCACATCCTCAAGCAAACTTTACATAGGCTGTCTACTCTCCCTTCAGAACAGGTGATGCAAGACATTTATTTAGCACAGAATCAGCGTTTGGAGTGTCCTCGATCATATTTCAATGGGTCCCAAGGGCAGAGATTTTCTGTATTCTTATTTCCAGCCCAAATGGGAATGAAATTGAGCATGTGCGTGTAATTTCTGGGATTTGTGAGATAAACCCCCAGCAGTCACATATCTCGGTCATCGTCCCCCCTCCCCCACCCCAAGACTGTCAGGACGCATTGCTGAACTGCCTGGGAGGGACAAGTGATATCTGTAGACAGCCTGCCCACGCATTACCAGCCCAGCACGACTGTGCAGTCCTTTCCAAATGCCTTAAACTCCAGAAGGGACATGTGCGAATCTTCTTTGGGAATAGCTGTGAAGAGGCTGGCAAGATGGCCCAGAGAGTAAAGGGGTGGCCGCCACACCTAGTGATCTGGACTCGAACTCCAGATGGGATGGGATGCACGTGGCAGGGGGGAGAATCAGCTCCGACAGTTGTCTTCTGGTCTCCACACGCTTGTCACGTGCAGACGTATTCACACATAAATGCAATTTTTAAAAAAAAGTTCAAGAGGCCTGGAGAGATGGTATCTCAGGGTTTCGGTTGTTGTGGTAAAACACCATGCCCAAAAGCAGCTTGGGGAGGAAAGGGTTAATTCCATCTTCAGGTCTCTAGTCAGCCATCCAGGGAAGTCCTGGCAGGAACTCAAGGTGGGAGCTGTCACAAAGGCCATGGAAGGGTGCTGCTTGCTGGTGCGCTCCCATGCTGCTCTGCCTACCCTCTTTTTTTTTTTTTCTTTTTTCTTTTTTTTCGGAGTTAGGCAAGCGCTCTACCACTGAGCTAAATCCCCAACCCTGCCTACCCTCTTATAGCACCCAGGACCACCTGCCCTGAAGGCAGTGGCCCCACGCCCACAGCAGGTGAGGCCCTCCCATAGCAAATGCTAATGAAGAGAAAGCCTTCACAGGCTTGCCTGTTGGCCAGTCTTGGATGGTTTTTTTTCCCATTTGAAAGTCCTTTTCCCCAAATGGCTATAGCTGTGCCCAGTTGATAAAACACCAGCACAGTTTGATGGCACTTGCTGCTCCTCCAGAGGACTAGGACTTGGTTCCCAGCAGCCACATGGTGACCTGAAACCACCCATAACTCCAGCTCTTGGGGCTCTGACGCCCACTTCCGGCCTTCATGGACACATGCGTATAAACACAGTGCACAAAAAACTCATGTAAGAACACATACGGATACACATAAAAATACTAAGTGATTCTTTTTTTATTTAAAAAAAATAGAACAAGTAAAGCAGTAAATGCTAATGAATTCTTGACCAGAAATAGAGAGTAGAAGGCGTTTAGATGGGTCTGATGACAGAGACCTATAATCTAGCTACTCAAGAAAAAAATCACAAGTTCAAGACCTTTCTGTCTGGACTATAGTAGAGTTCAAGGACAGCTTGCATGACTTAGTGACTACCTTGCCTCAAAAAAGGAAAAAGAAAGAAACCCGAGGGTGTGTCTTAGTGATGGGATGCTTGCCCAATGTGCGCAAGGCCCTGGGTTTAAAATTTCCCAGAACAGGGTTGGGGATTTAGCTCAGTGGTAGAGCGCTTGCCTAGGAAGCGCAAGGCCCTGGGTTCGGTCCCCAGCTCCCAGACCAAAAAAAAAATTTCCAGAACTCTCCAAAAAATGAAAGCAGAATCTGTGAGGGACCAGAGAAGCTCTGCAATTAGGTCAGTGGTGAGTTTTAAGCTCTGACCCTGCAGGTGGAGATGGACACTCCATCTTCCAGCTGAGATCTGAGAGTTCTAGAATTTCACTATGCGTGGCAGCCCAGCAGCCTCTGGCCCTGGATTGGCCCATGCCCCAGTCCTTTCTACAACCCACCCTCCAAGTGGGAGCTTGGCCAGAGGGGATGCTGGGCCACCCCAAAGCTTTTCTGATCTAATGTGTCCTTTATGGAGGCCAGGGGGGCCTTAGCTGCACAGGGGCTCTGAACTCCAGAGGTTGGCCAGTGACTAAGGGACGGGGGAAGCTGTCGTGGTAGGAGGGCCTTAAAGTCAGACTCAGGAGTAGAATGCCCAGTGGAGAGGGAAACAATGCCAACAAGAAGGCCACAGGGGACACGTGAAGCTAAAAGGAGCAGGTGCCTCTCAGTGTCTCTCTCGAGAATGCCTTGGCTTAGATTGATATGCAAGCCCACGTAATTGGTATCCACACAAATATTTATACTATTGCTTTAAATAGAAAGCTATGCATATACCAGAGCATGCCTGGATCTCAAGAGAGGTAGTGTTTTTACAACTGCAAGCCCCGTATGGCTGGTTGTGTCACCATCTAGTGGTCAAACTTAGAACTGCATGCAGAATAAACAGTTCACCTAAGGCAACAAAATGCAGCCTTTTCCTGAGGTAACAGACAATGTGGAGATGTGTGTTGCCAGCTCAGAGCAAGCATTTAAAGTCCATTTCCCTATGAAAATAATTCGAGTTCACTAAATGCAGTTCTTGCCCCTCTATGTACATGCCTTTGCAGGCCTGTTCAGATGGCGCCCCATTTAGCCCACCCCGCCCAGTAGTGGTAAGCTTCAGTAGAGACTAGCCTCCAGTAACTGACCATCTGTTTGCAGAAGTCTAAAACAATACAGACTGGAGTTCCTGATCTGAGGACATCCTGGGCTTTGTGAGAAAAGGTGGGCTAGGATAGACAGCAGCAGGCTAAACTTGTGCATCCGGGATTGGGTCCCCTCTGCTCTGCCAAGATGGTCGTAAGTGATAGCCACTTTTGCCTTCTGAGTTCCAGTGTCCCCATCTGTGCATTAAGACGTTTTCCTTGACCAGAGTTAACCCATAAGAAAAAACTGCTAGAGACCTTGAAGGAATTTCTGGGGTAGTGTCCAGGTTCAACAGCAAAAAGTTCCATGATCAATTACATATGCCTCCCCTGGTCACTGACAGAGTGGTAGTTGACACACAGGACATTGTCTGTTCTTGAACCCAGTGACCTCTACAGGTCCCCTCCCCCTGCTCCAAGAGCCTCCTCTGTCTCAGGAGACCTGCGGCTGTTTTTCTCTTTTTGCACTCAGCTCAGAGCCAGGAGAGTTTGTGCAAACATGTACAGTAGAGCCAGAGGGAGGAGCGGTTCATTCCCGATTGGCTGAGAAAGGAGAAAGGGTGCTCCTTGTTTGTGAGAAACAGTCCTGTTCTAAAAGTCATGAACCTCAGAAGAAAACGGAAGTCCTGAATCTAATCCATAAAGAGCCCAAAGACGCATAAACACCCGGCTCTGAAAGGGCTCTGCAGTGCAGGCTGGGGTGGTGCACACCTGTAATCCCAGCACCTGCAGACTGAGGCCAGAGGATTGCAGGTTCTAGGCCAGCCCGGCTATATAGTGAGACTGTCTCAAAATAATAATAATAATAATAATAATAATAATAATAATAATAATAATAATAATAATATTTTTAATAAAAATCAAAGCTTCTGTAAGTCCACAGAGAGCCCATGACTTCCAGTGCAGCCCCCTTCTCCCATAGATGCCGTGAAGAGAGCTGCTCCCAGACCTCACGTATGACATACAGAAGAGGCTCCATGGTTCCCAGGACCCCCCTCATCCGTCTCCCTTGGGCTTGTTGCTACAGAATGTCCTGAGGCTTTGCTGAAGCACTGTGAGCCTCCAAGAGCGGCTGGGATGTGCTGTGTTCCTCAGACCAGGGTCCATGGAAGACACACCAGGGAGTGTACTGGATCCATGCGTTGGCCTGGATGTGTCCCCTCAGGGAAGGTTGAAGAAGCAGAGTGCTTCTCTGAGGGAGATGTCTCCACTCAGCTCAAGACTTGTCTGTCTGCTCCCAGTCTCAGTAGGGCCTCACAACTGAGGTGAAGGCACATAGGAGGAAAGCCTGTGTGTGCTCACACGGGTGTGCCAGTGGGTAGGGCATGAGGTCTGACAGGAGGGCAGTGTCCCTGAGAGGTTTTCAAAGCTTGCCAGCATGAAGTGAAGGTAGCCAGTACTTACAAGCACTGACTGCATGCCAACCTCTGGGCAGATAGCCAACAGGGCTGACTGTTGGTCCTCACCCATCCCTGAAGCTTATGAGGAGGCTGAGGCCGAGATAGGTTAAAACAGTTCTTACCGGGGTTGGGGATTTAGTTCAGTGGTAGAGCGCTTGCCTAGGAAGCGCAAGGCCCTGGGTTCGGTCTCCAGCTCCGAAAAAAAGAACCAAAAAAAAAAAAAAAACAAAAACAAAAACAGTTCTTACCATAGTTCCCACCCAGGCAACCCAGCCTCAGGGTCTCTGTTCTGAATTGGTCTTCACGGCTCTGGAAGTAAACCTGAGTGTCCTCCTCTAAACAGTGTCTCACCCCGGGCGCCATGGCTACCAGCCTGGTCCAGGATTAGGGCTAGCCCAATGCCCTAGAGGAGGACTTGACCCAGCACCCAGGATGCTGCCTCTGTCATGCAGTACTGCAACTGCTGTGGGTCACCCCAGGCTCCTCCCCCCTCTGCAGGCTGGCAGCCATCGCCCTGTTGGTCCTAGAGGATGAGGAGAGTGCCTTCTGGTGCCTGGTGGCCATTGTGGAGACCATACTGCCGGCTGAGTACTACAGCAAGACACTGACTGCATCCCAGGTGAGCAGGGGGGTGGTACATGGTCCCCCTGAGGCACCCCCATCCCAGAGGAGTTCCTTCAGGCCAGCAGACCCTGGGTCTCTGCCTCTCCTACACAGTGGCCTTTGAACCCTCTCTGACTGCTAGAGGTTCCCTACACTGAGGGCCTGTAAGATTGTGAGGTCCTGCCCACCTGCGAGTTAGTCCAGTGGTGATGACCGGGAAGAGTTGCTTGCTAGGGAGGGGAGACAGAACTCTATGTCCCTTGCCATCTCCGAGTCAAGAACTGAGAGGGACCACAGGATGGTGGACTGGGCAGTGTGCTGGGGGTGAGGACTGCCATCCGTGCACATGCTTGTGGTTATGTGTGCCACATCCCTGGGGAGCACTGCTGCTCTGAAGTGGGTAAAGCACCCCCAGCCGGCCTACTCTAGAATAGGAATAAGGTCAGTGCAAAGTCACGTCCCCGTCCCCCGCCCAGTTCTTGCTGAGGCAGCCTCCATCCTTCCTTCTCCCAGCCTCCCTCCTCAGCTCTCTCCCCTCCTGTCTGCGTCTTGTCTGACACCCACCGCTCCTCCGGGGCTGCCCTTTGGGATGGCAGGGATCAGGTGCAGTTGCAAGGAGAGAGCCACCCCGGACCTAGAAGGTCAGGTCGGTGAAGGGACGGCACCTGGCCTCATGGAGAGGAGGGGCTAAGTATGGTCCTTGATGCCGCAGGGTTAGGCTCCTCCCAGCCCGGGTCAGGCTCCTCCCAGCTCGGGTCAGGCTGCTCCTAGTCCCTGTTCTACAGCCCTCTTGTCACCAGTTGGTTACAAGAGGGCTGTGCCACCCTCAACCCCCTCTGTGGCCATGCTGTACGACAGAAGCAGACAGGTGGGCCGCTGGAGTTTCAGTCTGCAGTTTCTACTTTCTGCTTTCTTTTGGTCAGAGCCGAGCCTTAGGTGTGCCCCCCGCTGTAAGGCGGGCTGGGAAATACGGTATTTCACCGCTGCAGCTGAACATCTCTGAAAGGGAGATACATTGAGCACCAGCATCAAGCTTGCTTTTGGTTGTACTTTGACCTTGGAGAATTGGCCAGGTTCAGAACAGAGAAGATAGGCAGCCTGGGACCCCGCCTAGTGTCCCTGGTCACCAGCAGAGGGAGAGCCTGCCCCTCCAGCCTTGCCTGCCGTGCTGTGGATCACACGCAGTTCTTTGGTTCCATTCATCACGGATCTGGTGGCTCACACAGGGCTCTAGGCTGGCCATGGCCTCTGATGCTGCATGCCTCGGAGGGAAGGGAAGGACGGACGGACAGACATATGGACGGAAGGGCATCCCCGAGTACTCACCAACAACACTGAAGCCCAGACTGACTTGCACAGGGAGGACTGTCATGGTTCTAGGCAAGGAGAAACAGGAGGGGACACAGATCAGGGCACTGCCAAGGAGGAGGGAGCTGTTCCAGGGAGTAATCAGCCAGGTCCACCGAAATCAATAAGGTAGAGCCACCAGGAGAGGTCACTAGCAGCTGTGGCCTGCAGCTTCCTGCTTTAGATTCCTGCTACCTGATGTGACAGGACACTGTTCCTCCCCACCAGTATCTGTCCCAGGCCTCTCCCCGCCCCGAGTATCCACCAAGCATCTTAAGAGTCAGGCCACTAGGGGTCTAGAGAGGCAGCTTAGAAAAGACACTCCTCGAGTTTGTTCCTGAAAACAGGAGACAAATTAATTGCCGTGTGAAGAGGCCAAGGACTTACCCATGGAGAGATCCATGGCAAAGCCTGTTGCTCTGCCCAAGTGTGGGGAGCCATGGTGATGCTGCTACTCAGCACACACACACACACACACACACACACACACACACACACACACACACTCACTCACACACACAGTCACATACACACACACACACTCACATACACACACACAGTCACATACACACACTCACATACACACACACAGTCACATACACACATACACACACTCACATACACACTCACACACACACATACACACACTCACACATACACATACACACACACTCACACACACACACATTCACACACATACACACACACTCACACACATACACACACACATACACACACACTCACACACATACACACACACTCACACACATACACACACACATACACACACACTCACACACATACACACACATACACACACACTCACACACATACACACTCACATACACACATACACACACTCACACACACATACACACACTCACACACATACACACTCACACACACACACACACTCACATACACACACATACACATACACACACACATACACACACACTCACACACATACACACTCACATACACACATACACACACACTCACACACATACACACTCACACACATACACACACACTCACATACACACACATACACACACACATACACACATACACACACACTCACATACACACACATACACATACACACACACATACACACACACTCACACACATACACACTCACATACACACATACACACACACTCACACACATACACACTCACATACACACATACACACACACTCACACACATACACACTCACACACATACACACACACTCACATACACACACATACACACACACATACACACATACACACACACTCACATACACACACATACACATACACACACACATACACACACACTCACACACATACACACTCACATACACACATACACACACACTCACACACATACACACTCACACACATACACACACACTCACATACACACACATACACACATACACACACTCACATACACACACATACACATACACACACACTCACACACATACAAACACACTCACACACACATACATACACTCACATACACACTCACACACACATACACACACTCACATACACACATACACACATACACACACTCACACTCACATACACACACATACACATACACACACACTCACTCACACACATACACACACACACACACACACACACACACACACACACACACACACACACACACCTTCCCCAGTACGAAACAGGCCTGCCCAGCAGTTCTGACGAGCAGGCAGAGAGGGAGGCAGAGGAAGTGATGGGCCCCCTCTGCCCTCCAGGTGGACCAGCGGGTGCTCCAGGACCTCCTCTCAGAGAAGCTGCCCCGACTGACTGCGCACCTGGGACAGCGCCATGTAGACCTCTCTCTCATCACGTTCAACTGGTTCCTCGTGATCTTTGCCGACTCTCTCATCAGTGACATCCTCCTGCGAGTCTGGGATGCCTTCCTGTACGAAGGGACCAAGGTCAGTATGCCTGGGCCCAGCTGCCCAGCCGGGCCCCACAGTATAGGAAGACGGCCACCTGTCACACCCAAGAGCTCAGCTCCTTAAACTGCAAAGTGCTCTGTGCAATATGAGAGGAAGCTGTGGCCCTGACGCCGAAGCCTTGACTCCTGCGGGCAGGGCCTCTTCATGTATAGAGATCAGGCATCCAGAGGCCAGGCATAAAGCAATATTTCAAGCTGTGCTCTCTTTAGGGCTCCCCGTCACCTGTCCCTCTGGCTGCCCCATACTTTGTACCTCTAGGCTTCCACTTCAGCCTGCCCGAACAGTACCTGCCTGGGCCTATACCCCACCTGAATCCCACTGTGCCCTAGGTGGTGTTCCGATATGCTCTGGCCATCTTCAAGTACAACGAGGAAGCGATCCTTCGACTCCAGGACAGCCTGGAGATCTACCAGTACCTGCGCTTCTTCACCAAGACCATCTGCGACAGCCGGTGAGCTGCCCGGCCCTCTGCTGCCCCACCCTGTGCCCTCCCTCAGTATCCTTGTATGGAAAGCAAGCTCTACAGCCCACCTTCACCGTGCCTGCTGTCAAGACCCAGGGTGTGGGACAACCAACCCCACCACTGGTTTCTCCTACTAGGAGCCTCCTGGCTCCTTCCTCCACTGCCACCACCATCTTGAGCCTGGTCCCTATCCCCAAAGCTAAGCCCCCCATGCCCCTCCTCCAGGAAGCCCTCCTGAGCAGCCCTTCCCTACTGACTCAGGTGCCTGCTGAGCCCCCTCCAGCCTCAACTCCAGGTGGACATGGTCTTTTCCCCTGGAAGGAGCACTCCGCAGGGGAGTGTCACCATTCTAGGGCTGACAGATGCCCTGGCTGACTGTACCTTTCCTTTCAGGAAGCTCACAAGCATTGCCTTCAATGATATGAACCCCTTTCCCATGAAGCAACTGCGGCAGCTGCGGGCAGCCCACCGAGAGCGACTAGAGGCTGAGCTTCGGGAGCTAGAACTGCTGAAGGCTGAGTACTTGGAGAGAAGGGCATCCAGGGGCAGAGCAGTGCCTGAGGGCTGCGTCAGCGAGGACGAAGGAGAAGGCGACAGCTGACCCACCACCCTGTTCCTCAAAGCCTTGCTTACCACTGCTGGCAGGAAGACAGAATTCAGTAATGGGCCGGAGGTGTGTGTGACCCCGGACAAGGCCTTGTCCTCTCCCAGCATTAGCCTCTCGGGCATGCCAGCCTGTATCACAGCCCCACAGAGCACTTTAACACACAGGAAGGAGGCAGGGATACACTCTGGGTCACCCGGAACCGTCTCCGAGGCACCGCCATCTCAGTTTGGCTTGGATTTCATCTTCTGACCAGGCCTCCTGGGACTCTTCCTGACCCTGGACTCTATGCAGTTGAGCGTGGCCCCGATCTTCGGATCCTCCTGTCAGAGCCATGTCGACATACAGCAACGTCCCTGTGGCTGATGGCTCTCCCCCTTGAGGACAAAAGCAGTCTCATTACCAGTGCTCCTGGGCACAAGGTGTCGGGAATGGCACCCTCTGGCTCAAGGTCTTGGCCACCATTCCTGTGGCACCCCAAGTTCATCTGTCTTTCCAGGCAGTAGCCCCTCTGAGCTGCTACCTAGATCTGTGTTGAGACCACCCTGCTTATGGAGACTATTATCTGCAGTCTCATGCCTAAAACTTGCCTTCTGATTACAGCCCACAGGGGACATCCCGGGGGAACCCCTGCCTGCCACCCTGAGGTACTTGATATGGTTTGGACAGTGTGCCCCCGTCATGTGGGGCCAATGAGGTAGGCTTGGGAGGGCGAGCATGGCAGCAGCGCACCTGGCTCAGCAGAGAGAGTTGGTAAGCAGATGGAGGGGACATGCTAGGGGGAGACCAGCTCTCCCAGAAACCATCAAAAAGCCAAAAACAGGTCAAACTGTGGGCACGGGCTGCTGGATAAACAGTATCCTCTCTACCACTCCCCTCACCAAGCCAAGGCCCCCACCTCTCCTTTTCCTCGCCTCCCTAGAAGAGAATTCTGCCTAAGCACTTGTGCTCCTCCTTGGAGGACCAGAGCAGCTTTCTTACCAAGCTGCACCTTGTTCCAGCAGTGCTGGGCCTTGTGCTCTGTGCTCTTCCTTGGAGGACCAGAGCAGCTTTCTTACCAAGCTGCACCTTGTTCCAGCAGTGCTGGGCCTTGTGCTCTGTGGCTCTTGGAGCTTGGAGCCGAGTTCTACTAGCCCTGGGGGGTGAGCATTCTGGGACTAATTGCTTCCTCCCGCCCAGACAGAGCTCCAGTGTCACCCAGAGGGGAGGGTGGGTCTGGCCATGACTGCCTGTGGGGTGCACCCATAGTATCAACACTAGGAAGAGAAAAGGAGTCAGGTGTGGGGTACACACTTCTGATCCCAGCAGTTCCAACAGTGGATTACACAGCCAAACAGTGTCTCCAAAACCAAATAAATAAGAGAAAAACGATGAACGACTGAGCTGCCTGAACTGGAACAGAGGGTGAGCCTGAGACTCTCTGGGCTGCTGCTGGGGCAGAGCCTGCCCCTCCCTCAGGGCCTGGGGGCCTGGGCTACCCCGAGTGTCAGGTTCCTTGCTCGCCCCACAGCTGTTGCCCCTTCCCCAGGGGCCACTGCTTCTGAGGCTGGAGGATCTGATCCCACAGCCCCACCTTCCTACCCAGAACAGAGATGAACTCCATGTTCAACCCCTCCCACCCCTGACCAGCAGGCCTTATCACAGAGAACAAAGGGACTGGGGCCTAGGGACCCAAAAGACTCAATCAATGTGAGAGGGTCACACTCCCTCCCAGACTACTTTGTTCAAATAGACCCTTGCCCTAGGGGCTGTCTTCTCCCAGTACAGCGCGCGCGCGCACACACACACACACACACACACACACACATTCTACAGGACAAGAAGATAGAAGGTCAATCAGTGGTGTCCCCCACCATGTACCCTGTGGTATCTAACCAGGCCTTGGTAGGTTGTGTCTCATTGTATGTAACTTAGGGGTTGTCAGGGGCTGCCTTCTACATCTGAGGCAGGATTAGGAGAAGGTAAGAGGAAACAAGGAGGCCCCTCCCCAGACACAGGAGAGATATGCAGGTTCCAGGAATCCCCTCTGATTTACAGGTCTATATTCCCCAGAGACTCCCTGTCAAACAAGCCTGTCCCAGCAGACAAGTGACCTGGTACCCATGAACAAGAGCTTCTTCAAAAATAATTCTGAAAGAGACCTTCCAAAGGAGGTGAAGGAAGCAGAAGCTTGTGGGAGTGATGTTGAGAGAGGGGACCACCAAAGCCCCTGGCTCAGTGTTTACTGGGTTGGGACATCCAGATGAGTCAGCCTGCTTCCAGAAAAAGCCAAGTCAGAAACACCTTAATGGGGCCCCCAGCTTTTGGGAATCTGACAGGAGGATGAGATCAAAGTTTCTTTTTAGTTCATAGATAGTTATGTGGGACCTTCCATAAAAATTAATAAATGGGCTGGCAAAATGTCTAAGAGGACAATAGTGTTGGTCACAGAGGCCAGACAGCTTGAGTTCTGTCCCTAGAAACCGTGTAAGAAGCTGAATGCAGCTTTCCTACTTGGAGATGGGAGGCAGAATGGCCTGATTGTCAGGGACAGCCAGCCAGGAGTATGTAGCAAGGCAAAAATAAGATGGGAGGAAAGAGCCAACTTTCCAAAGCTCCAAGAGGCCGAATTTGGGGATGCAGGGGAAATTTGGATGTGGGAAACCCACAGCTCAGAAAACGGCCCAGGGCACTGTGGTTCAGCAGGAGCCAAAGGAAGACCTTAGAGGCTGCTGTTCTAAAGTGACTAAGGACTCACGAGAGCTGAATGTGGTGGATGTGTACTCCTAGCTACTGGAACCTGAGCAATTTAGTGAACTCTTGATTCAGAAAAAGAGGAGAGGCCTCACAGTGTAGCTCAATGTCAGAATACTTGCCTGGCAAGCACAAGCAAAGGCCTAATGTTCAATCCCACTGTCACAAATACATACATACACATTAAATTAGTTATAGCGCCTGCTAAGAGCTCAGCTAACGTCTTAATTTATCTATGAAATGGGAGAATTATTATGACTAGATTGAAGGTGGTGATAGATCAAATGTAATATACAATACCTACCATGTGCCAGGTACCGTGCTAGTCCCGCTCCCACCACCACCACCAAATACATCGCTACAAGACACGAAGAACTCTTTCCAAGACAGGTGGTGTGGCGTGGTTATTATGAAAGATATGACGTCCTAGCTTCCATATTCAGTGAGCACCGGGCTAAAAGCGGGAGAGGCTTGGATGCAGCGCCCCCTACTGGCAGCAGTGGGAAGGATCTCCCTCCCGGATGCGCAGCCGCCCTCGGCTCTCCGGTTCTCCCGCCGCCTGCGGAGCTGCGGTTAGAGCGCTCGCTGCGGGATCCAGCCTAGAGCCACGTGGGAGGCAGGCGCGGTGACTGTCTCCATCTCAGCAAGGGGAAACCGAGGCTCAGGACCCGGGTCCCACCCAAAGTCTGCGGCGAGAGCGTGCAAGAGGCAAGAGTGTGCACGCGGGACAGGATCCGAGCTGCGGGCGACGGGCGGTGCACAGGCGGGGCCTCTCCGTCCCGCCCCGCCCAGGCTCCGCCCGGCCCGGTCCCGCCCGCCGGGCTGCGCGGGGAGGCGGCGGCGCTGGGCGCGGGGACTCGGCGGGCGGCGTGAAGCGCGGAGCGGGAGCCGGAGCCGCCGCCGCCGCCACCTGCGCGGCAGCCAACAAGGTAGGGCGAGACGCTCGCTGCGCCCGGGCTGCAGCTCGGGGGCGGGAGGGATGCTGCCCCCGGTGTCGCGGAGACCTATCCTCCAGACCCCCGCACGACCTCACACAAAGCTCTGTCCCGCTCCGGTCCTCAGTTTCCCCAACGGGATAGTGGTGCGGCTGCCTACTCAGTGTGTGACTAGGATCAGCGACCCCCAGATTTGGGCTCCAGAGGTTAGGGGCTAGTCCGCACCGCTCGTGCCTCTTGCCGCGGTGAGCGGCCCGCCCTGGGCGCGGCAGCCAGTCCCGACAGGCCCCGGTGTGGCCCAGGTGTCCCGTGGACCCGAGTCGTGATTGTTCCTCTCCTGGCTGGGTTACTCGCGGGGGCCTCAGCTTCCAGTCCCGGGAAACGGTAGAGGAGGAAGCATCCCGGCGTTCCTGCTGAGGCGACCTGGGCGCGCGGGTGGGGCGAGCAGTCTGCTACCCAGACCAGCCTCACCGCCTGGAGCTGGAGGAGGAGCCCTGCGCTGGCAGTGGCCAGAGCTCAGTCTCAGACCTGCTTGGACCCGAGCCGAGCAGACACCCACCTGCATTCGGGCAATGGGGAAGGATGTCCTGGTCCGCACCCTGGCCAGCTGCAGGATCCCAGTTCAGTGTACCAGCATGGTGGGGCAGGGTTGGCACTGCCACACTCAGACCTCAGAGAGTCCACTTGCCAGGAGCATAGTGTCTCCTGGGATTGAGGGACTGAGCATGTGTCTAAGGGTGCAGTGGCTCCAGGGTCTTTGAAGACCTGTGGTGTAGGACTGGGAAGTTCTGTAAGACGCCTCTTGGTGAAGGTCTTGTGTTGCGTTCTTCTCGAGATGGGGAATCTCACTGGCTGAAACTGGAGTCTCTGTTCCCACCGCAGCTGTAATCCTGCTAGTGGGATAGCATGTGGCCCTTCTGCCTTAGAACCTGCTCTTCTGCGAATGGTTCAGGCATTTGCTCATAACCACCTGTACCTCAGCATAGGAATATGTCATTATGCTTCCCTCACCTCCTGACATCTCTTGAAGGATGTGGAGGGAGAGAAAGGCCTGGGCCCGCCCCAGGACACTAATGCCTCATTTCCTGACATCTGCCCCAATTAAGGAACAGGTTCAGCACCTCCTGATCGCCTGTCTCCCTCCTCCTCACCCAAGGGCTTTCTTGGAGCTAAAAGAGGAGACCCCCCCCTCCTTCCCCCTGCCCCAGCGCCGGTGGTGAACCCTGTGTCATCCTAACATACAGGCAGAGGGCTGGGTGGGCATTGTAGGGTGCTATGGGATTCCAGGGTTGAAGCAGAGTGGCAGGGACCTTGCCCTGTGGCCCCAACCTGAAGCTTCACTGCAAATGAGTGTTATTATCCCCTCGTAAAGGGACACTAAGTATAAGTGTGGCTGCCAGAGCCCAGCGCCAGCTTGAAAGCCTAAGTACCACCCGAGTCCCCTGTCATTGTGTGCATTTGTGATCTGGGAGGCCACTGTGGATGGGGCATGAGCAAGGCGGGTTCTGGTTATTACAAAGGCATCCTGTACTTTGAAAAATGTCCTGTGGAGTTGTGGATTCTCTGAGCTGACCTGAAAGGGTCTCTAGAAACCATCTTGTCCATCACCCTTATTCTATGGGCAGATAATCGCCTGTCCCTGGAGGGGGGGGGGGTGACTGGTAAAAGGCCACACAGCAAAGCATCCAAGAGTCCTGACTCCGAGAATCAGATGCTTAGAAGCTAGGATACAGCTCTGTTGGCAGAGGAGCTCC
Organism: Rattus norvegicus; assembly: GCF_021556685.1. NCBI lineage: Eukaryota > Metazoa > Chordata > Mammalia > Rodentia > Muridae > Rattus > Rattus norvegicus. The sequence goes on along the minus strand of NC_141538.1, from coordinate 66,147,886 downwards.
GTCTCCAGAACCGAATAGACTGAACTGGGAGACTCAACGCCTGCAGTTCCTCCGCTTGGAGGCACTTGGCACTCACACTCCATCCACCGAAGCCAGGCTATCCTCTGCTACAAGTGGAGGTCAAGGGTAGCCCAGTATATACGAGACCCTGTCTCCAATTTTAAAAGGGGTTATAAAACAGGTCTTAAATGAAACAGTCTCATTGCTTTGTAAAAGTAGCAAGATAGGAACATAAAAGGTTTAAAACTGCTGGTGAGCTCTTGCCCGAGGCGTGCCATTTTGTAGGGTAATCTGGCAAACATAGAGACAAGAGTCTGTGAAATGGGTCTGCCCTTTGCTCCGAGGCCTCTCCTTCAGGGACTTTACCCTAAGGAGGTTACTAGAGAGACACGGGTGTGTCACTGCTATGGTGGGGTGTCCTGACAGCAAAGCTGGGGCCACTGGAACAATGAAAAAAAGGCAGTGGCTAAATGACAAGACCACCACCCCAACACTGCCCAGGTGGTCTGGAGGAAAGACCCTGAGGCGGGTGGCAGACACAGACCCTGCCCCCTCTGTGATCTCTGCCCTGCTGGTCTCCACCTTGTTTTCTTCATCTGGGGAGTGGGTGTGGCCTTGGTGGCGACTCAGTCTGCACGGTTCAGTAATGGAGCCTTCCACAGGAGGAGCAGAGTGCTCTGGACAACCAGAGATTGTGCCTCCTTCCCTTCCTCAGAGATAAGTGTGCCCCCTCGGGGAGGGCAGCCAGATCCCCCCACCCCCTGTTCCGCTTGAAGCTTTTGCTCTTTTCAAATAGCCCTGAATCAGACCTTGGAGAGTTTCCCTCCTCTCTACCACCATGAGAACACCCTACATGATACCACAGTTTTCATTTTGTTGGTGGGGGGGGCGCTTCTTCAGTACAGTGGGGAGGCACTTGGCACTCACACCCCATCTAAAGGGCCAGGAGACCTAACCCTCCGACCGACACTCTCTCTCCTCTCTCTCTCTCTCTCTCTCTCTCTCTCTCTCTCTCTCTCTCTCTCTCTCTCTCTGTCTTCTGGGCATCTACAAGGTGTTGGCATTCTGTCTCAGCTCCACCCACCCCCACAGCTACCTGGTAGCAGCATGCTCCGCCCCACAGTTGCCTGGCAACAGCCAGCTGTGCCTGACTATAAAGGGGGCTGCTGGCCCCCTCCTCTCCCTCTTACTCCCTTCTTGCTCTCTCCTTCCCCCTTCCCTGTCCCTTCTCTCCCCATCTCCCCCGTCCCTCCAAGTGCTCATGGCTGGTCTTTCCTCCCCTCTCCTACTCTTCTTCTCTCATTAAACCTCTCCACGTGGAACCATGTTGGTTTGGTGTGTTCTGTCCGGGCACTGGCCGAGATTTAAACCCCAACACAAGGGGCTTATACATTAGCTTAAACCACTCCAGAAAGACATATAACAAACCTTTTTTTAACAAATAATAACAACAATAATAATTTCATGTGGTTCAGCATAAGTAGAAAAGGATATAATTAAAGATGTAATTACTGTTCCTTACTGTAAGAGAGCCATGAGGTGTGGTAGTTGTGATTAGATTTGACTTAAGGAGGTCTTGAGAGGCAGCCTGATCAATAACAGTGATGGCAACCACAAGTCTGTTGACCACCACTTGCTACTTACTCCAGGCCTCATCCCCAGGGCATCCCCAGTGTTTACCAAACACCTTCACCAAAGAGTAGGCCTGGAAGGAGTTTGCAATCTGTCTGATGGGGAAGGCAGAAGGTGACAAAGGAAAGAAAAGGCAAACAGGAGGGAGTGGAGGAATGTGACCACAGAGAAGAGGACAGCCATTCTAGGCTGGTGGCTTAGGGACTCTGAGAGAATGACTTGGCCAAACAGGGTTGAACTGTGCCAGGGAGAGCCAGTGAGAAGCCCCTGAGGTAGGACAGTGCTAAGAAGATCAGGAAAGAGTGAGAAAGAGAAGGGCAGAGAGAGGCCACGTCCTGATTACCTAAACCACCCCCACCCATGTGCAGGGTGCAATCCTACAAGTTAGAGAGGGAGGTACTATTTTTAAGTCTCTTTTTGGGCTTAGAAAAGCATCAGGTTCAGAGAGGCTTAGAAGCTTGCAACACTGTCTCAGGGGGAAGCTCCTGGCCCAAAGCCCTGAGAGCCATGGGCCAGGCTTTTGAACAGGGCCAGGGCACAGACACCTCTGCGTGCTGCTGTTTCCCTGGGATTGCTGTGGTTAATCTGTTCCTGTCACCTCCAAGTTCATTCGTTGAAGCTGCCACCCCCAGGGTGATGGCACAGAAGGGGCTGGTTGGATCGGAAAAGCAGAACACTTCTGAGGAGAGTTCATGTCCCTGGAAAAGAAGTCCCAAGAGACACACCCCTTCTACCCTGGGGACACACACATCAGGCACCCTTCCCTGAACCCGGAAGCCCGCTCTCCTGCACAATCCTAGTCTTCAGCCTTATCTTGGACTCTAGGCTCCAGTAACTGTGAGAAGTACATTGTGTGATTCACGGTCCACCAGTTACAGGACTCAGATGGCTGTCACAGGGGTGGGACAGGCTGGCCCAGCTTCCTGACTGTTCTCCTATTGGAACTGTCTGTGCCCTGGGCAGGTGAAGAGTTCAGACTCACGCAGCCTTCTGAAGCCATAGGTGTGGGTTTGGACAGGTTGGAGGTAGACACCAGGGCCTGTTTATCTTTCCCTGTGTTTCCTTTGTTTCAGTTTTGATTTTTTTGGAGACAATGTCTTACCCTCTATTCCAGGCTAGCCCTAAACTCAATATTGTAGCCCAAGCTAGCCCTGGACTCACAGCAGTCCTCCTGCCTCAGTCTTCCCTGGAATTACTGGATCTATTTCCTGGTAGGTAGACTGTATCTCAATAAAGTTAACTTATGAAGAACACACGTTTGGTTCTTCTGCTATGACTATTTGGTGATGGTGGATAGAACTTTAGAAAAGGATAAAAAACAGAAAATTAATGTTTCATGCCTTCTTGTCTGCGGAGATCAGTGTGAACACTTGGGGGTGGGGGAAGCTTCCTTCCTACTCTTTGGACACCGCCATCCTCGTTCTGCGGATAGAAGCTCAGGCCCCATGTTGGCTAGGGCCTCGCTGTCACACCTTGCCATCTGCCTGCAGAGTTCAGATACGTCGCTCTTCTCTGGCAAACTCCGGAGTGCCAGGACGGGTGGGTTTCAGTGAGTCACTTCTACCACCCACCTACCTACCCTACCCCTAGCCATGAAGCTAGTGGGACCTCGTCCAGGGTTTCAGGAATGACTGGGGTCACGTTCGAAAGAGAAATCGGGGCTAGGAGAACCTATATGGGATTCTCATGACAGCTGCTTCTGGCTTGGCCTTGGGCCCATTGCTTGTAGACGGCTGGCAAGTGGCTTGATCCCTGGAAGTACTGGGGACTTAAAAGAGGCCCAGGCCAGAGTCTCTTCCCGCAGCCTCATTAGGAAGTGACAGGTGACAGGAAAGGGATGGGCTTTGCCAGGCCACACTACCCCTCTCCCTGAGGACTTTTCTCCCGCAACCTGACTGTGCATTACTCCCCGTACTGTGCCAGCACGTTCTGACAGTCAGCCGCTAGCTGGTCTTAGGCCAGGATCTTTCCCTGTCCACCTGCAAAGTAATATCATAATGGCACCAGCCACTGGCCTCAGGGATGTGTGTGGCTGTGGGTGTTCAACAGATGGGCCGCTCCAGGGTGGTGGCCACGCCGGTGGACTGAGCTCCCTTCACAGTGAGCTGGACCACACAGGTTCCAGCTTGTGCAAGCCTGAGCTCCGGGTTGAGCATCAGCGTTCAAGGTTGTGGATAAAGAATCAGTGGAATGGGGGTTGGGGATTTAGCTCAGTGGTAGAGCGCTTGCCTAGCAAGCGCAAGGTCCTGGGTTCAGCCCCCAGCTCCGGAAAAAAAAAAAAGAAAAAAAGAAAAGAAAAGAAAAAAAAAAAAGAATCAGTGGAATGGAAGGAACACTTACTCTAAGGAAGGCCCCTGGCCCTGCCTCTGTGTTGCTCTTTAAACAAACCCCGCCCCTTCCTTTTGCCTCTGTCCCCATCCAGAAAAGGAGAACTTTTTTCCTCCGGTCTTCCGCCATCCCAGGAGCCATCCACTGAGGTGCTTTTGAGTTTGGAGGGAGGGAGGCATAACCCAGAATCAACTTAACCCTCAATAGCTTAGCACTCCAGGGGAAGCCATAGCTATAATCAAAAAGCTAGGACTCAGTCAGGGATCCTCTAGCTAGGACCTCCAATCCAGCCTGGGTGGGGCAGGAGCCTAGGGAGACACCCTGGAAGAGGCGGGGCCTTCCGAACTGCTTGTGGGGTGTGGAGTCAGCCACCTATAAAGGTCAGTGCCTCACCCACTCCTCCAGACTTTGTCTCTTCCCTTACAGAATGGGGGTGACTGGACAGGAATGTGGCTTAATTGCCAGAGTGCTTATCTAGCTTGAAGAGACTCTGAGTTCAATTTCCAGCACCTCATAAACTGGGTGTGGTGACTGTGTCACTAATCCCAGCACTCGGGAGACAGAGGTTGGAGGATCTTAGGGTTCAAGGCTGTAGAGCAAGTTTGAGGCCAGCTTGGGATGCATGAGACTGTTTGAGGAAAGGGGAGATTGCTGCTAAGTGCCTGCCCGCCAAGCGTACGGGCTTGATTAGAACCCCAGACCCTGAAGGATGTGGAGGTGCTTTGTGAGCGGCACAGCACCAGGCACCCCTCCACTGCGACTGGGCATCTGGGCAGGAAGCGCTTCCGGGCTGTTGTGAAAGTTCTGTGATGAAACCAGTCAGGGACAACCAGCCAGACAAATGGCTGCCACTGCCCTCACACCACCTGATAGAACCGTTTCAGGGAATGTCTGCTTACCCTTCACTTGGAGGGGACCCTGATGGCAGCCACCACTCAATCATGAATCACAGCCCCTCTGGGGAAGAGAGCCATCTGTGCCAACGGGACCCATTAGGCCCAAAGTACTTCTCCCCACCCCTCCCCCATGGCTTCCCCACTCCTTCCCCCACCCACCTCCCCCCACCCCCACCCTCCACCCCACCCCCCCGCTGAAAACCTCCAGAACCTGCCTGAGTTGCTGTGGGAGCTGCCAGATTCAGGGATGGGGTATCATGTCATCACAATGAGGACTGGTCTACCAGAAAGAGGCCCAAGGTGTCATGCCACTGGGAAAAGAACAGTCTCGGGGCAGAAGGAGCGTGTCTGAGTTCAGATATGAAAAAAAGCAGTGCACACATAAATACAGAAAAACATTCAAGCCAGGCTTCTGGTGCAAACTGTAATCCTGGGCATTTGGGAGACTGAGACAGAGGGATTGCAAGTTCAAGGTCTGCCTAGACATTAGTTCCTGTCTCCTAAAGTTAAACAGTGGGCAGAGAACTTACCTTGCACGTAAGAGGCCCTAGGGTCCGTCATCAGCACGCTGGGTAGAAGGATGGAGGTACGAGAGTATTCAGGGGCTGGGGAGATGGCTCAGCGGTTAAGAGCACTGACTGCTCTTCCAGAGGTCCTGAGTTCAAATCCCAGCAACCACATGGTGGCTCACAACCATCTGTAAAGAGATCTGATGCCCTCTTCTGGTGTATCTGAAGACAGCTACAGTGTACTTATATATAGTAAATAAATAAATCTTTAAAAAAGAGAGAGAGAGGGGTTGGGGATTTAGCTCAGTGGTAGAGCGCTTGCCTAGGAAGCACAAGGCCCTGGGTTCGGTCCCCAGCTCCAAAAAAAAGAACCAAAAAAAAAAAAGAGAGAGAGAGAGAGAGAGAGAGAGAGAGAGAGAGAGAGAGAGAGAGAATTCAGACATCTGTCTGGGGACCCTCAGTGGCCAGGCTGTGCTCTCTATGTTTTAAATGTCCTAGACCCACGCACATTTCCCCTCTGCGCTTGTGGTGCCGAGTGTGGCTGTACCACAAGCCACAGTGAGCAGTAAGTTAGCATCAGCAGGCCAGAAGGTGATGTACCCTTCAGATCAAGATGGGATGAGGCACACAGAGAGGCCTGGATGCTGTTCCCAGGGACAGGGACGGCCTCGTGGAGGTACTCAGGGGAGAGGTCTCACAGCTCTGGTGCTACAGACTCTGATGGCCCTGAAATGAGACTGGCCAGAGCCAGGAGGTGAGGGTCCCGCCACAGCAGCTCTCCTTTAAGTGGTGCCGAGATAGCTAGCACAGATCTGCGGACCGATCTGTGGGCTCAGAGCCTTGGGGTCTTTGATGCATTAAGGACCCAGAATGACGTCAGCAGGGAGGCTCCATTGTCTGAAGAGCATGCGGTCTGGGTCTTTGCCCTCAGCACACTCAAGCTTTCAGCCACTTTGCACAATAAATAAAGAAGCAAAGCTACAATCTTGATTTAGTTTGACTTTTGAGACAGAGTTTTGCTATATAGCCCTGGCAGATGCACACTACTCATAGAACGAGTGCTAGCCTGGAGCACATGCCAATCTTTTTGCCACGGTTTCTGCAGTGGTGCTGCGTGCCACCGTGCCTGACTCCCACCCATATTGGTGCCTACAGAGGCCAGAAGAGCGGTGCTGCAGTTACAGGGTCGTGAGTCTTGAGCCACCATGTGGAGGCTGGGAATTGAATCTGGGTCCTCTGGAAGAGCAGCCAGTCCTCGTAACTGCTTCACCCTCTCTTCAGCCCCACATCTAGACTCTCAATGTGTGTCCTCTCTCATCCTTGTAGCTGGCTCAGGGGCGCATCTGGATTCACACCTGCTCACACCGGGTCCCCTCCCTCTTCATCCAGAGCAGGCATCCAAGCTAGGCAAAGGGGAATGTGCCTGCACCACGGGGCAGTTCAGACTGCCCAGGGGCCGGGGTAAATGGCCAGAGGAGTTTGGAAGGTTTGGAGAGCACACTGGCCACTCATTAGCCTCAGCCCTACTGTAGCCATTCCGCATAGTGGCTGGTCCATTGGCCAGTCTGGAGAAAGGTACAGAGCTCCACTTTACACACACAGTGCTGGAATCTCGGCCCAGACCAGATCAGCTGTTTACTCCCTAAATTGTTACTGATTTTCTTTTCTGGTTTTTTTGAAACAAGATCTCATTTCTGTGACTTCAGCGAGTTTGGAACTTATTTGCGTGGTGGACCAAACTGGCCTTGAACTCAGTAATCCCTTTGCCTCTGCCTCCTAAGTGCTGGGATTAAAGGCATGAACCACTGTGCTTAGCTATTTTTCTTTTTTGTTTGTCTGTTTTGTTGTTTGTTTCGGGGTGTTGTTTTTATTCAATACAGGGTTTCTCTTTGTAGCCCCTTACAGTCCTGAACTCATAGAGATCCTCCTGCCTCTGCCTCCCAAGTGCTGGGATAAAAGGTGTGTGTTACCACCACCCGGCTGCTGTTTTTCATTTTCAGTATAAATCTTGACTAGGACCTTTGTTCCCATATTCATAGCTTTCTGGGTGTGTATACCAAGGCTCAGAGACACTGAGTGGATCAAACAGATCCAGGTTTTGCCCTTATAGACTCAGGGTCTAAAGATGTCAGAAAGAATCATTGTACAGTCCCACAAAATCTGAGGTAGGGACCTGGAGAGGGAAGGAGATAAAGAGCCCATGGATCATAGAGTGGCTAACACTTTCCTAGAAAACTGAAAGGCTGCCCTAAGGAAAAAACTTTAACGATAAGGGGGGCAGGGGGGCTCTCGGGTGAGGGTGCACATAATGGACAGGAGAAACAGCCTGGAAAGTCCCGAGGCAACGGGAAAGGATGGTTGTGGGTGAAAGGATAGATCTGCAGCCCAGCTCCCTGAGCAAGGTGGGCTGGAGGCTGGGAGGCTTAGAGTCAGACATTTCAAAAAGCAGAAGGACGGAGGGAGCCTGTGTGGGGCTTTAGGCTCAGTAATCTCATTATGTAGGAGGCCCACGGGCTCTATCTCGAAACAGAGGAGAGGTAGGCTTAACACCGGTGGGTGAAAAGTTAGAGATGTCGTAAGAGGTGTTTCTGATGTGGAACCGGAGGACGGGGCTCTGCCTGTGATGGGTCGGGTCGGCTCCTGGTTAGAAAAGCATGTAGTCTTCTATTCATCTGGATGGTGGTTCTCAACCTTCCTAATCCTGTGACCCTTTAATACAGTTCCTCATGTGACCCACTAGCCATAAAATTATTTTGTTGCTACTTCATAACTGTAACTTTATGACTGTTATGAACCGTAATGTATTTTTTAGAAATAGAGGTTTGTTGAAGGGGTCCCAAACCACAGGTTGAGAACTTCTGCTCTAGACCAAGCTTAGCCTTTGCCCAAGAGATAGGAGGTCAAGGCCAAGAGACAAGGATGAAGCACACTTCTCGAGGTGAAGAGGCTCAGGGAGGCAGCAGGGCTTGCAGGGTGCTGGGAGTCCCTTTTCTAAATTTTCCTTTGGGACTGAAAACTGCTGCTGGCTGAGTCCGCACTGTGGGAGTCAGGAGGTGGGGAGGGAGTCTTGGGGACACACAAATGGACATGTAGGAGGCTGTGTAGAGGAGGGAGACTGGACGGGAATGTCCTGTGCCGTGTCAGGTTTGGAGAGCAAGACTTGCTCAGCCTGGATGGGGGCTGGGTTTATACTCTGGTTTATACGGGGCGGGAAGAGGCTGTTTTGGCAGGGAGAGGTTTTTTGGCTTGTTTTTTTTTTTTTTTTTATGGTTGTTATTATTTATTTTGGGTGTTTAGAATGAACTCAGGGCCTCTCTCTCGCATGCTAAGTACATCACCCTAGCAACCAAGGAGAGCTTGCTCACTGTTACAGACCAGAAATTCATGACCATGGGAAGCTGGACTCGGGTCAGCACTGTCACTGACTTGAAATTCTCCGTAGAAGATGCCCCCTTCTGGCTCTCTTTCTGACTGTTGGCTCGTCTCCCTGATGCTCTCCCTTCCTCTCTCTCCTAGACCCTCCAGATATCCTCATAAGCCACACCTTGGCTTTCAGTGCCCATTGGAGAGTCAGTGGGGAGGTTTGGGGCAGGATGCTGCCCTGACAGCAGCCCATGGGAAGGTTCAGAGAGGCAGGCGCTGGGGATTGGACAGCCCAGAGGGCGAAGGAAGGAACTGAAGAGGGCTGTGGAAACAGGAGCAGGTCTCCGGCCTTTGTCTCATCAGGTCTGGGCCCACAGCTGCCCCGGGCCAGAACCCCAGGAAGATAGATCCTAACAGGGTCTACTGACGCCATTGGCAGTAGAAGCTGACGTTTGCGTCCTGAAGGCACCCCAGTTCTCAGTCCACAGATGTCACCGATCCTTCTAGGCCCCCCTGACAGCAGCAGCCCAAGCTCACTGGGATGGGTCCTGCTTCACAGGTGAGGGCTCGCAGGGAGGATACCGAGGTAGAGATTCAGGGACCCACCTGCAGTGACGGAAGAAGACTAACTTGGTGGCCTGAGCCCCAAAGCCGGGCAAGGGCTGCCATTTTGGGTCCCTAGGTATAGAGAGGAGTGTTCCTCCTGCCATACTCACCCGCACACATGAGATCCTGGCTCTCGTATTCACATGTGAAGCATGAGAAGCAGCCTGGACTGTGGGTCTTGCCCCTGTGGCATGAATACCCTCTGTGACACTCTCATCTATTCCAGGGGCTTAGGAGTGAGATGTGCAGTATGAGATGCCTTCAGGCAGGCAGCGTATAACCTGCATCAACCAGAACAGAGCTCGGGGCTCAGTGTGGGCTCAGTGGAAGAGCGATGTGCCATGCACAGGGCCCTGGGTTCCACTCCCACACCAAAAAGGAAAGAGTTAGGCTTGCACATGATTGTCAGGTGTGGATACCTGCCCCCCAGTCTTATATGACCCAGGAATCTCTAGGGAAAAGGGAGGACACAGAAAAGGGGTGAGTGGGACCCCTACTCTTTGGTCTGTTTAGCAGGATATCCCAGTTAGTTAACCTGGTTGATTAATCCAAACTAACCCAGCAGATTAACAGACTATATTAACTGCCCATTATATAACTTAACTAACTCTTCCCCAAGGGACACGTTTTTTAAAGTTGTTTAATTGAATTTTATTTATGTTTTTGGTATGGATAGATACGCAAGTATCACAGCATGCATGTGGAGATCACAGGACAACTTGTGGAAACCACCTCTCTTTCTAGCACGGAGGTCCCAGGACTTAAACTGAGGAACTCAGATTGACAGGCTTGGTGGCAATCACCTTCACACGCTTAGCCATCTTGCTGGCCCCCTGAGGGAGAGTGGTTTAAAGAGAGCTGGGTGTGGGGGCTGGGGATTTAGCTCAGTGGTAGAGCGCTTACCTAGGAAGCACAAGGCCCTGGGTTCGGTCTCCAGCTCCGAAAAAAAAAGAACCAAAAAAAAAAAAAAAAAGAGAGAGAGCTGGGTGTGGTAATGCATACGTGTAATCACAATAGTCAGGAGCCTGAAGCAGGAGGATCACCACAAATTTGAGGCTAGCCTGTGCTATACAGTCACTCTCTCCCTCTTCCTTCTTCCCTCCCTCCCTTCTGCACAAAAATAAACTAAAAATAGGTTAATTGTCCCAACCACCCATCTATGTGGGCTTAAAACTTGGGGACAGCAGATTGACAGCCACTCTGAATAGCTGGGAATGTCCCTAAAACTTGTGTCACATCTTTTCATATCTCCTCCTGGTGGGCTCTGGAACTTAATATAAAATACTGGTTGCCTGGTGGTGGTGGCACCGGCCTTTAGTCCCAGCACTTGGGAGGCAGAGGCAGGCAGGTCTCTGGGTTCGAGGCCAGCCTGAACTACACAGAGAAACATTCTCGAACAAAACAAAAAATAAATATAAAACACTTGAATGGAGTCTCAGGGGTTCTGCTCTTTGGGATGATGAAAATGTGGAAACTGGAGCTGGAGAGAAGGCTCGGCAGCTAAGAAAGAGCACCGGCTGCTGATGCTGAGGACCGGGGTTCGATTCCAGCATCCACACGGGAGTTACAGACTCACAACTGCCTGTAACTCCAGTTCCAGGGGATCTGACTCCCTCTTCCGGCCTGCACATGGTACACGGGTGTGCACAGACAAAACACCTATATGTTAAAACAATTCTTTTAAGTTTGGAAGTAGAGTGGTACTCAAATCCAGTATCAACACACACGAGGAGCTCCAAAGTCACCCTGTGTTTACTACAGTGAATTTGAGGCCAGCCCAGGATGCATGAGAACATGGTGCAAACAAGCAAACAGGAAACTCATAGCCTGTGCTAAACCCGTGGTCTCCTCTCAGCTTCGCCCCCATCATTGAGATGGATCTCTGCTACACGCTTGCACACATGTATACAAGTGTGTGCGTGCACACGCAGTCACACATGCACTGCCTATTGTGAGTAGATTTTTTTTTTTTTTGGTTCTTTTTTTCGGAGCTGGGGACCGAACCCAGGGCCTTGCACTTCCTAGGTAAGCGCTCTACCACTGAGCTAAATCCCCAACCCCTATTGTGAGTAGATTTAGAGTCCTACCTAACATTGATCTGTCAGCATCAGGTTAAAGCAGGGTTCGGGTTCACCCCATGGCACTTAGGACTGCTGGCCTGGCCCACAGGAAAAATCCTTGGTTTTGTCTTCTCTCCTAGCCCCCCAGAAACCCCATGTTTCCAACCCAAGCCTCTCTGTCAGAGCACCTCACTTTTCAAAGGCCTGAGGGCGAAGCTGGGTGAGGTGGCGCACACCAGCTGACCCCAAAATGTCAAAGGCTGCAGCTGGAAGGGTGTGTGTTCAAGACCAGCCTGGGCCACATAATGAGGCCCTTCCTTTAAAGGGAAAAGAAGCTCTGAGCCCTGAGAGGATTCTGATAATGGGAATGACCCCTGACCTTTCCCATAAGGCCTTTTCTCCTTTGCCAGCCATCCTTGGAATTTGTCCCTCCACAAACAAGTTCCCCTATTACTTAGAGTGGTAGAGATAAGAGGGAAATATTTGGTGCTGTAACCAGGCACAGGATGAAAGGAAACTTTGTTCGCTGTCTTAGAAGACTTTAAGGCCTGATTTCTGTTCCCAGTTCTGCCCTGGTAGTCACTAGCGAGCTGACTTGGTTTCCCCTCCTGGATCTTGCCATGTGATCATTCTAAGTTGTGGAGGATTTATTGTACCGAGGGTCCTTAGTCCCCCTACAGTGTGTGGATCCAGACTGGGGAGGCTTGACACACCATAGGCAGCGGGAAAACCAGAGAGGAAACAGGAAGCAGTCCCACAAGGAAGTTTCCAGCCTCCATCCCAGCCATCCCCATAGTCCGTGGTCAGGGACCTCCGACGCCAGTGAGGCTGTTACTGGGGAAGCCACAGATGGCTGCTGGGGCTCCAGGGACTGATAGCAGCAGAAGCCAGAAAATTGCCCTCCCAAAGGAGTGAGTTCTCCATCTCTGGGAGGATGCAAGCCAAACACCTCAGAGTTGAGCTGAGAAGGTGTGGAAAGGGAGGCAGGGAGCCAAGCTGGCCCCGACTGAGCCTGGTCAGCTCTGAAACTCTGTGTGCCGTACTCATGCCTCCTTGTGCAGTACCAGGCCCATCTGAGAGGAAAAGCTAGTGGGTCTGGCAGAGAATTAGACTCAGCAAGAGTTAGAGGTTCTGAGTCAGCAATGGTAGGCTGCTGGATACAACAGACTTTCTCTGATTTCTCCTAGTTATAGGGACATGTGACACGCCACCCCCAACACACGCATGTGCGTCTGCACACACATACACACACACACATACACACACATACACACACATACACACACACCACACACACATACATACACACACACATACACACACACACACACACACACACACACACACACACACACATACAAGTGCCACCCTGAGAAGTAAAGCAGCATGAACACTTTTGCTCTACTCCAGCCCTTCTCAGAGCCCAGGACACTTTTACTGCAAACCCCTTAGAGCCAAACCTGACTTTCAGCAAGGACTTGGTAAAACTTGCCATTCCTTACATTTTTAAATTTCTGGCCTTGAATTCACTGTATAGTTGAGGATGACCTTGAACTTCTGACCTTCCTGCCTCTACTTCTCAAGTGGTTGAGATAACAGATGTGTACCACCACACTCGGATTTCAGCAGTGCTGGTGGCCAATCCCCAGGGCTTCGTGCATTCTCGGTAAACACCCTGCCAAAATGAGCTCCGGCCCCTGCCCATGGTCCCTTATTTAAAACAGGAGGTTCTCAGGAGTCACTCTGGAACAGGCAGGGTGCCAAGGGCTTGACAGACGTTAAAGCATCTTCCAAGTAAGGGGAAGAAAAGGGAGGTCTCTAGGCCCATGCATGGTGAGATGAGGTTTGAGCCTAGCAGGTGGGCTCCCAGCCACCTCCCTAATGGCGGCATATTGAGTCCTGGTAGGATCACCATGTTTCCTAAGTAAATCGAGCCCCTTTCTGCCCAGTCTCCCTTCACAAGGCTCCCTGCAGGCTCAGGAGGGCCTGGATACTCCATGCTGTTTGTTCTCTTTTATTAGATGGAGTACAGGAGGCAGGGCTTGCCCTTCTCCAATGGTGGACAGTGGTTGGGTGGAGCCATTATTGCCTGGACCTGGGCGGGAGGTCCCTCTGTCATGTCCTGCAGCAGAGGAGACACCTCAGCCACCAGGATGCCTGTGCCAAGTTCCCTGCCAAGCCCTGAGTAGCAGGGAAGACAAAGGCAGGAGCAAGTCTCAGTGGGGAGCGGCCTATCCCAGCCCCCACCTCTAATAAGAGCCCATTAGGAACTGGCTCAGAGGCCCAGGAAACGCTGGAAGTTGGGAGCTTGGCGGGGAAGTAGGTGGGAAGACTGACGCTGTCCCCTCCACCAAGGAAGACTGGGTGTGACCCAGCTCTGCCCTCCTAGGACGGTGGTGAAGAGAAAGATGGACGGTGATCTGGAGGGACCGCTCAGATCCTAAGCAGGACACCGAGCAGCAGTCCTTCAAGTACGGTCCCCAGACCAGCTGCCTCGTGGCCGCTGGAGCTTAGAAATGTGGGTTCCCAGACCCCTAGTCAGAAACTGTAGAATGGGGTGTCCATATGGCTAGAGTCAGCTCTCAAGGGGTTTCAAATTTCAGGCCCCAGAAAACACACATAAACCAAGTGCTGTCACACACACACACACACACACACACACACACACACACACACACACACACCCATACACACTTAACCCGCTATCCTGGGGCAGAAACACCTCCTCCAGGCAACACTCGTATCTTTTTCCTGAACTCTTCACCCCCAGCTCCTGGCTGATAACAGTTAGAATCTGGCAGGCGATGCTGTTTGGCCTCGGGCCTCCAAGTCTCCAGGCCCAGCCTGCTGGAAGGATCGGGGTGGAGCTTGGGAGAAGGAAGCAGAAGGCGCTGTCAGCTGTCGCAGGCTTGCCTGGGGAATTAAGTCTGACCAGCAGCATTTATCACCATGGTGACAAGCAGGTGAGAGAGAAGCAGGGAAGAACTGAGGTGTTCAGATCTGGGGTCTCTAGTCCCAGGTCACCCTGTGCATAGCCAAGGATGCCCTCAGACTTCTGCGCTCTGCAGCAGCTGCAGCAACCAGTTCACATGCGGCAAAACCTGCTGGTTTCTCCTTAGACCAGCCTGGTTTGAGGAAAGAAAAATCCCCTCTCAGCCCTCTGAAGGCAAGCTGGACATCTGCAGCTCTGACCACATGATGTCTCCACTTACAAATCTTGATGACCCCTTCCTCTACACACCAAGCCCCAGGCTGTCCTTCAGCACCCTGGCCAGCTGCAGCACTCCCTACCCCAACCTCTAGGTACAGGCCCAGAGCCTCTCTTGCCTGTGAGACAAATAACAAGATAGGTGTGTCGGTGGGTGGAACCCAGTGCTGCTTCACACATAGGCAAGCACTCTACTGTCAAGCTGGGTCCTTAGCCCTCATTTTACTTTTTCGAGACAGAATTTCACAAGCTGGCTTTGACCTCAATCACTCTGTAGTCCAAGCTTCCTTTTTTTAAGTGTGTGTGTGTGTGTGTGTGTGTGTGTGTGTGTGTGTGTGTGTGTGTACACAACATTTGTGGCTGGGTAGTGGTGGTATATGCCTTTAATCACAGTACTCAGGAGGCAGAGGCAGATCTCTGAGCTTGAAGCCAGCCTGGTCTATAGAGTGAGTTCCAGGATAGCCAGAACTATACAGAGAAACCCCATCTCAAAAACATATGTGTTTGTGTGTGTGTGTGTGTGTGTGTGTGTGTACATATATATATATATATATATATTTGTTGTGTTCAGTTTTATTTTTCAAAAAAATTGAGATTGTAATTTAATTACTATGTTTCCCCCTTCTCTTTCCCCCTCCGAACCCTCCCACATACCCATCTCCACTCTCCTTTTTTTTTTTATTTTTTTTTTCGGAGCTGGGGACTGAACCTAGGGCCTTGCACTTGCTAGGCAAGCGCTCTACCACTGAGCTAAATCCCCAACCCCTCCACTCTCCTTTTAATCATGGCTCTTTTGTCACTAGTTGTTATTTCATGCGTATGTGTTTTTGTACATACACATATACATATATGTTGAGTCCATATAATGTTACTTTATGTATGCTTTCAGGTGGGCCATTTGGCACATCCAGTGTGCCCTTCCCTGGGGAGAGCCACTCCTCCACTGCCAGCTCTCCTAGGTTGCTTTGTGTAGCATCGAGGTCTCCTGGGCTCTTCCTCCGTTGGGTTTAGAACACTCGTCAGTGTCGTCTTTGTCTAGCTCAGGCTCGAGCAACCATGTTGCAGAGTTCATGGGTGTGGCTTCTTCTGTTGCTAAGAGATGTAATCTGAGAGGAAAGTCCCTGGTCCTTTGTCTCACGGAGTCTTTCCGCCCCCTCTTCCACAGTGTTCCCTGAGCCTTAAGCACAGAGGTATTTGGGAGATGTATCCATAGAGACAGGGCTCCACAACTTTGCGTTTTGATTGGCTGTGGTTTTACGTGGTGTTCTCAGTCTATCAAACAGAGACGTTTCCTTGATAAGGAATGGAGAATACGCTTATCTATGGGTATAAAGACAAATGTTAAAGTTGTCATTAGAGAGATTACACTGGTTTAGTAAATTAGTGGTTGTAGATTTGCCTCCCACAGCAATATAATGTTACTTTATCTATGTAATAACAATGGTTTCTATGTAACCATGGATTTATGTAATAACTGTGGTTTCATTGGCACTGAGTAGATAGCTAGGTCTCCAGTACCAGGCATGGCTTCCCTTTTTTTAACTGGGTAAGTCCAATTAGAGAACCATTGGTTACAGCCAAGGTATTGGTGCCACTACTGCACAGGGTGGTCGTTGAAGTGGTTCATAGGTGTTCTAGCTTGATAGGACTGTTGGTTGTCCTAAGCGATGTGTGTGTGTGTGTGTGTGTGTGTGTGTGTGTGTGTGTGTGTGAGAGAGAGAGAGAGAGAGAGAGAGACAAAGACAGAGACAGAGACAGAGACAGAGAGACAGAGACAGACAGAGAGGCAGAGACAGAGATGTTCCTAAGCAATGTGTGTGTGTGTGTGAGAGAGAGAGAGACAGAGAGACAGAGAGACAGCGACAGAGATGTTCCAAAGCAATGTGTGTGTGAGAGAGAGACAGAGACAGAGACAGAGAGACAGAAACAGAGATGCACAGAGGCCTGATCTCTTGGAGCTAGAGTTACAGACTGCTATAAGCCACCAAAGTGAGTACTGTGAGTCGAACTCAGGTCCAGTGGGAGAGAGCACACATTTTAACCCCTGAACCATCTCTTCAACCTAAGGCCTTGAACTTTTGATCCTCCTGGCAAGTAGCTGAGATTGCTACCAGGATTTGTTTAGAACAACCTGTTAAGAAGCACATGCTAAGCAGGACATAATGTCACTTCCCACTGAGAAGGCAGAGGCAAAAGATCTCTGTGAATTCAAGGCCAGCCTGTCTAAATAGTAAGTTTCAGGCTAACCAGGGCTACATATTGAAACCCTGTCCAAAAAAAAAAAAAATGTAGGGGGACAGAACAGAGCAGGGAGATGCTAAGTGTAGGCCCATTAAAAGGGTACAGTCTTAAACCTGGCACCTCTCTCCCTGCTTTGGCTACCCCACCCCCAGTATGAAGATGAGTTTTTCATATAATGGGGTGATCTGGAGTGGGGGTGTTATGCTGGAACTTGGAGCAACAGAGGAAAAGAGGCAGGGGCATCCTCGGAGCCCAGAGAGCGCCAGCCAAAGACCTGGCCCTTATATCTTTACTCTAGACCGTTCAGGGAGAAGAGGTATGTTCCAAGATTGGGTATCCAAAAGGCATAGTGCTCAGGGGTACAGGGAAGACAGCACGAGAGTGGGGGTGCATGGGACCCACCACCCGAGTCCAGCAGAAGCCTTTGAGGAATAGGGGGGATTCATGGTGAGGTTTATGGGAACTCACATGTGAGAGAACAGACCCCTCCCCGAGAACACAGCAACTGGAGCTTCGGGGCGTGAACAGAAGGACTCAGCTTGTGGAATGCCTTGGTCATCTCTGGAGCTGCCCTGCCAGCTAACCCCAGCTCTGGGCTGTTGGGAGGGGGAGGGGGAGGCTCTCTCTCCTGATGAGCCTAATCTCATCAAGAAGAAAGGCTCTCTCTTGGCTGCCGCCAGCTCAATCTGTGTTTCCTATGGGCCTGTGGCAGGCATCTGTGCCAGACCAGAAGGATGGGGGAGGGGGGGAGGCAGCGGACGGACCTGAGAACTGGGCTGGGTTCTGTGTGCATTTGCTGGCTGCAGGATACCCCTGCCTGTACTAGGATGCACGATGCCATGGAGGGATCCCAGAATCCGCCCTAGGCTGTGCTGATAGACAAGCCGAGAGCTTCCCTAACCCAGCATCTCCCCGAAGCCCTCAGGGCACAGGTGGAAGCTGGTTCAGCCTCCATCTTTGAACTCTTCCTGACCAGTGGGGCTTGTTCCTTAGCATCGAACATATGTGCGTCTGTGTGTCCATACTTTTGTGGGGTGCCAAGGGTCAGACCCTCAAGCGGCTCGTGCATAGAGGCCCCTTTCCAGTCTGAATATTCTTCTCAGATTTAAATGCTCAGAGCTGGACACAAACCTTTCCTGAGCTAAGCCAGGTGACTGGCCTATAGCCCAAATGCTGCGGTCTCAACTAAGGTTTGTTAGATGAGCGCTGGGTGTGCGTCAGTTTTCCCTTCGAGGTGATTTATGTGTGAATCTCAGGCCAGCCCTACGAAAGTGTTGGATCTGTTTCTGAGTGGCTCAGCCTCTCATTCCAGCCCAGTCCCTAACTAGCTGCGTGATGCCAGGCGGGAGAGCCTTACCCTCTCGGTGTCTTGATTTCCTCATCTGTAAAGTGAGGAGATCTCATTACCATGGCTGCTGTAGGGCCGTGTGTATACCTGGAACACCCCCAACACGTGACACAAGGGTAAGCGGTTCTTATCGCAGGGTGTTGTCAGCTCTGATGTTACCAATGGGGGAAGGAGACGTGTGTGTAAGCTGCTAGGAGGTGGGAGAACAGTGCCATTAGATAGCACGGTGGTGACATCCTGTGATCACTCCATTCAGAGACAGGTGTGGCCACTGAGCACTGGAAGGTGTGGCTGCTGTGTCTGCCCAGTTGAGTTTGGGGTTTTATTTAATGTGGTGAGTTTTCACGCTAGTGTAGAAGTTGTACGGTTTGAGATCCAATGGTCCTCAACCTTCCTGGTGCTGCGACTTCATGCTGCGGTGAACCCCTAACCATTAATTACTCTTGTCGCTATTTCATAGCTGTAATTTTGCTGTTATGAACTGTAACGTACCTATCTGTTTTGATAGTCTTAGGTGACCCCTGTGGAAAGGCGTTTGGGCTCCCCAAATGGGTCACGACTCACGGGTTGAGAATACTTTTCTAAAGGCTTCTGTTGGGCAGAGCCCTTAGAGTCTGGATGAAAATCTTGCAGTCTGCCACCCACCTCCTACTGGGTTACTTGATTATAATTTGTGGGGATGCTGGGGGTTGAGCCTGGAGCCTTTATTTCTTTTATTATTATTATTATTATTATTATTATTATTATTATTATTATTATTATTATTATTTTATTTTTGAGACAGAGTCTCAAATACCCCAGGCTGGCCTCCAACTATGGATTTAGCCAAGGTTGCCCTTGAACTCCCAATCCTCCTGCCTTTACCTGCTGAACACTGGGAATATTGTTGTAGCACACACCAGGTTTTATGTGGTGCCGAGGATGGGACCCGGAGCTTTGCACGTGCTAAGCAAGCCACTTCTCCAGTCCCCTGTCCTGTTTCAGAGTCAGCCCCCGGTGCTGTGTTATTTAAGTGGTGACTCTTTTGCATACGTCTCTGAGATCAGGCTGACAGCCACGGTGTTGCCATCGCCCCTGAAGACAGCTAGTGACATCACTTAATACTGTCAATCCAGTTGTTCAGCTGCTTCAGACTGGGTTTCTGTGGCAGGATGCTGTGGATCAGGATTTTGGTTTGCCACTCCATGTGGCACGCCACCCGTGGAGCCTCTTCCAGTCTGGACCGGTTCCGTTGGCCTTATCACCTGTTGAAAGAACCGGGCAGTTTTTTTCACATTTTTGTTTTGCTCTATTGGGGGTCTCACTCTGTAGCCCAGGCTAGCCTCGACTCACAGCAATCCCCCTGCTTTAGCCTCCTGAGTGCTGGAATTACAGGTGTTTGCCACCAAGCCAGGTGGACTCTGTCCTCTTTGTCATTGGGTTTGAGGGATTCTGTTTGTTCTGTCAATCCCTTTCCAAGTCCTCGTCCTAGATCTCTCTCCATCGTCCCTGTTGCCCTTACCCGACCGATAATGTCCTGATACATGAGTGTTTTACATGTCCTTTAAGCCCCCTGAGTCCAGTTTGACTTTTCTCTTGTTGACTGCTTTTGGTCACCACCAAATCTAGTACCTTGAGTTTGGTCTTTTGTTTTTCAAAGCATTTTATAGTTTCGGTCCTTCAGTGTAGCTCTTTGAGTCATTTTGAGTTGCTTGAAATTTCAACCCACAGGATTTCCTGTGTTCTGGAGATTGCCAACTGCCTCCTGGTGAACACTTTCACCCGGCTTGGTGTGACAGTGTACAGAGAAGCCCTGTCTTGCTTGGCACTGGGTTCGGGTTTTGTCAAGGTCTCTTTGTAAGGAACGGGACACAAAATGGTTGCTTTTTTAGCTCTTGTGCTGCTAAGATTGACCCGTGTTTTCAGGGCTCCATTATATCTTTAAGCCTCAGACTTGATTACAGAGCATGAGCCCGTGGGGAAGACTAATTAAGATACAACAGGTTCTGCCCTGCATTCTGGGGTGCCAGATTCTGTCTGGGTAGGGTGGGGCAGGGCCCAAGAACATAGGGTTTTGGCAAGCTCTCTGGTGATGTCACTCTTTGGAGACTACCATGAGCTGCTGTGTCCCCAGTCCCTGTAAGTCTCTCTTATCTTTATACTAAATACACACAGGAATCTCCTGGGGACCTGAGGGTGCGCTGGATTTGTTTCCTTGTTTTGTTTTGTTTACTTTTTCGGAGGGAAGGCAATTCTGTGGCTCAGGCAGGTCTTGAACTTGTGTACCTGTCACCTCAGCCTTTCAAGTGCTAGAATTAGAGAGGCTTGAACCGTTATGTCCAGCCAGTGGTAGAATTCAGTCGATCCCAGTGTTCTGAGTCTCCAGCCATGCCGACCCTATTATCAGCCCTCGGGTTCACCATTCCACGTCTCCTCTCAGACTTGGCACTTCCAGAAAATGGACGACCTCAGAGAACAGTAACATGAGAGTAGTGACCCAGACATTCATTCCTTGCCCTCCAGCCCTGGGTACTAAGTAAGCCCTGAGCCAGCCCTTGGGTAGGGACTGGTGATTGAATGAAATCATAGTCACCTCTTTACAGACCTTCTGGAACTTTGTGCTTTAGAATGTTCTAGTCTCTGGTTTAGGATGCTGGACTCGCTCGTTTCCATAGCTTTCTCTTTCACAGACGAGTCGTCAAAATCAGAACTCTCAGGGCCTTACCCATAGCCTGTGGTAGAGCGACGAACTTGTCCCTGTGTGTCTGGAATGTCCTCAGGTTTGGGGTTTTAGGTTTGCTTTCATTTTTCTTGCAGTCCTAGACATTACACCTAGGGACTTGCGCATGATAGGTAAGTATCCTGCCACTAAGCTGTCCTCCCAAACCCTTCTTGTCATTCTGTTTGTTTCCTGAGAGGGGACTCTTACTGTGTAGTCCAGGCTAGCCTCAAATTGTGGCAGTCGTACCTGAGCCTCCCCAGTGTTGGAATCCAGATGTCAGGCTACCACACCCAACCTTTTTCTCGTGTTTTTATTTTGAGGCAGATGCTTACTACATTTTTCAGGCTGGTCTTGAACCTGAAATCCTTCTACCTTGGTTCCATAGCTATAGCACAAGAACTCCTCCTTGTCCATGGTCCCTGGCAGACTGGTAGAGGAGAAACCAGGCCTCTTGTTCCTTTGAGATAGGGGGGCAGAAACTGATGTCCTAATTGCCTGAGTCCCTGTGACACTTGAGCTCATTGCTGGCCTAGAGAAGACAGAATTTGAAAATGTCTTGTGCCAAGAAGTTGTGGTTTCAGTTAGGGCTTGGCCTCAGATTGAGAGACTCTGTATTGAGAAAACGACGTTTACCAGGAGCCAGGACCTGTGGTTTCTTCCTTCTTCCTTGTAAGAAGGAAAGACACCATGAGAAAGAACTTGGGGGAGGGGGGCTGAGGAAGGGGGAAGCAGAGGAATTAGTACATAGCCTTGACCTGGGGGGAGGGGTCGACTTCTAAGGCTTTCTGATTGGCTCCACAGGCTAGCTGTCCCACCCCATCCGGTATGGATTGGGCCTTCACTAGGGATTCTGGGTGTATTAAAAAAGAGACTTGGCAAGATGGCTTAGCAGGTAAAATAGCTTCCCTTGCAAGCTTGGTGGCCTGGGTTCAATGCCTGGAACCCTTGTGAAAAGCCAGATGCCGCAGCTCGCACACCCATGATGCCAAGACTTCTACAGTGAGATGGGAAGCAGAGGCAGGAGAGTCAGCTGGAAGCTTGAGAGCCACTGTGGCCTGCAGATGGCCACTATGGCATCATGGTAGATTAACACCTACCTCAACAAGCTGGAAAGAGAGAATCAATTACCAAAAGTTGTCCTCTGATCCCACTGGGGAGATTTCTCATCAGGGTTGGAGCATACATGGTCAGGGCCATGATGCACTCTGTGTGGGTAAGAGCAAAGGATTTTTGGCTCCATGTGGGGTGCACCTCTAATCAGGTTTTATTGCACTAATTCTTGGTCTTTGAAGATCACATTCAAATAAAGTGGTGTGATTTGGTTTGGTTCGGTTCGGTTCGGTTTGGTTTGGTTCTGTGTGACAGGTTCTTGCTGAGTAGCCCAGGCTAGTCTTTGAATTTGCTGTGTACCTCAGGCTGGCCTTTGAATTCACTGTGTAGCTGGAGCTGACTTTAAACTCTTGGCCCTCACGCTAGGATTATGAGCAGCTGTCCCACACCTATCTTGCCCTTCTAATCTCCCTCTATCAACCAGGCTATGTTAGAAGGTGGTGCTTCAGACCCTCCCACAAAGCACTTACAGGGAGCGGCCTCTGTGCCCACAAGGTCAGATTTTAAGAGGAAGAAACAAAAGAAAAACTTGAGCTAGCAGATGTGGAATGGCAACAGCAAACTCCGGCCCAGCCCACCTCTGCTCAAACCAAATCAGGTAATGTCCTACTCACCGTGAAGCCACCCTCAGTGGCACCAGGGAACACGCCCCTCCCAACTTGGGTTCCACATCAGCTACTTGCTGGGCTGGGTGAAGAAGAGGGCCATGGAGAGCAGGCAGGAAAATCTGTTGCTTACCCCACAACAGTACCCTTACACACACACACGCACGCACGCACGTGCACATGCACACTCGCCCCACAGGAAGAAGGTAGCTAAGCTTTGAATTCTCAATTTGCTGCTCATGTCAGTACCATTTCTATCACGTAGCTTCCCCTGCACCTCCATTTCCCATCCTCAGATATGGTTAGTACGCCCCCACCTCAGGAGGGTTGTAGGGGATGAGACAGTCTCCAGCCAGTCCACAGCCAGACTTAAGAGAAATGACTCCCAGGAGTTTAAGCCTAGAGCCAACTAAAGCCTTCTCAGGGTGGCGGTTCCCAGCCCCCAGCCTAATGCCATGGCATAAAGCCACAGGACTACAGACAGACGGACGGACGAAGTGGGAAGGCTGCTGTGGAGGGGTGTAGGCCCTGCCTGCAGGGCAGACAAAAGCTTGCTGGCAGGGGAAGTGAAACCATTGCTCCGAGTTGCTGAGTCACCAAAGCCTTGTGCAAACGGGTCCCTGAGCAGAAGGCACCAGACACACCTGGGGCAACGCCAGCACCCCAGAGCTCTGTGATGGATGAATGCCAGGCTCATGGCACACATGGTCACACCATACAGACACTCTCATGCCCTGACCTTACTAGATGCCATCCTCCCTCACTTCTGTGACCTCTCCCCCATTTCAAAGGTCTGGACAAACCTTGGCAATAGAAATAAAGCCTGGGGTGGGGCAGATGGGTATTGACGGTCTCGGTCACATTGCTCTGGACTGGGTGGTTTCATTCGTGGGGGCCAACAGCTCCCTTTCCAGAGGGGAGACACAAGTCTATGAGGCAGACTTGTGTTGTCCCATTTTACAGACAAGAACACAGAGACTCCGAGGGTTAAGTCATCAGAGTTAAGTCACAGTGAGACAAAGTTAGAACTGGAGGCCAGACTGGCTAGCCTTAGAGAACAACACTGGTTCTCACTTGGTTGGCAGGAGAGCTTGGTTGGGCAGGAAAGTTGGGGTGGGGGCTGTAGCAAATATTCTGTGGTCCCTCTGTTTTGGGGGTTCATATTTGAAAAAAACAGAAAGGCTCTAATGGATCAGGAAATGAATGAATAGTAATGACCAATAGTCTCTATAACCACTGTGATAGCCTCTCTCCCCTCAGGGTGGACCTTTGTAGAATTGGCCACTAACACCAGGCTTGGTTGCACAGCTTCTAATCCTAGCACTCAAGAGGTTAAGGCAAAACAATCATGAGTTCAAGGCCATCCTAGGCTATACAGTGAGTTCCAGGCTAGCCTGGTCTAAGATCTTGCCTCAAAAAGAATCAGCAGTGAAACCAGACCACTGCCCAGGCTGTGCCTGTTAAGTACTCTCTACTGTGCTCCATGATGAGGTGGTGGGCCTTATACTATCGGTCCCTTCATCCCCTGCAGATGTCATGGCACCCCCAGTACCGCAGCTCCAAGTTCCGACACGTCTACGGCAAGCCCGCCAGCAAGGAGAATTGCTACGACTCTGTGCCCATCACACGCAGCGTCCACGACAACCACTTCTGTGCTGTGAACCCCCACTTCATCGCTGTGGTCACTGAATGTGCCGGTGGGGGCGCCTTCCTTGTCATCCCCTTGCACCAGGTAAGGACCCAGCCTCTAGAGGTCTACAGGACAGATGGACAAGGTGGGAAGCCCAGGTCCCCAGTGCAGATATGACTGAAGATCTAGACTGGCCTGCTTTCCTAGTTGTGTGAGCTTGCATCAGCCAGTTCTTAGACCCTTGGTCTCCTTCTTGGGCTCTCAGCAGCTGGCCCACTTAGAGGACCGTCTCTTATCCACGCAAGAATAGTGCTCGCTCCAATTTTTTCTCTCTTGAATGAAATATGCTTGTTAGAACAATTAGCTGGGCTCAACTGAAATTGGGGAGACTGCGGAAGCCACCTCCCCTTGTCAGGAGGTGAGAGTGGGAGGCTCGAAAGCAGTAGGCAGAAAGGAGAATGCTTATCCCTAGAGCCAGCAGTGAGAGCATGCTTGCCCCAGGAACTATCGCCATTGCCCAGTGTTTGGATCCATGGAGTGACATCTTCATATAGATCTACCCTAAAGGGGATCTTTGTGGGATCCAAGAGCTGAGCTTGCCTTCAGCAGAACTCATGAAGAGGCCTGGGAGAGAGGTGATCCCAGGCTGTGTTTCTACTCATGTCACGAGAGGTGTTCGGGGAGCCTGGCCACAGGAAAGGAGCCCACAGACTTAGATAAGGACCCTGGGAAGTCACAAAGACTGGCGATCCAGAGTCTGAGGAAAGGCAAGAAGCAGCCCTGGAGCACTGACGGACCTGTGCAGTCAAAGCCTGGAGGGAGATGAGCTCAGAGACAGCTCCCTCATCACAGTACCTCAGGTATAGAAGCCAGTAACAGCAGACCAGCTAACTGAGGCCCCGTGTGCCCACTGGTGTGGACCGTTTGCTTGCTTGTTTGCTTGTGACAGCATCTCCTGTAGTCCAGCTCTGGAACTTCCCATGTAGCCAAGCTGGCCTTGACCTCATCCTCCTAAGTTCACCTCCTCACCGTGAGTTACGGTTGTGTGCCACACTTCTAAATAATTTGTGAGTCAAAGGGGGACCCAAAATGAAGGTTTGCTTATTTTGTTATTGTTGTTTGTTTATTTGTGGTGTATATGTTCCTCCGTGTGGGAGTTAAGGGAGGCACTTGCATGCCACAATGCAAATGTAGAAATCCAAGGGCGACTTCCAGGAGTCAGTTCCCACCCCGGGCCTCATGAGGCGAGGCAGGGTCTTCATTATTGTTTCTAGCACTGTGCAGCTTACTCCAGGCCAGCCAGTCATCCAACGCCTGGTGATTCTCTGTCTCCTTCTCTGATTTCCTAGGATGCAGGTGCTGGGTCATAGCTGAGCATTGCCACATCCAGCAGTTTGTTTGTTTAGGTGGGGTTGCTTGTTTGTTTGGTTTTGTTTATCTAGTTTTTGTAGACAGGGTCTCATGAAGTTACAGCCAAGGTAGCCGTGGCTTGACTGGTACCTACTATGTAGACCAGGTTAGCCGTAATCACCTGCCTGTCCTTCTCTAGTGCTGGGATTAAAGGGATGGGCCATCATACCCAGGACATCTAGCTTTTTTTTTTAAGATTTATTTATTTATTATATACAAGTACACTGTAGCTGTCTTCAGACACACCAGAAGAGGGAATTGGGTCCCATTACAGATGGTTGTGAGCTACCATGTGGTTGCTGGGAATTGAACTCAGGACCTCTGGAAGAGTTGTCGGGTGCTCTTAACCGCTGAGCCTCCGGCATCTAGCTTTTTAAGTGGCTTCTGGGAATTAAATTCACGTTGTTAATCTTGCACAGCCTGAAGCATCTAGGCCCTTCGTCATCCTGCCTGGATTGTGTTGTTGTAGTTTCCCATTAACTTTAATCACAGGACATGGTAGCACCGAGAGATGCCCTAAAGGATCTCCTGACCAGCTGGACCACAGCCTGAAAAGTACTTCGTGCGTGTGTGTGTGTGTGTGTGTGTGTGTGTGTGTGTGTGTGTGTGTGTGTGTGTGTAATTCAGTCAGTCCTGTTCCTCTAGAGAATGCTGATTAATACATATAGGTAGTGCTTTACCTGCTGGGCTCTCTCCAGCCCCAATTTCTTTCCTTTTCTTTTCTTTTAAATAGCTAGATCAAACCTTGTATATGCTGGGTAAGTGCTCAGCCACTCTACCCCCAACCCCTATGAAATGCAAGTTCAAAACACGTGGAACTGAGTGGCCATCAGATGTACGCAAAAACACCTGGCACTCGGGGGTGTAATCCAGACAGGGAGTCACAGTACCGATGCTTACGTTAAAAGAGAAGAAGGCTGACGTTAGTGAGGAAACATCCAACCTAAGAACTTAGTGGGTAAGCAAATAGAGCAAGCCTAGAGAAAACTCAAGGGGGAAAAGGTGATAAAAGGCAGGAATCAGGGCTGGAGATGGCTCAGCAGCCAAGAACCCATGATGCAATTCCAGAGGACTCAAGTTTGATTCTCAACATCCACTTCTGGCAACTCACAGTGCCTATAACCAGCCTCCACAGGTAGCTACACACACACACACACACACACACACACACACACACACACACACACACACAAAAAACACCTGCTCTCGTGCATATGTGCACATGCAAGTTTTTTAAAAAGGCAGAAACCAAGGAAAAATAATTCAAAAATGCATTAGAAAATGTTTTTAAATGGAAACAAATTGAAAGATAAACTGGAAACAAATTGAAAGATAAACTGAGTGGCCTCTGGAAAGACTGACTGACAGTAAGAGGCGGTCCTAAGGCAGCAGAGGCAGCTCAGCCTGCAGCAGAGCTGTGAGAGCCAGAGGAGCCACTGGAGCGAGTGGTTGCCGACATGAAGCATGGATGAAACGGGCAGACTCCTGTATTACTGACTCAAGTAGGGATCCACAGCCTGCGCGATCCTGGGACGGTTAACAAACGGAGCGTTAAAACACTTCCCTCACAGAAATCATGGAAAGAGGTGGTAAACTGTGAAATCAAAAAGACATATTCTCTTTTTTAAAAAAATGTGTGTATGCTGTGTATGTGTGTCTGTGCACGTGGACACCAGAGGCAATGGTTCCTCTGGAGGGCAAGTTGTAGTTGTTAGCTGCAGGCTAAGCTCTCGGGTCCTCTACAAGAGTCTAGGCTTTTAACCACTGAGCCATCTCTCAAGCACTACCCCTCCCCACATTTCAAGACAGGGTCTTACTCTGCAGCCTCAATTGGCCTCAGATTCACAGCAGTCAGCCTGCCTGTGCCTCCAGAGTTCTGGGGTTCCAGTGTGAGCCACCACACCCAGCTGAGGGTGCTTACCTAGTGAAGAACGCCGCTCTTGCAGTTGGGGATTCGGCTCTGTTGGACATGAGGCCCTGCCTGAGCTTTGCTCCCAGTGCGGTATAAACTCTGCATGGTTGTACACACCTGTAATCCAGTAACAAGAAGGTCTGGAAGATCCATCCTTGACTATATAAGGAGATTGGGGCCAGCCTGGGCTACGTGAGACCTTTTTTAATTTAAAAAAAAAAAAAGGAAATAAAACCAAAATTCACTTCCTGAAGCCAGGCACCAGACAGCTTAGTTCTGACTGTAATTCTAGCACCTGGGAGGCTGTAGCAGGAGGATTACCACAAGCTTGAGGCCAGCCTAGGCTACATGAGGCCCTGTCCAAAAAAAAAAAAAAAAAAAAAAAAAAAAGAGCAAGCAAGTGAACGAGTTTAGGGGCATTATTTCTTTACCAATCTGGAAAACCCCGTCTATCAGTAGATAAGTTCCTGTCCACGGTACTTCACATGCACAGCACATGGCTACAGACAGCCCGACCTCATGTTGAGATAACAAAGTACAGATTCTATCATCCCATCCCCTGAAGTTAGAAACAATCATACGGCAGGATTTGAATAGTTAAGTGGGTGTGGCTGTGAAGTCAGACACCTCAGTGGTTTGGCCACTAGTGATGGCTTCTGGACCTGGGAGGACTGTCCCGCTGATCCGATGATTTACTGCCCGAGCATTCGTGAGGCTGTACATTTCAATCCATGCACTTTGGAACATGTTTGCTGCGTTTCACATATATAAATACACATTAGAACATCAGGCCTAGATACAGCCACAAAGTCCTGCAAAGCTGGAGAAAGGCTCAGTGGTTAAGAACACTGGCTGCTCTTCCAGAGGTCCTGAGTTCAATTCCCAGCACCAACAAGGCAGTTCACAGCTGTCTATAACTGCAGTTCCAGGGGATGTGGCACTGTCACGCAGACATACGTGCAGGCAAAATACCAATGCAAAAATAAATAAATAAATAAATAAATAATAAATCTTAAAAAGAAAAGAAGAAAGGAACTAAAGGAAGGAAGAAAAGAAAAATGAGGCAACCATTTAAAAAAAAAAGTTCGAGTGGTTCCAGCCCATAATCAACTGGCCCCGTTACATATGGGCCTTAGGGAAGGTGAATAATTACATGGGAAGCACATGCCAAGTAATTCTGTTCACCACATCACCAGTAAGCAAATACCACAATCCCAGCACCCCTTTCTCTCTTAAGATAGGATCTCCCTGTGTAGACCATACTAGGCTCAAACTTGCAATCCTCCTGCCTCAGTCTCCTGAATACTACAATTATAGGCATGCACCACCACTGCTCCCCAGGACCTGAAGACGACAACGTATTAGGCTCTTCCTCCTCAAGACTCCACCACATCCCAGTCACACTTCCCTGGGTCCTCGTCTACACAGCACAGACTTTTAAGACCCAAAGTGTAGCCCTAGGAATAAAGGTAATTGTGTAGCTCTGTAAACTACACAGAAAATTGGGAAGTGCAATTGAATGCAGCCCTGGTTATCTTGGATGTGGCTTCCCAGTAGTTAACCTTTGCCACCTTGCGATAAGTGCTTGCACATTTGTGCATGCATTTGTACGTGTGCTTGGAAACAGTCACAGATCTGACCTTTCACCTCTAAGTAATGCCCATCTATCATATACTGCAAGGACAGGACCATTCTTCTGGATAACTACTTACTGGAAATTTAATATGCCGTGATGGTGTGAGAGCAACCAGTCCTTACACCGTTTTTCAATCTGATTTAGATGCCGATTGGCGATCACACATTATGTTTAGTTCTTGTATCTTCTTGTCTTCATTTGAAAATCTTAAATGTTTTATATTCAAGGAGCAAAGGATAGCAATCTTGTGGACTGTGACTAAATTTAGATTTGTCAGGTTGTTTCTGTGATTAGTGTATGGGGATCAGGAATACTGTATACACTCATTTGTGCCCTTCTGGTTCATTGCATCATGGGACAAGGCTGTCCTCTTGGGCTGTTAGCTTTGATAAATAGAGCCAACATGACAACACTCAAGGGAGTATTTGTGAGCCACTTGTTGAAAAGAAATGGCCCTCGCTGGCTGGTGAGATGGCTCCGTGTGTAAAGGTGACTGTCGTCGAGACTGACAACCCGAGTTCGATCTCTGGCACCCAAATGCTGGAAGGAGAGAACCCACTCCTGAAAAATGTCCTCTGACTCCCACACGCGGCGTGTACTGCAGCATGTATCCAAACATGCAATACATGAGTCAATATGATTTTAAAATTTTTAAACAGATTGTGTAGCCAATTCAAAAACAGCATTCGAAAGAAAGATGAATATAGGACTCAGAATTCAAAAAATGAGTTCATTTCCACCTCCCGGAAATGGAGAAGGTCACTAAGCATTTCTAGTAAAAAACCGCATGTGGGCATGGTGGCGCACACCTTTGATCTCAGCACCTGGATGGCAGAGGCGGGTGGCTTTCTGTGAGTTTAAGGCCAACCTGCTCTACAGAGTGAGTTCCCGGGTGGCCAGAGCTACACAGTGAGATCCTGTCTCAAAAAAACCAACCAGACAGCAACAAGCATTCCTACGAATGGACAAGACAGACTTAGAGAATTACAGGGCATTACAGGGCTCATGGAAGGGGATATGAATTAGGGGGTTGGGGACTTGGCTCAGTGGGTAGAGCGCTTGCCTAGCAACCGCAAGGCCCTGGGTTCGGTCCCCAGCTCCGGAAAAAAAAAAAAAAAAAAAAAAACTTGAATTAAGGGGAAATGTATCCCATGTTCATGGATAACCACTCTGGGGCTAAAGTGAATCTTGAGCCCCAGCCTCCACCTCCCCTGTTCAGAGATTATGTACAGGCCTGTTTCCGAGGCCCAAGTCATTGTCCCTTCCTAAGATACAGGGCACGACACGTTTCCTGCTTGGGGCTCGGTGCCCTGGTCTCTCACTGCTTCTGCTCCTACCTCCTAGAACGGTGTGGGAGAGGCCCGAGCTTTGTTTACTCCTGTGCTGGGTTGCTGACTCACAGATTTCCATGGACTAAACACACCATCTAACCATTGTTTATGGTGCTAGGCAGTGTGATTCTAAGTGGTAAAAGGCCTGAGAGAGCTGTGCGGTGGAACCACGGTCTGACTAGAACGCTTGAGCAGTGTTTGGAAGCAAAGCAGGGGAAAGCCTTGGAGAAGCAGACTGGGGCCATTTGAGACAGGCCTTGACTGCCAGGGAAAGACACAGAAAGTGCGTTTCCAAGGAAACAGAGGTTCGGGAGCTGGAGAAGAATGAGTCAGAGTGAGACTTGCTAGTCACTGCTGGGAGACTGGGTACAGGTCAGAGGTAGAGAGGCTCAGATGCCCCTCACTTCCTGCAAGCCTCTCCCAAGCCCTGAGCACCTCTAAGAGGTTCTGTCCACCAAATGAGCCGAGTTCTTCCCTAATTAAGGAATTAATTAGGTCAGGGGATGTAGCTGGCTAGTAGAGTCCACAAGGCCGTGGGTTTGATTCCCAGAGTTGGAAAAAGAATGAAGTAGCTGGTTCCTGGGTTTTCCTACTCAGATTCTTTCTACTTTGCAAGAGCTAATGACGAGAGTCCCGACAAGTTCAGACAACAGACATCAACTTTGTGTGATGATATGCATTAGGGGAGGGGCCTGCATCACACGGGATGGTCCAGGAAGGCCTTCTTGGGGAGATAGCCCTAGATGATGGCTCCAGCTCTAAGGAAAGTGTTCAGGCAGAACCAAAAGCAAGTGCAAAGACCCTGGCAGGGGAGCAAGAGTGTGGCAGAGCCATGCTGAGACTCTCAAGAAGGTGATTTGAGCCACAGAAAGTTTGGGTTTATCTGACTCCAGTGGGAAGCCACTGGAACTGAAACTCAGCCTGGTTTTAGATAAGATTTATGAATCCTTCATCTAACCTCACAGCCCACACCGGCCTGCACTCTGAGCCTGCTGTCCCCACCCTCCTAAATGCTGGAACTATAGGAGTGTATCGTCACACCTAAGGTCCTTTGGGCTGTTTGCAATCTCACACATAGTTCAAGGACATGTCTCAGACGTCCGTGAACACAGGCACAACAACTAGTGCCACCTATGAGCCTATCACACCTTGGTGGGACCATAAAGATAAGGTTCAAGTGTAGCCAGGGCATCTGCACTCCCAGCCTACTCCAGAGCTGCTAGCACTTGTGACACCCAGCTAGAGTATTTCACATTAACTACAAGCACTTTCACATGCACACACGCACACACACACAGAGTTTTTTAATTTAAGTTTTATTTACATTGGTGTTCTGCTTCCATGTATGTCTGTGTGAAGGTGTCAGGTACCCCGGAACTGTGGTTACAGATAGTTGTGAACTGCCTGGGTCCTCTGGAAGAGCAGCCAGCACTCTTAACCGCTGAACTCTCTCTCCAGTCCCCGCACTGACTCTCTCTCTCTCTCTCTCTCTCTCTCTCTCTCTCTCTCTCTCTCTCTCTCTCTCTCTCTGTGAGTGTGTGTGTGTGTGTGTGTGTGTGTACGATTCTGCCACAGCACGTGTGTGGAGGAAGTGGGTCTCTTATCGCTTGTGATCCTGGAGGCCTTGCACTCTTCATTCTTGATGCTCGCAGATTCATAAGCAAGCGTATAAAATAATACAGTGGGGTCCTGGGTGCCTTTATACTGATTATCTGCTACCCATAGCACTGCAGTTCGGTGTAACAACCTTGATAAGGATGTCCAGGTCACTATTGGGCGTAAGTGCCACCCCACAGACCTCTCCCTGCCCCTCCCTTGCACAGCCACTCCTCACCAACCCCACTTCTTCCTTGACCCCTGATTGGCCCTGATCTGTTCCCCATTTCATTGCTGTTATCACTTTAAGGCTGTGTTAATAGGACCGACAGTTCTTTGAGTTTGGAGCACTGGAAGCTCAACCCAGGCCCCCCTCCCAGCTCCCCCCAATCCGTCAGCTGGGGTAGCTCTGAGCTGCACCTGGACTCGCCTGTTTTCACTTAGGAGTGTGGTTCTCGGGAAACCCATCCAGGGTGCTGGGTCAGCAGAGGCAGGGAGGCACAGCCCATTACAACCCTCCCCTCCCTACACCCCCAGACCTCTGCTCAGAGATAGCTGATCTTCCTGTCCTCAGAGTGAGGCAGACTTAGGGAACTTGTAACCTGTATGGGCTGGGTGACTACCAGAAGACAGGACAGCCCCCCCCCCCCCACTATCCGTGCTCTTCAGAGAAAGTTACTTCCCCTCACCTGTCTTCACGGCAGCTGGGTATATGATCTTGTGCCATTACAACTCTCAAAGGATGTAATTTACAAGATTTCCCCCCTCCCCCCCCCCCCCCCCCCCCGGAGCTGGGAACCAAACCCAGGGCCTTGCGCTTCCTAGGCAAGCGCTCTACCACTGAGCTAAATCCCCAACCCCGTAATTTACAAGATTTAAAGATGAAGCGGACCTTAAGATTTGAAGTTGAGAACCAAAAAAAAAAAAAAAAAAAAAGATTTGAAGTTGAAAGCTAAGTAAGCTATATGAGCTGGGCTATTTATTTTTCTTAAAGAATTTTGTCTTGGAAATTCAATTCTGAGGAAGACCATTTAAAAATGAAGAAGGAAGACTGAAATACTAAAGTCAAGGCCACATACTTTCCGGCCCTAAGTACACAGAACTCACTGGCTGTTGCCCTCGCTTTCTTTTGTTTGTTGTTTTTCCAGGTGTTGAGACAGGGTCTCCGGTGTAGCCCTGGCTGACCTGGAACTCCATATGTAGCCCACGCTGGCCTGGAACTCACAGAGATCCAGCCTCTGCCTCATGTGTGCTGGGATTAAAGTGCCCCACACCCAACTTGTTGTTGCGTTTTTTATTTGGTTCAGTTCGGTTCGGTTCAGTTCGGTTCGGCTTGAGCCCTGGCTAACCTGGAACACCCTGTGTAGACCAGCCTGGCCTCCTACTTGTGATCTTCCTGCTTCTCCGTCCCACGTGCTGAGACTGTGGGTGTGTGTACTACCACACCTCTCCCTCTCTCTTCCTTTCTTCCTTCTTTTCTGTTTGTTGCTTTAACATCCTTCGAGATGCTTTCCAGAAAACATACATTATCCCCGTAGGCAATTTGGCGTCATGCTTTTTTTTCTTGAGGGGGGGGCATTTCTTGACTCTCGGCCACCAGGAAAGACAAACTAGATCTTGAAGGGGCTTTGCTATCTTCTCCTGTGCCCTTAATTTCCTATGCTTTTCTAAGTTGCCTCAGTTGCAGTTAATAGGGTATTTAACCATTCACCCACCAAAAGCTACCTAGTAGGAGGCAGGATAAAGCCAGTGGAGAGTTCTTTCCTTTCATACATGAGGCATTGGGCCAAAACCCTACACACACACACACACACACACACACACACACACACACACACACCACACACCACACACCACTCACACACCAAAACACACACACAACACTCACACACAAAACACACACCCAACACACACACAACACACACAAAACACACACACAACACACACAAAACACACACACACAAACACAACACACACACACAAACACAACACACACACACTCACACATGCACACAACACATTCACATGCATGCACATAACACACACACTCACTCACACACATAACACACACACAACACACACACACACACACAACACACACACACTTGGTAGTCTAAAACTACTACCCACACCTATGGCACTTGGGAAGCTGAAGCAGAAGGATAACCCCAACCCAGGCTACCCAGGGACACCTTGTCCCGCAACAAACCAAACAAGCCAAGCATCTGATTGATTCCAGTTCAGGGCTGTTCTGAGTGAAGCTGCCTCTCTGTGATCACTTCCTCTGTGAACACTAAAGACGGCTGCTGTATCATAAGGTAGCCATGAACTCAATGTTCTTAGAAACTGCAGGGTAGGTGACCTGGCATACACCTGTAACCCCAGCAGTCCAGAGGCTGAGGCAGGAGGATTGCCCAGAGTTTAAGGTCAGCCTGGGTTGCACAGTAAGACCTCATCTTTAAAACCGAAACAAATTAAACTTCTCACAACTCTTTCCCTCTTTGGTGGGTAAGTGGATATTGAGATGAGGTCTACCATCGCACCCAGCCAGACTAGGCAGAGCTCACCAGGTAGCCCCAGGTGGCCTTGAAGTGGAGGCGGTCCTCCTGCCTCAGCTTCAAGTGCTTCAGATACAGGTGTGAGCCACCTTTTGTTGAGGATCTGAAATAGAAATGTTTCTTTTCTTTTCCTTTTTCTTTCTTTTTTTAATATATCTTTAGGGCAGGGGCTCTCTATGTAGCCCAGGCTAGCCTCAAGCTGGTGTTTTTCATTGCCTCGGCCTCCCAAAGACTGAGATTACAAGCATAAGCCACCACACCTGGCCACATCCAGTAAGTCTGAACGGGCACTAAATGCAGAGAAAGGGATGGGGACCCACCAGTGCCCTGCTTCCTAGAAGTCAACAGCATAGCAGCCACTTTAGCATAGTAGATGTAGGGTATTTGCACATACTGGAGCCTCACTGACACTGGCCTGTTTGGAAAAAGTATTACCCATTGTCTAGATGGGCTGCTGGGGCCCTATGAGCTATAGATGAGAACCCTGGGGCTGGGTGTGGCAAGAAAGTCTCCTGATCTCCTAATCCACCCTTCCCTGCTGCAGCGGCAGCTCACTGCCTGTTTATGCTTGGCATCTCGCTGGTTCAGAGATTGCCACCAAGCCAGGCCCAGAGAAGTGTGGGCACAAGGGTGAGTGAAAGCAGCATAGCCCCACTGCCCCTACTGAAAGTGCAGGGCAGAGCGCAG
Source organism: Rattus norvegicus (assembly GCF_021556685.1). Classification (NCBI taxonomy): domain Eukaryota; kingdom Metazoa; phylum Chordata; class Mammalia; order Rodentia; family Muridae; genus Rattus; species Rattus norvegicus. Next base: position 66,112,519 of record NC_141538.1, on the reverse strand, counting down.
CTTGCCTTAGCCTCCTGTCCTAGATCTTACCAGAGTATCTCCCATGCAGAGATTCAAAGCTTAGAAAGGGTGCCACCTCAGGCAAGGTGCCTCTCCCCTGTGCACGGAGCAGTGAGTCTCTGGAAGAAGGCCAGAAGGGTGAGTTTCACAACCTACCCTGCAGCCTTGGCAACTGAAGTCTGCTGGGGTACAAAGGGGAATGGCGAGGTGTGTGCAGAAGCTGCCTGGAACCTCCAAACAGGATAGAAGGTCTGGACTTTGAGGCCTGCGCCTGTACCAGACAGAGCCTCCCAGGGCATGAGGGATGTGAACTTTGGGTGAGGTATAGAAGAAGAAAGGAGAAAACAGACAGAGCCCAGGAGGTAGGCCCTGGGACACTGATATACAAAGACCAGATCAAAGGGGCCTAGGACTTGGGGTCCAAATGATCACCTTAACAGTGCTGGTCTAGAAGAAATGGAGAGGACCGTTCACTGGGTTCTTAAACTGGTATAGGAAGTGGTGTGTGTGTGTGTGTGTGTGTGTGTGTGTGTGTGTGTGTGTGCGTGTGTGCGTGTGTGTGTATGTACATTTGTGTGTGCGCATGTGTGTGTGCATGTATGTGTGTGTATGTGTGTGTGTTTATCTGCGTGCATGTGTCTGTCTTTCCATACATGTGCATTGTTTGTGTGTCTTCTGTGTGCATGTATGCAAGTATATGCACAAGTATATGTATGTGCATATGCACATGTTTGCATATATCCATGTATGTGCTTGTGTGTGTGCACATGTGTTCATGTGTATATTGGTGGATAAGTTTGTGTGTCTGTGTGTGTATTTGACTCTACCCCCACCACCTGAACAGTTTGTTCTCACACTAAATATATCCCTGGGCCCTGGAACATACCAAGCAACAATTAAAGTTGGGTGTGTTTTGGGTGTAGCCCAAGGCAGCTTAGCATATATGACACCCAAGTTCCTTCCCCAGCACCCTACAAAACTGTGGGTGGATAGTTGCAGTGGCTTCAGATGGACCGATGCAGGCTGCTTTGTAGAGCCTTATGCCCCAGCAAATTCTCAGTCCTTACTACACACTTCTCACACACACACACACACACACACACACACACACACACACACACACACTGCAAGTGAATTTTTCAATTCCCCTATTCTGTAGAGGAAGAAACCAAGGCCCTGGGCCGAGCTCAGAGGCCCAGCTTGAACAGTAATGAAGTGGTGTAGCCGAGGTTCAACCCCAGGAAGCAGGAGTCAGCTGAACTTCAGCCCTACTGTGTGATTTCTCTGTTCCCCCACCCAGGCCGCTCCAGCTCCACTTTGTAATTGGGAGGAGCTTGAAGCGGTAAGCTCTCTTGTAGTAGGTCGAGCCATGCTCCCAGGCCCACCATAACTCTCCCTATCCCAGAACCTGGATCTGTAGCTGTCCCACCCCCACCGTTCATTGTACCTTGTAGGAATCCTAACTTCTACCCTCTCCACCTGTCTCAGGGCAGCCCCCATTGACTTGTAGTCCTACACAGTCTTGGTAGCCAGCTCCTGTAACCAGCCAGGCCTGGCTGAGGTTTGAGAGAGGCAGCACTGTCACCCCTGACTTAAAGTTTGGTGTTCCAATAAACCAGAAGCTTCTCCCTGGCTGAGTGCAGATCTAATGGACAGAAAGATAAAAACAGCCTACTAATTGTAAATGCCTCCCAGACAGGCTTTTAGCAGCCTAGTCAATAGCTTCAGACAACTAAATCACTAATGCTCTGGGTCTTGAGTGGGAGGAGTGGGCTGATGTGGCTTCGGCTCTGTGGGCCCCAGAGGAGCCCAGCTCTGATGGTCAACCTAGCCCTGAAGCAACAGACTCTACAGGAGGTGAGGATGAGGGTGTGGTGTAGGTGGCCTGTTGGCTGCTTGCCTAGGATTAGCCCAAGACCTGCCTTGCAATTGGCATTTCCTGAGAAACCTGCAGGGCAGAAACAAGGCCATGGCTCTGGGCCAGAGAACAAAGATAAAGGCCCAGAGCAATCAGACTTATAGCAAAAGATTCTGTATTGCCGTACCCTTTGACCCAGGAAGTGGTACAAGAAAAGGGAAAGAATGTAGGAAGCAGGGCCAGGGCAATCACTCCTCAGAGTATAGGAAGTCCACCAGAAGTTCACTTCGACTTGTTGGGCAGAGGCCCGGCTCTGTTCCTCTGAGTCCCAATGGCCCTGGGAGTGTCCCTCCTCTAGTCTGCTTGAGAGTATTGTGATCCATTAGTGATGCCTGCCACAGGTATAGCATTAGAAAGCCTGGCCTGTGTGTTCACCATTCCTACATGCCTGAAAATGCTTTGAACTCGAGAACCAAGCCTCAACTAACCCTAGAAGGACCATCTGTTCAGAAATGTAGTTATGAGTTCCCACTTCATAGTCCTGGCTGATCTGGAACTTGATATGATATGTAGATCAGATTGTGTTCAGCCTATGGACACTCAGTCCTTCTGCCTCTGCCTCCCAAGTGCTGGGATTACAGAAATAAATGCCTTTTCTGTTTTATGCCAAAAAACACGGAAAATTGCTTTCAAAGAATAATAGTAGTCACACCTATAACCTCAGCACATAGGAAGCAGAGTTGAGGATTAAAAGTACAAAACTGGGCTGGAGAGATGGCTCAGTGGTTAAGAGCAGTGACTGCTCTTCCAAAGGTCCTGAGTTCAAATCCCAGCAACCACATGGTGGCTTACAACCATCTGTAATGAGATCTGATGCCCTCTTCTGGTGTGTCTGAACAGCTACAGTGTACTTATATATAATAAATAAATAAATCTTTAAAAAAAATAAATAAAAGTACAAAACTAGGGACTGGAGAGATGGCTCAGTGATTAAGAGCACCAGGTGCTCTTCCAGAGGTCCTGAGTTCAATCCCCAGCAACCACATGTTGGCTCACAATTATCTATAATGGGATCTGATGCCCTCTTCTGGCACGCAGATGCACTTGCAGATAGAGCTCCATATATATAAAATAAATCTTTAAAAAATTTGCTGTATGATGAGTTGAAGGCCAGCCTGGGCTACAAGAGATTATATCTCAAGAAAAAAGGGGGGGGGGGGAAGAAAATGATTAAAAGAAGTCCATGTTTCCATCATCTGCACACAAACAGTTGTTAGTGCTGCTGCTTCCTACTTACTATTCCTCCTCCCCTCTTCTTCCTCCTGCCTTCTTCCTCCTTCCTTCCTCTTCCTCTTCCTCCTTCCTTCCCCTTCCTCTTCCTCCTCCTTCTCCTTCCCTCAGCCTTGAGATACAGATTTTCTGCCATGGGCATAGTTACTAGTGCTGAGCCTTTACCTCAGCTCCTCCCTGCTTGTGCTTCTCATTTCCTCTCTCACTTAACCCTTTGCAGTCCTACAAGGAAGAGATTGTTACATTTCAAACCTGAGGAAGGGCCTCGAGGAGTGAAAATAGGTAGAGGACGTGATTGGATTTTAATTTTCAAAACCTCACCCTGAGAGCCAGTTGTGGTGCTTATCTATAAATGCCCTGTAGATCAGGAGTTCAAGGCCAGCCTGAGCAACACTGGGCTGGGGAACCCAGTGCACTCTGGGGACTGTGCACTGAATGGCCTAGAGGCTGGGCAAAGAGCTAAGACTGGTCCCTCACAGGAGGCCTAGGGGACATGACCTGCCTGTCCTGTCCAGGAGGCTGTTGCTTCCAACAATGGAGGCAGAGCCATCTAACTGAGCATGGTAACCCTTTCTATTGCCTCACGCATCACTAGCAAATGACACAACTCCCATTTGGGGTGTGTGTGTGTGTGTGTGTGTGTGTGTGTGTGTGTGCATGCATGTACACGTCCTTCCTCCTCCGTGGTGGTCAGGACTGAGCCCAGGGTCTTCAGCATGCCAGGCAGGTGCTCTGCCTCTGATTTCCCTGTTTCCCATGTGTGCGTGACCATTCCACTGCGTCGTCCAGGCTTCCTTTCAGTTCCTGGGCCCAAGAGACCCTCCCGTCTCAGCCTCTAAGTGGCTGGGATAGTAGGACCAAGGCCTAACTAATATCTGATTTTATGTTTAAGTCCAAAATGGCCTCCCTAGTGCTGGGTCACAGATATGTGCCACCTCTCCTGTTGATAAGTAGCCTTTCAACTTGGACTGATGCCTTCAAGGTTCATTCACCGTTTTCCTTTTTCTAGCTGAATAAAATTCCACTGTATAATAACCATGCTCTGCATTGCGTTTCCCACATGTCACTTGGTGAGCATCTGGGTGGCCTCCTCCTTTTGGTTGTCATAGACAATGCTGCTGTGGCCTCCTCCTTTTGGTTGTCATAGACAGTGCTGCTGTAGATGCTAATAGAGGAGTCTCAAGTGGACCCCTATTTTCATTTCTCTCAGGGACGAATCTAGGTCCTTGATGGGTCACTCGGTACCTCTCAGCATTTAATAGCCATGCCATTTTCAGAAATGTCTGTACCACATTAGTTCCAACAGTTGCATGGGATGGAAAAGGCCCAGACTGCACACCTACTGGGCACTGGACACTGGGATAGACCATTCCCATGGTCCTCAGTCCAGCCTGTGAAACACCCATTACATCCTACCCTGTGCCAAGGAGGATGGGAAGGTTCAGAAAGGTTAAGTGATTTCCCCGGGGTCACACAGTGGACATGGGAAAGGTATGCTGCCCTGACTCTTCCCCTTACATTTTCCTGCTTGCTTGGTGATGACTGTCTGACTGACGCTACGGTCCATCCTGCCAGCCTCCTGTGATGCTGTGACAGTCTCCTGATGCCTGTGACACTGTTTTACAGACGGGAAAGTTGGACCCTCACTACCCCAAGGTCTGTGGGCACAGAGGGAACGTCTTGGACATCAAGTGGAATCCTTTCGATGACTTTGAGATTGCCTCCTGTTCAGAAGATGCCACGGTGAGTGCCAACACGTCAGGAGCAGAGGAATGCCGGGAGGAGGATGGAAGGCAGGTACCCAAGCCTGCCCTCAGAGACCAGTCCTGGCTTGGTCTCCATAACACTAGGCTGAGGTGATGTCACAGGAAGGAAGTGAGAGCTGGAGGCAACATTGTGGGTGTGTGGGACTTGGGATCCATGGCACCTCTCTAAGGGCCTCAGTTTCCCCTCCTGTAAAATGTAATGGCTGTAATAGCTTCTGCCCATCTCATGAAGATCCAGTGAGACTAGTGTTCTTAGGGGAGCTCGACCCTTGGGGATTTGGAGATGCTGTGAGGAGACCAAGAAAGATCGGGCCATGAATAAACGAAGGACAAGGAATGGACTTATGTGAACGTAGACCCAAAACCACCCCAAGAGGCCAACCAACCCCAAATCTGTGTCACTGGGGGGTGATCTCAAACTCCTGGATTCAAGCAATCCTGTTCCGAGCTCCTGAGAAGCTGGGAGCATAGATAGCAGTCTTCGATACACCCAGCCCCCAGTGAGCTTGAGCTCAAGGCCCAGGCCAGGAGCACACACTTTTCCACACAATGTTCAGCACTGTTTTTTGTCCCTCTGGCACCCACTTCAAAGATACAGTGGTCGTGACTTAAAACAAAGGGCGCAGTCATAAGCCAATAATTAAAGTATGGATGGTCCTGAGAGATGGGGGTGGGGAGTGAGGGGGTCCTGCCAAGCCTGACAACCCCGTGTATCCATCTCATGGACTCCCATGGTGGCCAGAGAGAACTGACAAGTCGTCCACAGAACTCCACAAACCCAGCAGTAAATGTGTGCATGCTCACACACTCAATAAATAAGGGCAATGTAATTGGGTGTGGATAAAGCCACAGTCAGCCTTTCTTGTCACCCTGCTGTATTCTTTTTATTTTATATATATATATATACACATTATATATATACATTAAATATATATTATTTATTTATTTAATGTATATTACAGATGGTTGTGAGCCACCATGTGGTTGCTGGGATTTGAACTCAGGACCTCTGGAAGAGCAGTCAGTGCTCTTAACCACTGAGCCATCTCTCCAGCCCACCCTGCTGTATTCTGACTATCACTCTGTCTTCCCAGCACCCTACTGAGTGGGCTGTTTCATAGACAAGCTGGGGATCAGAGAGACACAGCAATTTTCCCAACGTTGCACAGCACAGGCGGCAGAACTGGCTTCAAACTGAGGCCTGTCTGACTTTGGGAACCTCTTCTCTGTCCTGCTTCCCTTGAGAGAAATGACTACATAGAGCAGAAGTGATGGACTGCTAGAAATGTCAGTGCTGCAGGATGCAGCCGCTGAGTTCCTAAATTTAGCTCAGGGCTGCTCGACAGCTGAGACAAAAAGAGAAAGAGACTTTATTATGGAAGGAAGCAGGGTGGGGGAAAGATAGAGAACACTGAGAAAGCTGGTTGGTGGTGCACACCTGGAATCCCAGCTCTGGGGAAGCTGAGGCAGGAAGATCTCAAGTTCAAGGCCAGCCTCATCCTCAGTTGTATGTAAGAGTTTGTCTCAGAGCAGAAAGTTCCGGGTAGGAGCTTGGGGTCAGGCCTGAGAACTTGGCTGGTCTCCAACCCTCAGGCTTATGCAAAACACAGCTGCTCTCCTCAAACCTCTCCTTTAAGGACTGCTCCGAAAATCCCCCTAAAAGATATTACAAACAGGGTGTTTTGTTTTAACTGGGGGGGGGGGTTTGTTTTGAGACAGGGTCTCACAGTGTATCCCAGGCTGACCTTAAAATTATAATCCTCCCACTGTGGATCCCTAGTGCTAGGATCACGGGCATGAACCACCACACCCTACCAGGTCTTCCTGAAAGGCTTCTTTCTGCGTGCTCTGGGGGAGGGGAAGGAACAGGATGCTGGGGCAGGGATGGTAGTGGGGGATGGGGGGCTAGGGGGACTGGGGGGACTGGGTGACTACAACCCCACTGCATGTAAATGAATCCTTGCAAAGTGCTCCCTGCTCCTCCTCCCCAGGACATGGTAGGTGCCATTTCCTTCAGGACACGCCTCCCCCTCCTAAGCCCAGACCTGTCTCCCTCCAGACCCACACACAGAGCAGGTACAGTTCATGGCCTGATGTTAAGGCCAACACCAGGAAATGTCCCTGAGCTGCAAGCAAAGCTTCGTGGGAAACCTGCGTATCTTTGGGATAGGATCTGAACACCAGCGAGAACCCAGCAGAACACGAGAGAGCGAGCACGTTTCCTGGGCTCCATGTCCTATGCTTTCCCTGTGGTCCTGTGTTGTATTTTTCCGGGACGGAGACCTTACCCTTTGCCCTGTAGCCCCTTCCATCCTGGGTCCACCCTGCCTGCTCAGCTCAGGTCATGGTGATGGTCAAAGCCCCTGGGGCAAGTTTGAGAGTAAGGCCTGTCTTCTAGTCAAGATCAGCCCTGCTTATAAGTGGAGGGCTTTGGGGAGTCTCCAGTTTCACCCTGCAGTCGGGGCCCCAGCGGAGGGCAACAACAAGGTCCTTCTGCCAGGCGCTAGTAAATCTCTGGCTTATGATAGCAACAGCCTCGAGATGCCCCCAGCTCACACTCCTGCCTGTGTCTCCCCTCCAGATTAAGATCTGGAACATCCCCAAGCAGCTGCTGACCAGGAACCTCACAACCTACAGGAAGGAGTTGATGGGTCACGCACGCAGGGTGGGGCTGGTGGAGTGGCACCCCACAACTGCCAACATTCTCTTCAGTGCTGGCTATGATTACAAGGTGAGTCTGAGGCTCCCGTACACAGGAAACCACACACAGCGGCACTTCTAGAAGCTTCTCTGAGAGCTCTGTTGACTAGAAAGACTCAGGCAAGGTGTTGGCAGCCTACTGCTTCCACAGGCCTTACTGTTGACTGCCTCCGTGTGAGTGTGTGTGTGTGTGTGTGTGTGTGTGTGTGTGTGTGTGTGTCCTTGCTTCCTCTCACTGTTAGATTGAGAACCCTTCCTCACCTGTTGTGACCTCATGTCTACTAACTACATCTGTCAAGACCTTGTTGACAGACAGTCCCATTTGAGGTTCTAGGTAGACAGGATCGGGACACAGTTCAGTGCACTCAGTCAACCTCAGGGGAGTGGGCTGGGCTCACCGGACACTTCCCCCATCTCCACCTAGTGCCCAGAGGTCATGGGCCATGGTGACTGCGACCCACCATTCCCAGCACTGGAGACTCTCGGAACCTGTGGCAGCTCATCCTTAGGCTGTGGCTACAGGCTCCTTTGACATCCCTGGTTATGAACAGAAAGCAAGGTGTACTACTCCTGAAAAAACCTCACTGGGTTTGGGGATTTAGCTCAGTGGTAGAGCGCTTGCCTAGGAAGCACAAGGCCCTGGGTTCGGTCCCCAGCTCCGAAAAAAAGAACCAAAAAAAAAAAACCTCACAGCCCAGGTCCTCCCAACATAAACGTTTTGTTGCTCAAAGGCTGGTGGTGATTTTCTTCAATTAGACAGCCTGACTCCCAGCAGCATCCCGGCTGTGCATACAGCCTCAGCCACACCCCTCAGGAGTGCCCTGGCTGCCAGCTGCACCTTCCCTCCTGGGAGTACTGTGTTTCGCCACCCCACCGCTGCTGCCGCTGCTGCCTGCTGTTGTGTGGCTGTGGGGGCTGGGAGGAAGGGCCACTGTGCTCAGAGACAGCACTCTGCCGGGCAGGTGATGGTGTGGAACCTGGACACAAAGGACTCTGTAATTTCTGGGCCGGTGAGGACAATCAACTGTCACCAAGATGTGATCCTCTCCATGTCCTTCAACACCAACGGCAGCCTGCTGGCCACCACCTGTAAGGACCGCAAGATTCGGATTGTTGACCCCCGACTAGGGATTGTCCTCCAGGTTTGTGCTGGGCCGAGGTTCCAGGGATACTTTGGGAATGGGGTGACAGACAGCATTGTCAGCAGCTGGGCTCAGCCTCTGGAGGCAGCCTCCCTAGCTGGCCTCAGCATCATGGGAGAGGGGGGTGTTGAGATATGCTGTGTCCACTCTACAGATGAGAAAACTAAGGCCAGAGAAAGGAAATGATTAGCCTGTGTAGAGAGGTGGGCTGTGAACCTGTTCTGACCTCAGAGCTGGTCATGTGCCTCTTCTCTGTCACTGGCCAAGGGTCAGGGGCCGCCTTAGGCCGGTACTTTCTGCTTTCTGAGCCTGTGCTCAGAAGCTGCAGTGGACCACTCATCCTTCCTCATTGAAGTTGAATAGGACAATTCGAGTGCCAGTACATAGCCACGCCCTCCTGCCTGGCTCAGGGCAAGTGCTCACTGTGGAGCAGGGTATGATGGCACATGTTGTAATCTTGAGACAGGAGGAGTGAGGGTTCAAGGCCAGCCTGGGCTAGATCACAAGGCCCTGTGTCGAGAAAAGAGCGGAGAGGGGAGAGGTTTGCCCAACTCTATTCAGAAGCGCTCGGTAGAATGAGAGATTTCACTTGAGGACAGGAAGAACCTATGACAGCAAGGTTGCAGCAGGAGCCAAGTGGAGAGGGAGGCAGGAACCCCACCTGCAGCTGGGAGTCCCCTCCCCTCAGCTCCCCAACACTGACCACACCTATCCACTGACCTCCAGGAAGCCAGCTACAAGGGGCATCGGGCCAACAAAGTACTGTTCCTGGGGAACCTCAAGAAGCTGCTATCCACGGGTACGTCCCGCTGGAACAACCGGCAGATGGCCCTGTGGGACCAGGTGAGTCTGTACCTGGCCTCTCCATCGCCCTGCAGCCCAGCCCCACCTCCCTTTGCTCACATGCGCGCACGCGCGCGCGTGCACACACACACACACACACACACACACACACACACACACACGTACCTCTCTCTTCCTTCAGCTTCGCACTTAGTCAGCGGGCAGCAGGGCTGGGGGCCAGGGATGAGTACCAGCCAGCCAGGCTTGTACATCTCCTGATTCCGGAAGGAGGTGGGGTCCCAAGAGAGGCTCTGGGGAGGGGCTAAAGCAAGGCGGGGGACATCCGGAGAGCAGGTCCAGGGCTTGCACAGGCCCACTGTGGTTGGAAGGTAAGCAGGGCTGTTCTGTGTTTTCAAGAGCTGGGGACAGAATGCAGGGCCTCCCACCTACCTGCGGTAAAGCACATCTGTCTCCTTCATTTTGTTAAAATAAATGGGTAGCTGGACCTAGCACTTAGCGATGAAGGAGGACTGAGAGCTACATATTGAGTTAAGTCCAGCATGTGAAAACTTATGTGCCTGAAAGCCTTGGTTACAAGGACAGTGAGTTCAAGGCCAGCCTCAACACTGCCTCTCAGTTCTCAATTTTATTTTTTTCTTATTTTTTTAAGATTTATTTATTTTATGTATGTGAGTACACTGTTGCTGTACTCAGACACACCAGAAGAGGCATCAGATCCCATTACAAATGGTTGTGAGCCACCATGTGGTTGCTGGGATTTGAACTCAGGACCTTTGGAAGAGCAGTCAATGCTCTTAACCACTGAGCCGTCTCTCCAGCCCAGTTCTCAATTTTAAAAGAGATGTGTAGATGTAGCTCAGTGGTGGGGTGTTTTCCCAATATCATGAATCCCCAGGTTTAATTTTCAATGCTGGAAAAAGAAAAGAAAAGGAGAAAAGAAAAAAAAAAAAAAAAACCAGCCAGGTCGGTCATGCTTACAATCCCAGACAGGAGAATTGCTCTGAGTTCGAGGCTAATGTAGACTACAGAGTGAAGCCCCGTCTCAAATACTTTTCAAAACGATTTGTGAAGAACAAAACTGCTGACAAAGATGACTCAGGGGCTAAGAGTACTTGATGCTCTTGCAGAGCCCCAGGTTTGGTTCCTAGCACCCATGTGGCTGCTCACAACTGTAACTCTAGTTTCTGAGAGTCTGACGCCCTCTGCTGGTATACTCGGGCACTGCATGCACATGGTGCACAGACATGCATACAGGCAGAACACCCACACACATAAAATTAAAAAATGCATAAATATTTTTATAAAAGGCTGACTGTGGGATGGGGCAGTGCTGCCTAAATATCATTTCCTCCAGAGAATAATCCACAGACTCTGTCTTGAAGACCAGGACCTCTTTCCAAAACTTGTCACACAGAACAGCAAGCTTTCTATCTCAAACAACCGCACTCATACACCCACGGCAGCCAGGGCAGCAGTTAGAATCTCAGGACCAATGGGGGGTTCCAGGAGTGGTCCTCCAGACGTGATGGTCTCCCTTCCCTTGCAGGACAACCTTTCTGTGCCCCTCACAGAGGAGGATTTGGATGGCTCCTCTGGTGTGCTATTTCCCTTCTTCGACTCGGACACCAGCATGCTGTACATTGTGGGGAAGGTCAGTCTGGCCTAGGAGGGAGGCAGCCCTCTGGACCACTGATACAGCAGATAAGATATACTAAGCTTAGGTCTGGGGATGTTCAGAGAACATCCTAGGGTCCTTGGGGGTACAGGGTGGAGAAGACACCTGGCCTTCCCTTCCTTCCTAGCTCCTCTAGGGCCACCTGAACCGGGGGCTTTGGTGTGACCCCACCCAAGCTTGTTCCTCCCAAACTCATGGTCCAGATGGTGGTTCTCAATGGGGAGTCTTTGAATTTGAATCAGAGTAGCTCTCCATGGGTGGGGATGTCCTGTATCTAGAATCCCTTTTCCCTATTCATTCTTCCGAGTGACTCTGACAATGTAAAATGTCCTCATGGCTGAGAGCCAGGGTGGTCTCTGAGGCCAGTCATTCTGACTGATTGTCATGTGGGAATTTTCCTAGGGCTTCTGCACTAGAGAAACGTAGGTGGGCCAGGTTGTTGGTCAGGGACTTAGCCTTGGCAACTGGCAAAAAATGCTTCCCGGCATCCCTGTATGATATGGGTCCACCAGCTGTCCACTCTGAAAGTCAGGGTGTTGGTACTTAGTCACCAGGGCCAGTGCAGCACTGGTGGCCCAGCACTGACTCTCTGGGTTGCCCTCCCCAGGGAGACGGGAACATCCGCTACTATGAGGTGAGCACTGAGAAGCCTCACCTGACCTACCTGACTGAGTACCGCTCCTACAACCCACAGAAGGGGATCGGTGAGTGGCACTCCAGAGCCATGTGGGGGTCAGGGCACCGGGGCTAGGCCTTGGTGCAGGAAAACATCAGGGAATGACAAAGGGGTCTATGGGCTGTATCCATCTGTTTCTTGATGCCAGTATCAGTACTGAAGCTCGGATGAGTTGGGACAAGCACAGCATGTTGGGGCTCTTGGCTCTAGAATTCCAAGAGGGTTGCCACTGGTGGTGCCTCTCGTATTACCAGATTCCTAAGACAGGGCAAGGCATTTGGCCAATGGGAGCAGGAGGATCCGGAGGTCAAGGTCATCCGTATCTGTATCATAAGCTCAAGGTCATGGCAGGCTTATTTGTGACCTTGTATCAAACAAACAAAGGAAAAAGAGGGGGAAAAAAGAACTGGAGTGGCCATGTCAGGAACATTTAGAAAGCCAGGTTTAGCAATGTACATCTGTAATCCTAGGCTCAGGAGGCCGAGGAGGCCCAAGTATCAGAAGGTTATGGCCAGCCTGGATTATATAACAGCAGGACCCTGCCTCAAAAAAAAAAGAAAAAACCCCAAACAAATGAGGGTTTGTGTTGTATGTATAATGTGTGTTGTTGTTGTTGTTATGTGTAATCCGAGCAGTCAAGAGATACAAGAGATAGAAGCTGGGGGCTGGGGATTTAGCTCAGTGGTAGAGCGCTTACCTAGGAAGCGCAAGGCCCTGGGTTCGGTCCCCAGCTCCGAAAAAAAGAACAAAAAAAAAAAAAAAAAAAAAGAGATAGAAGCTGGAGGGTCAAGAGTTCAAGGCCACTCTCTGCTCCATAACAAGTTTGAGGCCGGCATTGGCTCCATGAGATCCTGTCTCGAAAAATAAAATACAAAATCGGCATTTAGGTTCTGTGAGGGTGGAAATAGGGGCCTTCGAGCAGAGTAGACCGGCTTCAGGATCCAGCTAAAATGATAAAAATAAGAAATAAAATAATAAACCTTGAAGATGGAGGCTCTGCTTAATTATGGGATCCCGCTTTGTTTCCAGGGTCAGGGCAGCCCAGCTCAGCTATTGGCGAGGAGCTACCCACAGAGGAGAGACATGGGAGGAGGGCAGTTTCTGATCACAGGCGTGCAGTCTGCCTTCGCGCTGCCCACTGGGTCTCTGCAGCCCTAGCCGTGCCAGGATTTCTCACATTTCCTTGCCCATCTGGCCACAGGTATCATGCCAAAGAGAGGTCTCGATGTGTCTTCCTGCGAGATCTTCCGCTTCTACAAACTGATCACAACCAAAAGCCTCATCGAGCCGGTGTCCATGATTGTACCCCGGAGGGTAAGCGATGTGGGCCTGTCTCAGGGACATATTCACCTAGAAGGGCACAGAGCCCGGGGGTGTCAGAATCCCAGATCCCAGTCCGATATTGTGGGAGCCCTTCTCCGGGTCAGTGTGAACGGCCCTCGGACCTGGAATGCTGAGTCTGATCCCCCACTCGCTCTGCTGTGCCCTTGTGTCCCGGCCTGGGCTCCTCACAGCAGGGTTTGGGAGAGAGGGAGAGAGAGAGAGAGACTCCAAGGCTCAGCCTTCACTGTCCCCATTTCCTCTGCAGTCAGAATCCTACCAAGAGGACATCTACCCACCCACCGCAGCTGCCCAGCCCTCCCTGACGGCCCACGAGTGGCTCAGCGGAATGAACAGAGGTGAGTGAGGGAGGCTGGGAGCAGGCTACTAGGGTAGGAAAATGGAGTCCTTGAGGTCCCGAGCAACTGAGAGATTTGGCCTGGATCTTTATTTTGTTGTGTCCTGGTCGGCCAGCCCTGCCCCCCCCCCCGTGACCTGGTCCCTAAAACCCCTTCTGGTAAAAAGGACATCACTCCATAGAAAAACTGCCACTGTGGCTGCAGAGTGTCTGGGTGCCTCAGCCACATTCCTCCGTCCCTCCCCCATTTCCTCTGGTTATTCTGTGACCCAAGATTCTCTAAGCAATAGACCACTGCCTGACTGGATTCTGCCCCATTCTTGCAATGCAGGCTCTGTCCGCACCTCTGCAACACCCCCACGTTACTTCACGCATCCCTAGAGCATGGGAGGCCTACTACTACATCCCTCTTCTCAGACACTTCCGTAGGCCCTGCTCATCCCCCCCACCAGCCCCCAATCTCCTGCGTCTACAACGCTTGTCTGAAGATGTCAAAAAAACAAAACAAAACAAAACCACTATTTTGCTAGACAGATAGCAGAAGATAGTGGGTCTTTTCCTTACAAAGCAAAGCCAAGGCCAGGCAGGGTGGCTCATGCCCTTGGGAGAGCTGAGGCAAGAAGACTGAGTATAGAGCCACCCAGAACTACAGAGCAAGACCCTGTCTAGGGGTAGAAGGGAGAGAGAAAGCCAGGCTTCATCTGAGGAACTCAAGCATCTGGAGGCAGCTCCAGGGTGTGCACGTGTGCTCCGCTGTTCGGTTCGTTCGTACATTGCTGGTTTCCTTTCCCACACATGTGCTTCACATGTTGGTACCTGATTGTCCTAGAATGGGTTCGAGACTATCCTCAGAAGCCTCTGCCATGGTTCTAAGTGCCTGCCTGTGTCCACGCCCATCTACCCATGGTCAGTCAGTTCACAGCCTCCTGCTTCCACCCCCAGGGCCTATCATGATGTCCCTTAGACCCGGCTCCGAGCTGCTGGATCCTCAGGCACTGCCTCCGGAGAGACTCCTCTCCAATTCTGTGGTCCAAGTTTCACCTCAGCCCTTAGAACCCGTGAAACAGCCGGCCGAAGATGGTGACCAGGCACCCTTCTCTCTATTGGAAGAGAAGGTAACGAAGTGGACCACGGAGCATCAGCTGGAGGAGAAGTCCTGGCTCACCAACGGCTTTGACATTTTCGAATGCCCGCCACCAAAGACAGAAAATGAGGTAGGAGGGGAGAGGCCTGCAGGATGGGAGAGGGTGGTGGACTACGAGGGTAATGAGGTCAAGGGCAGGTAGCTGGGTGGCCTGGGCTGGGCCTTAACTCACTTGGGGAATTTAATCACCACATGGGCTCTGAACAGCAGCCATAGACCAAGATGATGGATGTGTAGAATACGGTGGTGAGAATGGTCTGAAGTGCAGAAGGGCATGGCTTGGTGCCATTATGGTCCTAGTACCGCACTGAGATTTTGAGACTTGTGTTTCGAGGCAGCGTGCATTCAGCCTCTGCTGTACGCTGGGTTGGTGGACAACCGCTGTGGACAGGCTGCTAATGGGAATAGCCTCAGCCTCAGTTCCCACACTGGAAAGGGAGGTACTAACACTGGCACCCTAAGGAGATATCATAAGCATTTTGGGGAATAGCAGAGACCCTTGCCAGCACCTAAGGGCTATTTCGTACAGTGGTAATTATGGTAAGGGATTAGTTTTCACTTCCCAAAGGAGAAAACTGACTCATAGGGCAGGTGAGGTGATTTGCCTGTGTATTAGCAACTTCTTACTGTTGTTGTTGCTGCTGCTGCTGCTGTGACAAAAGGCTTGGCAGAAACAACTTAAAGCATGGTGGAGAAGGCAAGGCAGCAGGAGCTCAGGGCGGCGGGCTGCGTGGCCTCCACAAGCCAGAGGCAGAGACGGGTGCTGGCACTCAACTTTCAGCCCAGGATCCCAGCCCATTTATTAATGCTACCTACAGTTAGGGTGGGTCCTCCCCCTCTCAGTTAACTCGGTCTAGAAACTCCATAGGTGATTCTAGATCCCGATAGGTTAATATTAGCCACATAGTCTTGTGATGGAAAAAAACAAACCACCCCAAGTCTTCAGGCTTCCGGTCCAAATGCCCTTTGCTCTACCCCTCAGGGATCTGGGGAGGAGAAATAGGATACAAACACGGTGTTATTTGAACTTCGCTGTTGGGTAAAGTCATTGAGGCTTTCGCCACGGCTGAGAAATGGCTGTCCCCTGTTAATATAACCTCTGTCACCAAGTCAAAAGTTTGCGGCTTAGCCTCTGTGCGGTTGCCTATCCCAGCCACCCAGATGACCTCACTCTGCACTGTGCTTCCGCAGCTGCTGCAGATGTTTTACCGGCAACAGGAGGAGATCCGGAGGCTCCGGGAGCTGTTAATCCAGAGAGAGGTCCAGACCAAGCAGCTGGAACTGGAGATCAAAAACCTGCGGATGGTCTTAGGACAGTTCTGAGCAGAGGTCTCCTCCATCCTTGCCCTCAGGGACACCGCTAGGCTCTGTGGAGAGGTCCAGAACCAAACCGCAGGTCCCCGAGAACAACCACTATTTCTATATTTTATACCAGGAAAACAAAACTCTGTTTCTGAAAGAGACCCCACTGGGACATGGTGCCGCTTTCCTGTCGCCTTCTCGAAGCTGCAGTTCCTGCCCTGGCTGGTTTAGATTACACCCTACCTTCTGCTGAATTCTGATTTTAAGGGCTGGTGAGGAGCTATGACCTCCCAGAGGGGAAAAACTTGAAAGAGCTGGAAGGATTTGGGTAGGTCAACCTGCCTGTGGTTTGCAACTCTGGCCATAGACTAGGAGGCAGTTTTGCTCAGTGGGCTCATTCCAGAAGATACCCCCGGCTCCATCAGCCGGCTTTGGAATAGCTACTTTGACAGCTAAATTATTTTTTAGAAGTTCGAAAAACGGGCTGGGGATTTAGCTCAGTGGTAGAGCGCTTACCTAGGAAGCGCAAGGCCCTGGGTTCGGTCCCCAGCTCCGAAAAAAAGAACCAAAAAAAAAAAAAAAAAAAAAAAAGTTCGAAAAACACTGCACTGGTCATTTTATAGTAAGGAAACTGAGGTCCAGAGAGAGAGAAGTAAGATCTGTTTCCTGGCAGGGCTGAACTGAGGTCCTGTCCGTCTGGGTCTGTCTGACAATGCTGTTGCCAGTCCCCACAGTAAGATCCTTTGGTTCTGCCTGCAGCTGTGTCCAGACTTATCTGATAACCTCTTACTGAATGCTTTTCTCTCTGGTCTCGGTTTTTCCATTTGAGCAAGGGGAAGGTTCGAATGAGCTGCCCACTCTGTGACTTTCCACCAGAGACTAGATTTTGACCGTACCCTTTGACGTGATGACCTCAATTGAGTGCAGAAATTCAGTCTGGCAGAGGGGCTCAATCTGAGAGGAATGAGTGAAGATTTAGCCCGATCCTAAACCACAGACAGGCGGCCAAACCCATCCTTCCAACCAGAATCAGTCACATGTGGGTAGAATGTTCCATAGGTAGGGACACAGACCCTCAGAGCCGTGTCCATGTCTGTTGTCTCCAGGAGGGCAGAAACATACTTCCACCCAGGGTATCTAAAATCCTCTGGGAGGTGGGGGGGGGGGGGTGTCCAGTACTGGATGTGACAAAGCCACCAGTAAGGACTCTGGTTGACTGCACTGGGTGAGAAAATGGGTCCAGATGGCACCTGGTCTGAAAGCCTGCAGCCCTCCCTTGTGTGTCTTGTGCCCAATTCTGAGGCTCTTTTCTTTCTTGTTGTACAGCAAGCCCAGCTGGTGCCTGAGAAGAACTTGAGACAAGGTTTACAGGAGATACCCCCACCCCCATCGCCCCCTGAACAGATAGTGTTTCTCCATCACTCAGGGTCAGGCTGGAGCTCAAGGAAGAATTGCAAGGGCCATCCAGGCTAACAGGTTTCAACCCACGTTGTCCATTCACACCCCCCTGGATGCACATACTGATGACCAGGCCTGCCCACTGAAGCTGACCCTGCAGTGGGAGGTGTAGCCCTCTGGACAAGCTGCCTCGGTGGCTTCCTTAAAATGGGGATGGAGGCACTTTTGCCTCATATCCTGCTCCTGTATTGGCCATGAGTACAGAAGTACAAAGCCGGCTTGCACATGGCCACGTCACTCACCGTCGCTGGTATCTGCACACACCAGAGTCCTGTGCTCCTTGGTTTGTTCTCTGTCACTACACTACACTACACTAGGACTCCATACTGTGCTATGCTCGCCTTATCTGAGTAAGAGTCTCCAGGCATCGACAGGGACCTGAAGCCCCTGGGAAGGGGCTCTCTCATTTGTGACCAGTATGTCAGTTTGTAAAACTCCAACCCCATGTTCAGAGGGTAGGATGGCCTCCTAGTGAAGAAACCAGCCCAAAAAAACACTGGCTGCCACATCTATGTGGCTAGATGTGGGGTCCAGGGAGCTTCTCATCCCATTTCTGCACAACACCATCCCCTTAAAAAGGCTATCTCCACTGTAAGGGAACCAGACCTCACATTCAGGAACAGGTCACAGGCGGCTATGAACAAATTTATTTTTTGTTTTGTTTTTTTACATCTAGAATAAATTATTTAAATTATTTCATAGCAAGGGAGAGGGATAGGTAATTTTTATCAGATATTTTTTTAAGTCATCTTTTTTTTTTTTTTTTAAGATTTGTGTTTTTAGTTCTTGAGCTAATGGAGCAACACTGCCCACTAAGGCAGTGTCCACCCAAGCAGCAAAGAGGCCCTCATCCCCTTCCTTCATGCCTTGGGAGCTCCCTTTCTGTTGACTCAGGAACTTCGTGTGGATGAGGAGAGTGCTTGGAGATGAGCTTGTACCCCCTTAACCCTAGAATAGTCCTGCTTCCTGGAACAAAACTTGAGGTCGTGTCCCAGAGGGAAACAGGAAGCGAGAAACGGACCTGCCTACGCTTTTCATCTGAAACCGTGCCTGAAGCTGTTTGAGTGATTGTTTTAATGTTTCTTAAATTCCTTGTACCTTTGTAAAAAAAAAATAATTAAGAAATAAAAGTTAAAATAGATACAGAATCGTGCAATGTGCAATGGGAGAATATGACAATCATCCGTGGGTGGTAATTCCCACCTTTAATCCCAGCGCTTGGAAGGCTGAGGCAGGGGGATTGAGAATTTCAGACCAGCCTGGGCAAAGAGTCTGAGACCCTGCCTCAACCAAAATAATAATAAAACACCAGACTCGATATTGCAATGCTTGATTTCCTTTTGTTAATTCGTTCTACAAGTACTAGGTGTCTGGACCAAACGCTTGCTGGCAAACTGGCCAGTAAGGACCTAATATCCTTATAAGCGTTTGCACTCGTGGTTGGGAGAATTCGTGAGGGCTACAGGATGGGGCAGGGTGGTCAGGGTGCTCTGGAGAAGTAAAGGAGGAGATAGGCCAAACTCTCAAGTGGATAAGAGACAGTGAACAGCAGCCGTACCTCAAGCCAGAATGGCAAAATCCCGAGGCTGGAAAATGGGTGGATCAACCACTCAGGGCAGGAAAGGTCGGAGCATCTTCAGGGCCCGGGGTTTTGAAGTTTTAGCCTGATGATAATTGGGGTTTCCTGGAAGTCTGTTTCAACCTCACCTCCACCCCTGCCCCTTCAAGGCTGATCTCAGGGTGGAAGCACTACAGGAAAAGGGCAAAGTGGGGTGTAGGAAATGTGGGCTATCTGGACAGGCCACACCAGCTTCCACGCATCTCCGCAGTTTGCCAAAAGTCAGAAGCCCAGCACCACCAAGCGGAAAGCCCACACGTGTAAGCACCTGTGTTCCCATCTATATTTCGCTCCTCCTCCTCAGGGCGAAAGAGTGGAAGGATGGGGTGCGGTGAATCCAGAACTAGGTGGATCCAAGATCAATTCTCCAGCAGGTCGTCGCGCCTCCAGCCTGCCACTGGGTGCTGGGTCGCCCGCCCCGCCCCGCCCCGCCCCGCCCCGAGCAAAGTTTCGATTTTTGCAGCAACCGGACACACTGCACAGAGGACAGCGGATGCTAATGAAAAATGGCGAGCGGGACTGCCGAGGTGCGGGCGCCCGTTCAGTCTGACTGGACGGGTGGCTGGCGCTGTCCGGAGCACAGCGAACGCCCGGCTGAGCTCTTCTGTCGTCGCTGCAGCCGTTGCGTGTGTGCGCTCTGCCCGGTTCTGGGAGCGCACCGCGGCCACCCGGTGGGCCTGGCCGAGGAGGAGGCTGCGCGCGCGCAGGTGGGAAGCCGCGAGGGCGTGCACCGCAGGTCTGGGCGGGCGGAGATTGAGCACAGGAGTAACGGTCGAGGGACCGCCAGCCCAGGTCTTACCGCCAAATCCTGTTAGGACCGGGAAACTTAAGAGGGCCCTGAGGTCCCCTAGATAGTAGACGTAAGATCAGGAGACAGAACCACGTGGAAGTGCAAAGGTTGGTCAAACCACCAGCGAAGCTTCTAAAGATTGGCTTGGGGTACTGGGAGGCTCAAACTGGTATTCATGTCCTTTTACCGCTTCTGCCAGGGCAGCTCCCCAGCCAGAGACAAGGGCGTAGGGGGCTGGGACGTTCACCTAACAGCACCAGGGAGGATGAAGTAGGGAAATTGAGAGTTTAAAGCCAACCTGTGCTATGTAGAGACTATCTCAAAAGTCCAGATTGTAGAAAAAGAAAAGTATGTATGTATTATGTGCTCTGTGAAGCCTGGTCTCTGGACCCTGGAATTCATAAAAGTCCGTTCTGAACTGGAACCTGTTGGCCTACATAATTTTGCAAAGTCTTCCTCTTCCTACCTTGACTCCGGCTCCTCCCTCTATGCAAGCACACCACTGTCTCCTCCCCTTCCCGCCCCCAGCAGCTGCGCGTTAATTACAGCCTTATCTTCTATAGATTATGAGAAGCAGGACCCCCAGCTGGCAGCTCTGCAGAACCTATCCCATCTCTGTATCTGAGGAAGGCAAGTTAGGCTGAACCTTCAAAATCCTCAGGGCTGATTTTATCATGTTTATCTCTTATCTCTGCCCCAACGCCTTCCTTTCTGCTCTTCCCTGACTTAACCACCCTTGACAAGTCTACAACTGCAAGCTGAATGGGACCTATGGGAGGACAGTCTGGCTAGTTCTGCCCCTGTTTCTAGAACCTCCCTTCCGTGCTTGTGAAGTGACTGTTAATAATGATCTTCAAATGCTGCTCCTCGGAGATCCAATGCTATTTTCCAAAGATGTAGCTCAAATGTCTCCCTCTGTTGTCTCCCGATTCAGTCTACCAATGCATCAACTTAGGCACCCTTCCTCAACCTATTGATGGAGCCGTTCCTTCATCAAACACACATTCAGCCCAATGCCTTGTACAGTGTGTGAGTCAAGTCATAAGTCAGATCCTCCCCTCATCTGAATGAGTTGCCTGACTGGTCAGAGGAAGGGTAGTAGCGTTGCTGTGTACTAAATATCATACTAGGGAGCCCTTGGTAGTGGTCAGTGAGGGCCAGAAAATAGAACTTGAGGCAGGAAGCCGTGCAAGCCTTTCCCAGGGAGTCGCCATTGGATGGACATGGCTTTGAAGGGTAAATAGGATTTCATGGGGTCCTGAGACAGATATTCCTGTGGCTGGAGGCAGAGGGCCCAAGACAGAAAACTGGGGGTATCCTTGGGGCAGGTTGGGCAGCAGGTGAGTTAGGTGTCACAGTAGATGAGTATGTGGAAGTTACTGACCCCCTTTTCTACCCCCAGTTTCCTCTTTCAGTAAAGCCATCCACCACCACAGCAAATGCATGTTGGATGCTAAAATGGCAAAGTGACCTGTACTGAGCATGTGCTGCTGGCCAGCCACTCTGATCTCATTTAATCCCCACAGCATCCCTGCTTGCCACGGAGGAATCAGATTGTGAGCGCACGGCTATAGAGGAAGGACTATGACCTAACTTTATTTGTCTAGAGCTCATATGCCTGCCAGCTTCCTTGGGACTTCCAGCTCTCCCCCTGGAAATCGGCATGCCTTAGTATTGCTTCTGGCGGATTCAAAGTCCAGATCCCCACCCGTTCTTTTTCTTTTTTTTTCTTTCTTTTTTCCGGAGCTGGGGACCGAACCCAGGGCCTTGCGCTTGCTAGGCAAGCGCTCTACCACTGAGCTAAATCCCCAACCCCTCCCCACCCGTTCTTATGAGTTAGACCCGGGTGCAAAGCGGAAGACCAGCTTTAGAGAAGGCTAAGGTGGAGGATGGCTACCCTTGGAGGGAAAAGATCCGAAACAGGTATTCAGAAAAATAGCTGCTTCTAAAAGCAGACATCCAGAAATAGGAGACAGGCATCCAGGCTGGGGGCATCCCCGACAAAGGCTTGAAGCTCAGAGAACCAGAGTCTCTGCTCACCCTGCACCTCACCGCATGACTTTGGGCAAACTACCGACAGCGGGTTAGTGAAGTGGCTTGGCAGGGGGGAGGTACAGCTGCCAACCCTGGAGTTCAATCCCTGGAGGAAAGAATGAGAGCTCGTAAGCTTGCAAGTAACCAGTTCCCTTTCTCTCCTGACCCTTATCACAGAAACTAATGCAGGAGTGTTTGGAGTGTTTGGCCACCAAGAAGAGGCAACATGCTGACAACATAGCCCAACTGGAAGACACGGGGGAAAGGCTCAAGGCAAGTGGACACATCTGTTTTTTTTTTTTTTTCCCTCAACTCAGACGTCCACATATCCGCCAGGGTCTAGGCATCTCTAGTGTGGAGCCCCAGGAAAACAAGGTCTAGCCTCAAAACAAGCTGGTGGGTTTTGGAGCAACCTATGACTTAAAGGGTCTTGAAAGGACACAAAATGATGAATTTCAGTGCAAGATCACAAAGGAAGCACGCATACAGGTAAGCGGCCCTGAAGGTCTGTTTCGTGGGCTTTGTAGAGACTCAGCCTCTGCCCCATACCTCACTGGGCAGAGGTCCAGCTTCCTCACATCCACCAAAGCCAGGGGTCAGTCTTCCATGAGCAATGAGCAAGACCAGAGGACCTTGGCCCTCCATCCTCACACACCCCAAATTGCCTTAAGGAAAGCAAAACAGCTCACAGGGCAGGCAAGTGACTCTTAGGTTCTTGGCCATGGGGCATAGAGTGTAAATGTAGTCCATAAATACACGCTTCCTTCAACCTTACCCCTTCGTACAATGTTATTTCTTTTATTGTGTACTACAGATTGAACCCAGGGCCATGCACACATTTTTCCCCCACTGGGCTACTTACATTTCCAGACCTCTCTTTACCTTATTTAAGAGTGAGGTGAAAATGTAAATTTTTTTGTTAAGATCGGAGTCTCTGCAAAGTCTCTTTTTAAAAAGGATTTTATTGGCATAGACGAACTATACACGATGATGGGCTTCCTACAACATTTTCAGACATGTATAGAATGTATTTTGTTCATATTTACTCATTCCTCTCCCTTGTCCCCTCCCACCGATTCCCATCTAGCCATCCTCTGTGTACGTGGGTACCAATGAGTTCAACTGGGGTTATAAAGAGGAATATGGAGCTTAGGAAATATTTCTGTTTTGAGGCAGGGTCTTACTTACTCTGTCTCCGGTTGGCCTTGAACTCAAGAACTTCCTGCCTTAGCTTCCTGAGTATTTGGGATTACAGGCCTTAGTTAAGGCCAGGATTGGTAGGTTGTTTGGATAGTTGGATGGTTGGTTGGTTGGTTGGTTGGTTGGGTGCTTGGTTGTTTGGTTGTTTGGTTAGTTGGTTGGTTGGTTGGTTGGATGGTTGGTTGGATGGTTGGTTGGTTGGTTGGTTGGTTGGTTGGTTGGTTGGATAAGGTTGGTTGGTTGGATAAAGTTGGTTGTTGGATGGTTGGTTGGTTGGTTGGTTGGATAAAGTTGGTTGGTTGGATAAAGTTGGTTGGTTGGATGGTTGGTTGGTTGGTTGTTTGGTTGGTTGGATAAGGTTGTTTGGTTGGTTGGATAAGGTTGTTTGGTTGGTTGGTTGGTTGGATGGTTGGTTGGTTGGTTGGATAAGGTTGGTTGGTTGGTTGGTTGGATAAGGTTGGTTGGTTGGTTGGTTGGTTGGATGGTTGGATGGTTGGTTGGTTGTTTGGTTGGTTGGATAAGGTTGTTTGGTTGGTTGGATAAGGTTGGTTGGTTGGATGGTTGGTTGGTTGGATAAGGTTAGTTGGTTGGTTGATTGGATAAGGTTGGTTGGTTGGTTGGATGGTTGGTTGGGTGGTTGGTTGGTTGGTTGGTTGGTTGGTTGGATAAGGTTGTTTGGTTGGTTGGATAAGGTTGGTTGGTTGGATGGTTGGTTGGTTGGATAAGGTTAGTTGGTTGGTTGATTGGATAAGGTTGGTTGGTTGGTTGGATGGTTGGTTGGGTGGTTGGTTGGTTGGTTGGATGGTTGATTGGTTGGTTGGTTGGTTGGATAAGGTTAGTTGGTTGGTTGGTTGGATAAGGTTGGTTGGTTGGTTGGTTGGATAAGGTTGGTTGGTTGGTTGGTTGGTTGGTTGGATGGTTGGATGGTTGGTTGGATGATTGGTTGGTTGGTTGGATGGTTGGTTGGTTGATGATTGATTCTGGATCTCCACTACATAGGCCAGGATTGGTAGGGGCCAACAAGACGGCTCAGCACTTTGCTGCCCAAGTCTGGCAACTGAGTTCAAGCTCCAGGGCCCACAGTAGTAGAAAACAGACTTCCAAAAATTGTCCTCTGACCTCCACATGCAGATGTCCTCATGCACAACACACACACACACACACGCACACACACACACACACACACAAATAATAATAATAATAATATAATAATAATAATAATAATAATAATAATAATAAAAAGTTTAAAGTTCTGGGCTCAAAACCATAAATCAGTTCAAAAGGACCCAGCAAATAATGGTAGAGAAGTGTCTCTCCAGGCTTCATGCACGAGGATCAAAGGGAAGAACGAAGCAAGCGTCAGCAACTCTTAGACATTTTACATTCAAACAATTCTAGATTCACGGGAAACTGCAAAGGTCCTGTGGAGAAATATTATGTTCCTTCACTTAATCAGCTAAGGATTACTTCGATGACACCTAACTGTCCTTCAGTGCCAAGCACAGATTCTAACAGTGTCTATGTCAGCTCAGCACGTGAATCTACAGGTACAGCAGTTTATGACTTATGTATATCTGTAAGCCATGTCTACACAGTTAGGATTAATATAGTCGATAACAGGTCTTGAAATGATTAATGACCCTACTCTGCTATTCCAAATTTGGGCGTGGAAGCTCACACCTACAATCCCTACACCCAGATACTAAAGCAGGAAGTTTGCTGCAAGTTTGAGGATAGCCTGACCTACATAATGTGTTACAGGGCATCCTGGCCATACAATGTGAGATGGTTCTGTCTTGGGCAGAAAGGGCCATAAAACAAAAACAAAAACAAACTAGGGATGTACTCACTTATAATTCCACAAAATGGGAGGTTGAGACCCAACGATTACAAGTTCAAGGCTAGCCTGAGTGACATTACTTCCAAATTTATGAACATGGGATGCCCCTTGGTTTATTTAGGCCCCTTTCTTTGATCAGTGTCTATTCTACACATCCAACACAGTACTCAAACTCTGCATGTTTCTAATCTATTTTTTAACTTTATTTTTTTTTCGGAGCTGGGGACCAAACCCAGGGCCTTGTGCTTGCTAGACAAGCGCTCTACCGCTGAGCTAAATCCCCAACCCCTTAACTTTATTTTAATTGTGTGTCTGTCTGTCTGTCTGTCTGTCTGTCTGACTTTGTGTTTATGTCTGCCACATGTGTTTGGGAGCCCACAAATGCCAGAATAGGGCACTAGATCAGTCAGAGCTGGGACTGCATGCATGTGGTTGTAATTACAGAGCTGCCCAATGTGGATGAGGGTGCTAGCATCCAAGTCCAGGACCTCTGCAAGAGCAGTTCTCTATCACTAACTCAGGCCCCAAAACTCTGGGGTTTTGGGGGGGTTTTTGGGTTTTTTTACATCAGATAGGGCACAGACCTTCTGTTGAACACTGGCCGGTGTTATCTGTGACAGAGAAAGCCACTGTGGACTTAGTGGCCTACCCGGGGAAAGTTCTCTTTGATGTAGTAATCAGAAATCAGGTTCAGATGTGGTCCAAAGTCTATTGTGCAAAAGTCAGTCACCCAGCCTGATTAAACACTCCTTTCCAGGGGACAGTTAAAGTCCTGATTGTCAATCTCTAGGCTCCAAGGCTGTGTGCTTCCCTGCTGTGGCTCTTCAGAAGTCAGGGGTAGCCCTGCACTTGCCTGCAGCCCTAGATGCTCCCTCACACTAGTGCTGGAAGGCAATGACCCAGCAGCACTGCTCTCTCTGAATCTCCCCTTGGCCTGCATGTATGTGTGCATCCATGTGTTTGTGCAGGTGAGCACGCATGTATGTGCATGTGATCATGGGGGCCAAAGGTCAGCTCCCAGTGTTTTCCTCAGTCACTCTCCTTGGTTTTTCAGACAGGCTCTCCCACTGAATGCAGAACTCACAGGTCCAAGTATGGTGCCTGGCCTTCAAGCTGCAGGGCTCCAGGGATCTGCCTGTCTCTGCCTCCTCCATACAGGGATCACAGGTGCAGTCTGCCATCCCCAGCTTTCTTTTTTTAAAAAAAAAATCATCTTTATTTTATGTATGTGAGTGTTTTGCCTTCATGTACGTTTATGTACCACATGTGTGCACTGTCCGTGGAAGCCCTGGAAATGGAGTTACAGATTGTTGTGAGCCACCATGTTGGTGCTAGGAAGCAAACCCAGGTCCTTCATAAGAGCAGCAAGTGTTCTTAACTGCTGACCCGTCTCTCTAGCCCACTCCCAGCTTGTATGTTAGTTCTGGAGATCCGAACTCAGGTCCTCGTGCTTGAGCAGCAAGCATTTACTTCACTGTGCTGTCTCCCCAGTCAGCCCCATACTCTTTTATTTTTGTTTAAGCATTTTTATTACATTTTATTTGAGAGAGATCAAGAGCAAGAGAGAGAGTATGTATGTATGTATGTATGTATGTATGTATGTATGTATGTATGAGTATGCATACTGCCGCAGGCCACATGTGGAGTTCAGAGAGCAACCCACAGGAGTTGGGTCTCTCCTATCGTGTAGATCTCAGGGATTCCATTCATGTTGGCAGACTTGGCAGCAAGTACCTTTACCCACTGAACCACAACCACCCCTTCTTAACCTTTTTGTTGTTTTGAGACAGGGTTTTTCTGCGTGCCCCAGAATGTCCTGGAACTAGTAGCTCTGTAGACCAGGCTGGCCTTGAACTCAGAGATCTGTCTGCCTCTGCTTCCTGGGACTAAAGGTGTGCGAAATGTATGCCAAGGTTCGGGTATTTCTCTGTGATCTAGACTGCTTTTGAAGTCAATATGTAGACCAGGCTTGAATTTATCATAATCCACCTGCCCCCGCTTTCTGACTGCTGGAATTGCAAGCGGTTCACCACAGTGAGCTCTACACAGGTTGTTTCTAACCTTAATTCTCCTGTTTCATCCTCCCAAGTGCTCGGGAGTGCAGGCATGTGCCACTATGTCATACTTTGATACTTTTATAAATGGTGGAGAAAAGTGGGAGGTACGGTGTGGTGTGTGTGGGTGTGTGGGTGTGTGTGTGTATGTGTGTGTGTGTGTGTGTGTGTGTGTGTGTGTGTGTGTGTGTGAGAGAGAGAGAGAGAGAGAGAGAGAGAGAGAGAGAGAGAGAATTGTGTGTGCGAAGACTACTTGCTGCCTGCTGGAGCAAACATGATGAGGATTTAGAATGTGCAGTGTCACAACTCAAAGACCCATAAGAGATGCATGTCTAAGCCAGACCAAAGGGTACTTACTCCCTGCAGTCCAGGCTGAAGGAGAAGCTGAGACAGGAGGACAGCTTGAACCATGGAGTTCAAGGCCAGCCTAGGCAATGTAGTGAGACTCTATCTCAAAAAAATAAATAAACAGGAAGCAAACAAACAACAAACAAACAAAAACCCAAAAAACAAAAACAAACCACCCAAAAAACAAAGCAAACAAAAAGAATCTTTCAAGCCTACCTTTGTGTAGCTGACCTAATGTTTGGTGTAGGCCTGGGGATCCTCTAGTTGAGCGCTTGTCTAGTGTTCACAGACCCCTGGGTTCAGCATCCATAGGCCTCCATAGAAACAGCCAGGGTGGTGACAAACACCTATAATACCAGAACTAGGGAGGGAGAGGCAGGAGACTCAAAATCAAGGTATCCTCAGCCTCGAGTTCAAGGTGAGCCTACTCTGCATGAGAGTCTGTCCTAAAAGGAAAGGCAAGATAGATGTGGGAAGAGAGGCCTGGAAGGGGAAATAGTTTATCATGGGTCTCATAGCAGGGGGGACCTGGGCCAGATGGGAAGATAGAAACTTCTGGGGTTGTAGCTGGAGGGACAGAGCCTGGTTAGTGCAGGGATGAGACAGAAGAGCCAGTCAGGGGTGCCTGCAGCCGGTATCAACCGGGTCCAGGGCCCCCTGAGTGGACTCTAAAGCTATAGCAGGTGGGTCTCCTGGGAGTCAGAAGGTGAGAGAAACTGGGGGAGCCACCTCTGGAACATTGTCCCGCTGGGAGAAACACCCTGCAGCTCCCTTGCCCTCACCCTCTGCCTTCCCTCTAGTTTCTCCTCCTGGTGAAACCACAGAAGGGTAAGAGAGCTGGAAGAGCAGGAGGCACACTGTCTGAGGCTGGTGCCAGACCTGGTCCAGGGGCTGGAATAACTCTGCTCACTCGGCTCCTGGCTCGATCTATGCCTTTGTGACCCCTGAAAGCTACAGTGAGAGAACCAGAACGTGGGTCCTCGAACACATAAGGTGGTGTACCCAACCTCCACCGCTCCTCTGCCTCTGATGCTGGGCATGGCTGCTATAACTAAAATGGTCTGAAAGGGTTTGGCGGGTTTATCTCAAACCCTATCTGCACCACCCACAAGAGCCCCTCAGTGGAGTTATCCAGTCATGCCTAGTGTGCAGGAAACAGCTATCTGCCTTCTCCTCGAAGGCGCATCCTCCCCCCCACCCCCAATAGAGGCCCAGAAGGTGGGGTCAAAGAGCAGGCAGCATCTGGTGCACTAAATCCCTCATCCTCCCTTCACCCAGCTTACTGGCTGGTCCTTAGTCACTTCCCTGCTGGGCACCACATGGGGCTACTCTACCACACAGCCCCACCCAACCCACGCAGCTCCAAACTCCATGGGACCCAAACTGGCAGCCAGCTTCCTTATTCATTCTCTCTCTCTCTCTCTCTCTCTCTCTCTCTCTCTCTCTCTCTCTCTCTCTTGTCTTTGTGACAGAGTGGACCTTCAGGACTACTTTGGAACTCGGCTGGAAAGAACAATGAATCCTGTTGGTTTCTCTCTGGGAACTGGTTCACTCTGTTGCTCCTAACCCTCGTTCATCACTCAAGGCTTTGGGGACCTGTTATCTCCCATCCGTGCACCAACCAGGCCCAAGCCGCCTTCACACGAG
Organism: Rattus norvegicus; assembly: GCF_021556685.1. Classification (NCBI taxonomy): domain Eukaryota; kingdom Metazoa; phylum Chordata; class Mammalia; order Rodentia; family Muridae; genus Rattus; species Rattus norvegicus. The sequence goes on along the minus strand of NC_141538.1, from coordinate 66,083,495 downwards.
TCAGACCCATTCTGTGTACTGTGGCTGTGGACAGGAACACACTTTCTTCCCTTCCTTTGATCATTTGATAGAGATACACCAGCAGCCAGGTACACTCTGAGTCATGTTACAAATAAGGCCACAGGTGCTTGAGCTGGTCCCAGAACCTAACCACTGCTTAAAGCCTTCCGTAGGACACACACAGAGAGACTCACCTCCCACCTCTTGCCAAATGAAGGGTACATCTCAGTAGCTAAAGGCTGGCTGGCCTTAGTCCTTAGCTATTCACGACTCACTGTGCAGTGTGATTCAGGAAGGAGCTTCTCTAGGTTTTAGACTCTATTTTCTAGCTTCTTTCTCTTCTTTTTCATTGTATAAGTAATCATGAGTTGTTGGTTTTTTAATTTTATGCCTTATTCAACACAACTGGGTGTTTTGTCTGCATGTGTGGCTGTGCACCATCTATATGCCTGGTGCCCATGGAGGCCAGAAGGGAGTGACAGGTCCCCTGGAACAGGAGTTTTGTGAGGCATCCTGAGGGTGATGGGAGTTGAACTTGGGTCTTCTGCTCTCTCCAGCTCTGACACCCTTTTATAGTGGCAAATCTAGACACGCAATGCTGACTCTTGAGGAGTCCTTTCTGGGGTATGAACCACATTCACAGTGTGTCCAAACATAATGGTCTCTACCAATTTCCAGAACTTGTTTTGTGATCTCAAATAGAAATTCTGCCTCGGTGTGGTGTGTCTGTAATCTCAGCATGTGGGAGGCGAAAGTGTTGTGGGGAATCCACCAAAGACGACCGCTCGGACATGGGTTTAAGCCAATAGAAATCTTTATTGGCCAGCCAGCAACTACACTGGGTGTTTGAGATCTCAGTGTAGCCTCCAGCCTTTCTTAGAGTGATCTTTTAGGCACAAAAACCATATCCTGAGTTGAACTGTTCTTCAGTTAACAAGAACAGTTAAGGGGTTGGGGATTTAGCTCAGTGGTAGAGTGCTTGCCTAGCAAGCGTGAGGTCCTAGGTTCGGTCCCCAGCTCCTAAAAAAAAAAGAAGAAGAACAGTTAAGCCAGAAGCAGAACTAGAGAAGACAAAAAACAAGGTCAGTCATTTACAGACTTTCCCAGAATTATGGACTTTGATGGATTAGACCTTCATTTTCATCTTTGATAGTTGGTACTGTCTATATACTGAGTTGTATAGCCTAAATGGTTTTTATATCATGGAGTCAGCTGTGCTAAGGTCAGGAGACCTACTTAAGTCTGGAGCCCTGTTACAATGGAAGGATAGCTATGAGTTCAAAGCCAACCTGGGATAGATATCAGGCTCCAAGCTAGGCAACGGAATATATCCTATTGCAAACAAACAAAAAACCCAACCTAGCAACAACTCCCAATCAAAAAAGAAAGAAAGAAAGGAACTGAAAACAGAGCGGGAGTGGCAGAGGACCTGAGATCTGTCCTTGGCACCTGTGGTTTCAGCTCCAGAGCTGATGATGCCTTTTTATCCTCACCTGTACTTGAAGAAATAAGTTTCATAGATGCAAGAAACAAAGCTGTAAGAACGAAGTTCTGTGAATACAGGAGCAAGGTCTTGGTGGTCAGAGTGACGAGGCTTAATGAAAACTAGCCAAAACAAAAACAACTGTTCTCGGAAAGACCCCCATCCCCACCCCTCCCTGTGGTGAATCCCGAGACCCTGACCCTGCCCGACCACCCAGTTCACCCCCCCTCTAAGGGACATGCCAACTTAGCCCCTTCCCAGTGATTCTCCAAGGCCAGGTGTGGGGCTGGATGAGGAAAGTGACTAATTGAGCCAAGAACAGCCCCTTGAGCAGGCCAGCCAATACCTGACCAGATCCTTTGTCCTGTGTACCACCAATGAGAATGAGCTAGCTAACCCTGTTGCCGAAGTCTGCCCTCTGTAAGGAATAAAAGTTATGTGCTTTTTGGGTTCGGGGTTGCCTCTCCCTACGTGGATGAGCAACCCCACGTACGTGGATTAAAAAACCTCATGCTATTGCAGCAGTCACTTTGTCAATCTGCGCTCTGTGGGTTGCGCTCCTGAGGTGAGGCCACTATGGGGTCTTACAACATCCTCAAGGTTCATCCATGCTGTAACACGTATCAAAAAAGGAACCCACTGCATTCTTTAGTCACTGTGCATTTTGTGGCGCATACAATCGTATTACAACAGGACCTACATTCTTAGCAAACCTGAGTGTGCTATACTGAAGACGGAGCCCAACTACTGTACACGCATGAAACGCTTGCTCAGAGGCTCAGCACAGAGGTCTTTTCATGTGTTGTTTTCTGCATAGTCCCCAGAAGAGGAAGCAATAGTTGAGGTTCTTTGTGTCTCTCAGGGTAATTTTATACTCTACCTTAGATGCTGGGGAGCAAACCCGGGGCCCTCCCGCATACCTGGCAAGTTTTCCACCATCGAGCTACACTCCGAGACCTTTTGCAACTTTGCAATACTTATTTTTAGACATTTTCCTATCCACTCCTCACTTTAAAGAATTTTCATTCCATTTTTTATTTTTAATTTTTCATACAAGTATATTTAGATCAAATTCTTTCCTCTCTCCAAGGGTGGGGTTTTTTGTTTGTTTGGTTGGTTTGGTTTGGTTTGGTTTTGGTTTTTTTGTGTTGTTTTATTTTATTTTGTTTTGTTTTTTGCTTTTTTTTTTGACTTGTCTGCTTTTGTTTCTAGACAAGAGCTGGTGAGACCCAGGCGGACCTTGAACTTCCTGTGCAGTTAATGACAGCTTTGACTTCCGATCTTCTTGCCTCCACCTTCTTACGGTGTGCCACCATATCCTGTGTGCCCAGGGCATGGCACATATTAGAAAAGCTCTCCACCACCTGTGCTGCGTGCCCACAAAGGGAATGTTAAGCCAAGCACGAGGGTCCATGCTTTCAATCCCAGCACTCAGGAAGGAAGCTGATGTGGAGGAATTGGGAGTTAGAGGCCACCTGGGCTACCAAGAAAGACATTTTTAACAAAAAAGAAGAGGAGGAAGAAGAAGAGGGAAGAAGAAAGGAAGGAGGCAGGAAGTCTCTTTAGCTGGATGAGGTGCCCTACACCTTTAATCTTAGTACTTGGGAAATTAGAAGCAGGTACTCTGTGAGTTCTGGTCTACAGAGTGAGTTCCAGGACAGCCAGGGCTACACAGAGAAACCCTGTCTCAAACAGTTTGCAGTGCTTAGAGAAACTTTCTCTTTTACAAGTGGTCTCTTGCTTTGACGGGCCACTTTGCTGGGCTCATTCTGTAGATGCTGTTTTCCGTTCTAGACTTCCTGGTTGGGGCAAACATCTTTTTTTTTCCCCCTTTAAGGTTTCTGCAGACTCAAGTAAAGCCTGGCTAACACAGAAATTCACAGAACTCAGATTACTCCTTGATGAAGAGGAAGCACTGGCCAAAAGCTTCATCGATAAAAACACACAGCTCACCCTCCAGGTGTACCAGGAGCAAGCCGAGTCTTGCAGGAAGCAAATTGAGGTCATGAGTGACTTCTCTATCAGGGTGTGGGACATCAGCCAGGTGTCCAACCCTGTTCAGCTGCTGCAGGTATGGCTGGGCTCCCTTATCTCAAGCTACCACCCTCTAACCCCCCCTACTCGCACACTGGGGGCATGCCCAGAGATGTCCCTGGCCATTGGTTGGACTTTATTACCACCACACAGATGGTCAGGAAGTACACACTGCTGGGATAATTAATGTATATCTCGAGTTATAAATAATCCAACAGTAGCCTTTCCCAGGGCCCCCCAAGCTGCAGGCACTTAGTGAATTGTCTTAATGTTCTGCTGCTGTGAAGAGACACTGTGATCATGGCAACATTCTTCTTTTTGGAGACAGGATTTTCTTTCTTTCTTTCTTTCTTTCTTTCTTTCTTTCTTTCTTTCTTTCTTTTTTATAGCCTTGGCTATCCTGGAATTAGTTCTGAGATCAGGCTGGCCTTGAACTCTCAGAGATTTATTTGCCTCTGCCTCCCTAGTGCTGGGATTAAAGATGTGCACCACCACCACCCATCTTATAACAGAAAGTGTTTAATTGGGGTTTAGTCCCCACTCTCATAGCAGGAAGCATGGCAGCATACAGGCAGACATGGTGCTAGAGAAGCAGCTGCCTATAGCAGCTGGAAGAGAGTTTCTGAAACCCCAAAGCCCACCCCTGGCAAAACACCACACCTTTATTTTTAATTGAAGATTTATTTATTTATTTATTATGAGTACACTGTAGCTGTCTTCAGACACACCAGAAGAGAGCGTTAGATCTCATTATAGATGGTTGTGAGCCACCATGTGGCTGTTGGGATTTGAACTCAGGACCTCTGGAAGAACAATCAGTGCTCTTAACCATTGAGCCATCTCTCCAGCCCAAGGCCACCACCTTCTAATCCCTCTCAAGTAGTGCCACTTCCTGATGACTAAGCATTCAAGTATATGAGCTTATGGGGGCCATTCTTACTCAACTAACACATGAATCTTAGCTCAAATATTTACTAGAGATTCTGCAGTAAGACTTCTAGCAGATGAGACTTGGGGCTAGGGAAAGGGGCACTCACTGGGCATGCTCTGGTAGACTCAGGACCTGTGACTGGCCAGGATTGGTGATGTGTGCCTGTCAACCCAGCATCTGGGAGGTAAAGGTAGGAGGATCAGAAGTTCAAGGTCAGCCTACGCTCCAGAAAACCCTGTCCCAGCAAAACAAAATAAAGCGGAATGGAATCCAGGTCCCCACATACTGAGGTACATCCCCACTGCAGCAGACCCTCACTGTGGCCTGGACTTTAGTGCTATGGCCTGATCATTCCTCTTCACTGGGGCCCTCCTAGGCACCCTGTGGGAAGGGCAGAAAAAGGGAAGGAGAGAGAAATTAAGGGAAAGAAGCATGAGAGGAGGGGCACCAGCAGTCTTCACAGGGCTCTGCTCTGTGGCATAGCTCATTCAAACCAGGGTAGCCAGACAGAGTGGGTCCTGACCTTCTGGGGACACAATAGGGGCCAGATGCAGCTTGCAGTCCCTGGAGCCATTTTGACCCTGTGCCCGTTCACACAGGCATATATAGCCACCAAGGCAGAGATGGGACAGCAGATGAGCCCCTCGGAGCTGAGCCACCCTGTGCCCCTGTCTTTCGAGCCTGTCAAGAACTTCTTTAAGGAGTTTGTGGAAGCCATCAGGAACACGTTACAGACACCAATGGACACTCGCCTGAAGGAAAGTGAGTGGCCTAAGACCGACTCTGAGTCCTTGCTCCCTGTGTGGTGCACCTGACAAAAGCAGCTTAAGGAAGTAGTCATTTTGGGTCACGGTTGCAGCCTGTCCTGACGGGAATTCATGGCCGTGGGTGCGTTAGGCCGCTGGCCTCACTGCATCTGCAGCCAGGAAGCAGGGGAAGATGGTTCTGGGGCTCAGCTCATGTTCACCTTTCTGTCCAGTCTGGGACCCCAGCCTATAGAATGGTAGCGCCTAGAGTAAGGATAAGTCATCTCAGTCTAGAAGCTCTCTTGAAGCTCTTCCGAGAGACTTGGATCCCAAGGTGGCAATACAAACCAGCAGACTCCACTAATGCCTTACCCAAAGAAACAGAGATAGCTGACTACTTAAGGCACACCTTTCTCATAGGATGTGCCCTGACTGGGCAGCTAGGAGCTCCTGGCTTAGTGCCCAACCCACCCCTATCCCCACCCCCAATATTTGAAAGAAACAGGACCTGGGCCTCAAGCATAAAGCAGGCACTCTGTCCCTGAGGCACTTCCCCCGTTCTCTGTAAAGCAAGCACTCTGTCCCTGAGGCACTTCCCCGGTTCTCTGTATTTTGAGAGCCTTTTTTATTGACTGGCTCACTCCCCCACTCCCCAACTCAACCTCAGCCTGAGCCTTCCAGGCCCTCCCCTGGTGACCTGCCTGGGGCTTATGAGATGGACACAAGAGCCCCTCCTAGACCTCAGTGAATGCCTGGAGGGCAGTACCCATTTGGGGTCCAGTTCTGAAAAGCTCCCACAAAGCCTGTGGCAAACCAGGTCCTGGGGTGGGGGGGGGGAGCACGCACCGGGGAGCACACTGCTGTGAAGTCACCCTGCCACCTTGTCCTGTGCACCTGGTTCCCTAGGCTCCATTTCTGTGTCTGTATAATGGAGACTCTGCTCGGGAGGCTGCTGTCCAGGGTCAGGCACAACCGACTTTATCTAAGTGTTCTCTGTTCGCATTGTTGGTGTGATGGTTGCTATGATCCTCCAGAGGAACGTGCTCCAGGCACCGGGGAAAAGGGCCTGTAAGAGGGTTAGCACCCAGGAATGGACACAGAGTGGAGGAGGGTGAAGAGAGCTGGGGTGGGGGAGGGGTGGGGGGCCAGGTGTGTCTATTGCTGTGACAAACACTTGAGCAAAGGCAGCCAGGGGACAGGATTTAGTTCACATTACATCTAACAGGCCATCACTTTGGGGGGAAGCGGGGACAAGGTAGGAACTCAAGGCAGTAACAGAAGCAAAGACTGAACCTGTTGTAAAAATATAAAAAAATAAAAGAAGTAATGTTGTCTTTTACCCCGCTAGGTCCACACCTCAGTGTCCCAAGATATCTGCTAGATATCTGGGTGGAAACACATCCCAGTCGCACACTTTCCTACACTCAAACCCTCACATAAAAGAACACACAACACAATAATCTTAGAATCAATTGATAAGATATAATTGCCCTTAAACATACAAAGCCCGGTACCATCCATCCCTTAGGAACATTGATAACAACCTGTAAATACACAGAGCAGAATCTTAACGTCACCCGCCATATTGTCCTGCCACAGCTTCTCCTCCTTCTCCCGTCTCTTCCTTTCTGTTCTAGTCTCCTCCTCTTCCTTCAAACTTCTCTCCCGCCCATCCATCCTTCTCCTCCAATGACAGGCCTCCTTCTGTCCTGTACCTGCCCCTCACGTGTACTTTACAAATTCAGTGGGGAGAAGGTTCTGGTGTAGTCACCTGATTCCTGAGTACTGACTAGGCAGCCATCCTTGGGGCAGTGGAATTAGCATCAAAATACAGATAACTTCTGGGCAAACCACAACATGAACGATTACAGCCTTGCTCCTGGTGGCTCGCACAGACTTTCATACACACCCAGGCTTACCTGCCCAGAGATAGCACCACCCACAGTGGGCTGTGTGCTCTGAAATAAATCTTTAATCAAGAAAATGTCCTCCATTGTCAGGCAATGGTGGCTCACACTTTCGATCCCAGCACTTGGTGTGGGGAGTAGGGCAGAGTCAGGGGGATCTCTTTAAGTTTGAGGTTAGCCTGGTCTACATGGCAAGTTACAGGACAGCCAGGGCTACACAGACCCTGTCTCAACCCCCTAACCCCCCTCAAAAAAAAATAAAAATCAAAAGCCAGGTGGTGGTAGAGCCTTTAATCCCAGCTTTCAGGGAACAGAGGCAGGAAGATCTCTGAGTTCAAGGCCAGCCTGGTCTACAGAGTGAGTTCCAGGACAGACAGGACTACACAAAAAAGCCTTGTCTCAGAAAGAAAGAAAGAAGGAAAGAAAGAGAGAGAGAGAGAGAGAGAGAGAGAGAGAGAGAGAGAGAGAGAAGGGAAAAGGGAAGGATAGGGAAGGGGGAAGGAAAGGGAAGGGAAGGGAAGGAAAGGAAAGGAAGGGAAAGGAAAAGAAAGGAAAGGAAAGGAAACGAGACAGACAAACAAAAACAAATCAAAGAAAATGTCCCACAGGCCAATCGGGTGGTGACTGGTGGTGAGGTTTTCTCAGACAAGGCTCTTCTTGTGACAGCCTGACAAGAAACTAACCAGGATAGTTGGGTCAGGGCTTTGGGAATGAGCAAGTAGAAGGAAGTCTTGTGGAGTGGGGGAAGGGCGCTGTGAGAAGTTTGAGTCCCTCCCCCCAACCCCCACCCCAAGGCAGATCTCACACAGGTAAGGGCGTGAATGACTCCAGCATTCTGGGGAGGGTGTGAGGCCTTTGCCAGGTCTACCTCATCCTCACCCACAGGCCATGGTGACGAAGGAGGCCTCCTGGGCAAGATACAAGGCAGACAGGGGTCCCCAAGGAGGTGTTCCCTAAGGTGCCCTCTTGCTGGAACAACCTCTGCCCTTTGCTCTTTCCCAGGCCCGAACCTCTCTGCAGGCTTAGCTGGGCTGTGTAAGTGGTACCTTTTTTTTTTTTTTTCCGGAGCTGGGGACCGAACCCAGGGCCTTGTGCTTGCTAGGCAAGCGCTCTACCACTGAGCTAAATCCCCAGCCCCGTAAGTGGTACCTTTTACTCTTTAGAATGCATTATTAGCATATATATAATAACATAATAACAATAATATATTAGCATTATTAATTATTAGCATATATAATTATGCATTATACATAAAAATGGGTTTCATTAATTTCTATGCATTCACGTAACATATTATGGGCATATTCTCTTGCACTACCCTCTCTTGCTTTTTAATATTTTTTTTAATTTTATATTTATGGGTGCTGGACCTGAATGTGTGACTGTGCACCACGTGTACAGTACGTGAGGAGGTCAAAAAAGGGCCTGGAACCCTCTGAAACAGACCAACATATGGGTGCTGGGAATTGAACTCGGGTCCTCAGCCAGTGCTCTTAAAGGATCAGCCATCTCTGCTGTCCCCCATTACTCTCTTAACCCTCTCCCATTGCTAGTGATTCTCCTCCTCTGCCTAGCTAGTTCTCCCTGATGCTTTCATGTCTGTGAGTGTATGTGAGATATGAATGTGTGTGTGTGAATGTGTATGTGTGTCAGTCTGTGAGTATATATGTGTTTGAATGTATGTGAGTATGTGTGTTTGTGAATGTGTATGTGTGTGTGTCTGTATGCATGTGTGTATGAATGTATAGTGTGTGTCTAAACATGTGAATATGTGTGTCAGTGTGAGTGTGTCTGAGTGTATGTGTGGTGAGTGTGTGTGAGAATGTGTATGTGTGTGTGTGTGTGTGTGTGTGAATTTAGTAAGAGAACCTTACAGGAGCACAGGTAGAAGCTATTTAGAGGACTATAGGCATTTGCCAGTGGCTGTGCCACTGAATACACGGTCTCACTGTCCCCAACAACCATGGATATGTGGGAGGAAGGGCTTACAAAGCCCCCTTCGCAGGTGGTTATAGTGCTACTGAGAACTCCAGTCAGTTAGGCTGTCTTTCTTTCTTTTTTTAAAATTACGCATGTATCTGTGTGTCTGTGCGTGGGTGTGTATACACAGGTGTGGTGTTTACGGAGGGGAGAGGGGGGCATGTGCTTTCCTGGAGCTGGAGTTACAGCTGTTTGGGAACCACCTGCTATGGGTGCTGGGAACTGAGCTCAGACCCTCTGCGAGAACAAGAAACACTTTCAACAGCTGATCCACGGCTCCAGCCCTCCCCCCAACATACCTCTACACACACACACACCCCACACACACACCTACACACACACACCTACACATATCCCTACACACACACACATACACCCCTACAGACACCCTATACACACACCCCTACACACATCCCTACACACACCCCTACCCACACACACACACCCCTATACACATCCCTACACACACATCCCTACACACACCCTTACACACATCCCTATACACACCTACACACACACCTACCCACCCCACACACACACATACCCCTACACAGACACCTACACACACCCCTACACACACACCTACACACACACCCCTACACACATCCCTACACACACACACACACACACACACTCTTTAGACTTCCTGCTGTGCACTTTCCTCCAGGCTCAGCCCTGCTTTCAGGGAACACTGCCTCCTGCCCTCTGGTGTTGAGCTGAGGCTCACCCTGCTGCTGCTGTCAGTGAGTGGTTGTGCACCCACCACCCACCGCCGCCGCCACCGCCCCTCCGACCCCCCACCCTAGAATTTGTATCTTCTAAATTCACATGTGACTCTTGGGAGAGATGTGCCAGGCTCCAGTTTTGCCTCACTTTGGTGTCTGTCTGTACTGCCTGCATGAGCTCCAGGCCCTCACATCTCACAATTCCCATTCCTTCCAGACATAAACTGCCAACTTTCAAGCTCCTCCAGCACCAAGCCAGGCGCCTTGTTGAAAACCAGCCCCTCGCCAGAGAGAGCCCTCTTCTTGAAATGTGAGACCCGGGAGTGGGAAAGGGAGGTTGGGTAGGAGCACAGGTGGACAAAGGACAGGAAATGAGCCCTCCAACTTCCTGTTAAGAGACTGTTTCCAAATAAGGTTTAAATATTTTTTGCTGGGTGTGGTTCCACACAGCCTTTTAGTCCTGGTGCTTAGAGGCTTAGGCAGGGAGATCTCAAGTTCTAGTCTACCCTTGGCTATATGGTAGAACCTTGTCTCGAAAACAAAATAAAACAAAATAAAAACCAACTTCTATTAGGCTTTTAAAAGCATACACATTCACACGAGAAAATTATTCATAATTGTTCTCCCATAGAAAGCTACTCTTGGGGTTGGGGATTTAGCTCAGTGGTAGAGCGCTTGCCTAGGAAGCGCAAGGCCCTGGGTTCGGTCCCCAGCTCCGAAAAAAAGAACCCCCCCCCCAAAAAAAAAGAAAGCTACTCTTATTTCCCTTTGTTCTGTTTTTGAGATAGAGCCTCCAGTAGCCCAGGCTAGTCTCAAATGTACTGTATAGCCAAGGCTGGCCTTGAACTCCTGATCCTCCTGCCTTTCTCTCCCTAGTGCAGGGACTGCTGGTGAGTTCTATCATGCCCAGCTTATCATTACAAACAACATGGTATCATTCTATACATATTGTCTTATAATCTGTTTTCATTTGCTGGGAAATTGTGAATCATCTCTATTTGATCCCCTAAAAAGTTACAGGAGCAGAGAGTGGGGGCGTGTTCAGTGATAGAACTGGTGTGAGTGAGGCATATCTGGGTTTAATTCCTAGCGTCACAAGCGTGCATACACGTGCACAAGAGAGGGATAGAGAGAGAGAAAGAGAGAGAGAGGAGAGATAAAGAGAGGAAGACAAGGAAAGTTATATATGTAGTGCTTGAATTGTGAAGAAAATCAAAAATTAAAATTAAAAAAAAAAACCAGCTATTTTACCCAAAGTTAACTTTAGTCAATGTTTCCACAGATTGCTCTTTCAGAGATTTAAAAATAGTGTCACCAGGCAGTGGTGGCACAAGTCTTTAATCCCAGCACTCAGGAGGCAGAGGCAGGCAGATCTCAGAGTTTTAAGCCAGATTGGTCTACAGTAGCCCAAGTGAGTTTCAATCTTACTTGAGCGGTGCCTATCTCTAAGCCACCACTACTGTCCCATTTGTTAAATTAGTGAATGAGGGGGTTGGGGATTTAGCTCAGTGGTAGAGCGCTTGCCTAGCAACCGCAAAGCCCTGGGTTCGGTCCCCACCTCCGGAAAAAAAGAAAAAAAAGAAAAAAAATTAGTGAATGAGTGTATAACTATGCCTTATTTGCTGCATATCTTTAGGAGTAATTTCTCAAAGCGGTACCATTAAGCACACATTTTAAAAAAAGAAACGTTTGGAAAATAAAATGCATTTGAAGAGAAGCACACCAAACAAAGGGGAAGTAAACGTTCCTTCTCCTCCTTCCAACCAACAAACTGAAAAGTTCTAGAAGCCTTCTTCGTGTTCCCATATTTACTACACCAAAAGGATGGCAACTGTTTTAATTTCTAAGTCTTTAGCTTAGAAAAACCTCTAGCCTCAGAGACTGGAGAGATGGTCCTGTGGTTGAAGAGCATTTGCTGCTCTTATCCAAACCGAGGCTCACAACCAGCTGTAACTCCGGCTGCAGGGCGCCTATTGCCGCCTTCTGGCCACTGCTAGCACTGCACATTACACTGAGATGCGCATAAAGAACTACTCACGCCCATAAAATCATTTAAACACATACACAAACTAGTATCACCACTGAAATATGTTTGATATGATTCAAGCATGTTTCGTGAATATGCCATTAAGTTTTAAAAAGTAGGTTGCCTAAAAGCATGCATGGCATGATACCAATATTGGGAGGAAGTATAAGCCTCAAAATTAAGGGATTAAAAAGGGCAGAGGACATGCAACCAAGTCCAAATAGTTTAAGATTTTCTATCTTTCTGTTTTTGAGACTGGGTCTCTTTATGTATCCCTGCCTGTCCTGCAACATTCTACTATGTAGAATTCAGGAAGTTGGTCTCCAACTCACAGAACCTCTGCCTCTGTCACCTGACTGGTGGGATTAAAGGTGTACTCCACCTTCCTCGGCAGTAAGATTTCTTTTCTTTTTTTAATTAGCAATAAATTCCACGATCCAAACTCAAGCCGCATAGAGCACGTAATAAACCTGTTTCCCTCTCACCCTACCCAACAGCATTTTGGTCCCTACCGAGCGTTTTGACTCGGGCTGGGACCAGCGAATGGAAGGTGAGCTGGGCCCACTTCGGCCCCGCCCATAAACCTGCTTTTCCCCGCCCCTCTGCAGACGCATGCTCAGTCCGAGGTAGGAGGACCCCATGTGGCTCCGCCCAAGTTTTCTGACCACTTCTCCCCACCCCTCTGCAGACGCGCGCACGCCAACGCTGGACCCGGACACGATGCACGCGCGCCTGCGCCTGTCGACCGACGGGCTGACTGTACGCTGCTCGCTGCTGGGCCGCCTGGGGCCGCGTCCCGCTCCGCGATTCGACTCGCTGCGTCAGGTGCTGGGCCGCGACGGCTTCGCAGCGGGACGCCACTACTGGGAGGTGGACGTGCAGGAGGCAGGCGTGGGCTGGTGGGTGGGCGCGGCCTACCCGTCGCTGCGGCGCCGCGGAACCTCCACGGCTGCCCGCCTAGGCTGCAACCGCGAGTCGTGGTGCGTGAAGCGTTACGACATGGAGTACTGGGCCTTCCACGACTGCCAGCGAAGCCGTCTGCGGCTCCGCCGCGACCCTCACCGGCTCGGCGTCTTCCTGGACTACGAGGCCGGCATTCTGACCTTCTACGACGTGGCGGGTGGCATGAGCCACTTGCATACCTTCTATGCTGTCTTCCAGGAGCCGCTCTACCCAGCCCTGCGCCTCTGGGAGGGGACTATCAGCATTCCCCGGTTACCCTAAGAGAGAATGTGCTTCCTTTCCTAGGCTAGTCTCCTGCTGTCCCCTGTGCCCTCCCCCTCTTCCCCCACGATGTTTTTATAATGCAAGTTCCTGAAAGGGACACCCTGCTGCCTGTATCTAGGACACTATCGTGCAGCGCCTAGAACCTCCTGACACACAGTAGGTACGCAGTATCAGTGAATACTTACAGTGCCTTGCAGGAGGCAAGTAGTTCCTGAACTGTTTCCATTTGAGCCAGCTGCTCTCCAGCCACTTGAGCTTGTCCAGGTCACCTCCATCCAGAGCACCTGACAGGGTTCTGGTCTGGGTCTGCATCCTCACCCCTCTTCATCTTCTACACTAAAGCATCCTGAAACTTAGCCTGGCCTCTTGAGAACTAAAGGGAGGCTCTCAAAGAGCTACAAAAACAGCACTGGCAGCACTTTACCTTGGCCCTTTTAGTAGTCTTTCTGGCTTTTCTACCCTGCCTTTGCTCATGTCAATCTTTTCAGACATGCTCCGGTCGGAAGCTAGTTTGCAGGTGCACCTTTGAACCATTGTGCTTCCCACCATAAATAGGAAAACCGGCTCTCTGCCTGTCTCAGTCTTCAGGCTTATCTGCCCCAAGAAGTTCCCTCCACACCCGAAAAAAAAAAACCAATCAGGCCTACAAATCCCTCCACCCCACCCCCTCAAAAACAAACAAACAAACAAACAGGACCTGTCATTCCAGTTGCTTTCTAAGGACATCTGTGTGCTTTCCTTCTAGACGCTGAGTGATCATTAGGGCAATTTGACGGGACATAGTAGGTCCTTCATTCACAAGACCAGAGCTTTTCCCACACACCACTGCAGGAGGGGCCCAGCCAGGCACCTCTTACCAGGCATTGGAGTCATGCACTTCACACAGTTGATCCCTCAAAGGTGGGAAGCGATCCCATTGTACACATGGCAGACTTGGTACTCGTGAGTCAGAAGACTGCCCCAAGACAATAGGATCAGTGTTGCGGTCAGGATCTACACTGCCTAGTAGGCTGTGTTGTAGATGTGACAGCTCTCTCCCTCTCAGTGTTACTTGCTTCAGTTTTCCCGGGGTCAAACCTGCTTTTAGATTTACCTTCACTGGTCCCTGAAATGAGGTTGTATAACCTTTAGGATAGGGGATGGAATTGTTTGAGAGGATCTGATTTGGGTCTAAAACAGAAAGACTGATTCTGAGCTGGGGTTTGTGCTGGCTAGAAGGCTTAGCTTCCGGTCAGCTGTATGGCCTCAGACAACATTCTTTCTACTTGTGGCCCCCATCTGTAAAACATGGGTCGGTGATGCCAGGCTCAAACAAGCCAAAGCTAATGAAATTGCCTTAAAAACTATAACGTATCAGGTTAGGATTTGTTAGCATCTCCAATAGACTCTTCCTACCTTGTCACAGTGCTGGACCGCAGATACCCAGCAGCTGGGTGGCAACCAAGGGAGCTGCCTTAATATTCTCAGGGCAGTCTCCTTGTGATCCAAAGCATGTGTCTGAATGCTCTTGGTTTTGTAGAATTTACCTCAGAGGTACACGAATTATTTTCCCTGTGATGCTTGTGGTGCATAGTCTAGAACCAGTGAAGGGCTCCATCCAGCTATACATACAGCCCCAGCAGGTGTTTTCAAGAAAAAGGCTTAGTCAAGGCCAGTGAAGCAGAAGACATACATCTCTGTGATGACAGTTTTCTAATACATGCTTTGTTTAAATAAAATATGAATGCTGTCTCTTGTAACCATGTTCTTCATTGGAAGTCAAGTGCATAGTAGCATTTGGGCTTGGATAAAATCTTGTTCACCCGCCACCCCCTTCATAGCTTTCTTGAAATAGCTGGTCCTAAAGTGAACAGGTCCAGTGATGGGGGGCTCACCACTCACGAAGATAACCAAGTTCTTCTGTGGGGCAGGGAGACCCTAAGTACCATGAGGATGTCAGAGGATAACTGGTGGAAGTCAGTTTTGTCCTTCCACGACAGGGTTGGAGGGTGTCCTAAGGATTTAACTTGGGTTGTCAGGATGGTGACACATCTACCTGCAGAGCCAACTCAGTGGCCTCAATTCTTCTGTGGAAGCAAACCCAACTCTCAGTGGTTTGCAGAAGAAAAAAGGGAAGCAAAAAAAAAAGGTGGGGGGAGCACGTTTGTATTCAGCCTTTAGCACCACAGAAGCTTCTTGTAGTCTCTAGCTTCTAGAGAATCCGGGGGCACTCTTATCTACAGTGTCATCTTTCTGCCCATAATTCTCCTTTGTCAGTGACACTAGCCTGTGGTAACCCCATGCAGGTGGTGCAAGTGACAGACACATTCAGTGTTCTGAGGGACAGCTTGTCCCAGAAGGCAGAGTTTGATAAGAAGTGATTTTGAGTGCAGGGCCCTGGACAGATTCTATCATGTTCTGGTGAGAAATCTAGGGGGAAGCAGAGTGGGAAGGCTGATGAGATGGCTTAGCAGGTCAAGGCTTGCCGCCAAGCCTGGCAACCCGAATTCAATCCCCAGGGCCCACATGGTGGAAGGCTAGACCCAACTCCTAACTAAGTTGTCCTCTGACCTCTACAGAGTGCACTCCCACCTGTACATATACAAACAAAAGAAGAGGCTGGAAAGATGTCTCTGTGGTTAAAAGAGCACTGGCTGCTCTTGCAGAAGACCCAAGCTCGGTTTCCAGCACCCACACAGTGGCTCACAACTGTTCTCTCCAGTTCCATGAGATTGAATACTCTGTCTGGCTTCTGTAGGCATCAGAAACACATGTGGAGCAGACATGTAGGCAAAACAACTATACACATAAAAGAAGTGTAAAGAAAAAACTGAATGAATCTTTGGTTCATCACTCCCTAAGGAACTTGGAAAGCTCTGAGCCTTCCCCACATGCCACTTCTACCAAACCATCACTTCCCAGAAGCTGGACATTCCCCATGCCTGCACATCCATCCATCCATCCCTCCATCCCTCCATCCCTCCGCTATTGCCCAATCTACAAGGCTCAACTAGCTGAAACTTCTCGGAGGCTTTCCCAGGTCAGGGCCTCCCACCCTGTTTGCAGTAAAGGTCAGCTCAGTGAGTCCCGTCTGTGGAGATGTCGCATGCCCGCTGCATACAAGTGCTTAGGTAGTCTTCCAAACCTGAGTTTTCCTGTGAGTGGGCTGAGAATGTGTTTAGGTATCAGTCCAGCTACAAACCAGAATACCCATCACTCCCACCACCCCAGAAGTTATTCTAGCTTCCAAAAGAGGAATTTCTAATTCACAAACCGCTGGAGCTAATGACACTGAAAAAGAGACTTGAATATACACTTCAAATAGGAGTGATATGGTAAATAAGATTAGATTGGGCCTGGAGAGGTGATAGTTGAATGTGGCTAAGGGTTCAAATTGCTCTTACAGAGGATCCAAGTTTGTGACCCAGCACCCATATCAGGCATCTCACAACTGCTTATAACTCCAGTTCCAGGGGATCTGACACCAATGCCCTGTGGAGACACACACACACACACACACACACACACACACACACACACACACACACACACACACACCTTTTTTTTTTTTAAAAAAAAAAAAGGCCTAATATGAACACAAAGATTAAGAACTTCAAAACAAGGGGTTGGGGATTTAGCTCAGTGGTAGAGCGCTTGCCTAGCAAGCGCAAGGCCCTGGGTTCGGTCCCCAGCTCCGAAAAAAAGAAAAAAGAAAGAAAAAAAAAAAAAAACAACTTCAAAACAGGGCTAGAGAGATGGCTCAAAGATTAAAAGCACTGGATACTCTTTGAGAAGACCTGGATTAAGTTCCCAGTGCCCCCATGGCAGCTCACAACTGTAACTCCTGTTCCAGGGGATCCAGGACCCTCAGAGACATATATACAAACAAAACACCAATGCACATAAAATGATGTGTGTGTGTGCCGGGCACATGCCTTTAATCCTAGCATTCAAGAGGCAAGAGACAGGAAGACCTCTGAGTCTATAGAGTGAGTTCTAGGACAGCCAGGGCTACACAGAAAAACCTGCAAAGGGCTGAAGAGATGTCTCCGTGGTTAAAAGCATTCTCTGCTCTTACAGAAAACTTGGGTTTGTAGAGGCTCATAACTAATTCCAGTCAGGATCGGATGCTCTCCTTTGACCTCCATTGGTACTGTGCATATACACACAGACACATAAAAACAAACCTTTAAAAAGAGAGAAGGGGCTGGAGATGGCTCAGTGGTTAAAAGCACTGACTGCTCTTCCAGAGGTCCTGAGCTCAACTCCCAGCAACCACATGGTGGCTCACAACCAACTATAATGGAATCTGCTACTCTCTTCTGGCGTGTCTGAAGACAGCGACAGTGTACTCACGTAAAATAATTCTTTAAAGGGAAGGGGCTTGAAAAGAGGGCTTGAGGTGGATCCCAACACCCAAGTAAAAAGCCAGAGTTGACAGTGCACTGTGGGCAGCCAGGGGCCTTCTGGAGCCCACCAGGTGCAATATTTATAATGCTGTCTCAGATAAAACAGGACACCTGACCTCTGCACATACAAACCCACAGAACTGGGAGGGGAGGATCAGTGGGCCATCGAGATAAGTCAGCTGGTAACGGAGACTGCTACAAGCCTGATGGCTTGAGTTTGATCCTTGGGACCAACATGGTGGCGGGAGAACTGACCCCCACAAGCTGTCCTCTGTAATTCGTGCACACATACACACACACATAAACAGTGAATACAAGTCAGACATGGTGGTACACAGCTTTAATCTCAGCCCTCAGGTGGCAGAGGCAAGCAGATCTCAGGGTCTAAGTCCAGTTCTAGGCCAGCCAGGGATAGAGTGAGATCCTGTCTCAAAAAAAGTTTTTTAAAGTAAAGACAAGGAGATACTTGAAAAAGAACAATGATTAATCTCAGCATCGATTCCCAAGAACAGAATGAATTGTGACAGTGAACCTCTATGAGTGTTCATGCACTTAACTGCACTTAAAGATGTCAAACAACAGGACCTTTGTCTGGGTTTGTAATCTGTCAAGTGTGACAAGACACTGGTGCTTATGGTGGGGTTGATTTCTGCACCGCCCCCTATGGCTAAAATGTGCAGACTCCATGGCCACCCCCTTACAGACCCGTGTTCATCCCTGCCTGTTGGTCAACTGTACTGTGGGTTAGTGTGCACCTGCTGTCTGAGAAGGCCTCTGAGAAAGGGACTGGCTGCAAAGAACCATGGCCCTAGGCCTCTGATGGTGACAATTTGCCAAAGGGAGGACCAAGTGCTCTGTCCCTGCCTATGCTCATAAAGACAGGAGAGCTTGTCTCTGCCCTTAGGGCCTCAGGCAGAGTCTAATGCCCACTGTTCAGTGCTCTATGAGGAACTGAGAGCTCAGGTCCCTGGAGCTGCTTTATTGAGTGGGAACATGAAGGCTCAAGATGTTGACAGAGCCACACAGAAACCCTAGAGGAGCTGCGTGTGCTCTGGGCTGCCTTCGCTGGCTGGGCACTTCAAAGCAGAAGAGCCTCATTGGCTCCTCCTGTCCAGTGAGCTGGACACAGGTGGTCACTGTGACAGGGTGGCCTGGAGACCAACACTCCTGGCCCTCTGCACCCAACACACTGGACAGCAGTAGCAGGGTGGCCGAGAAGCCCGGAGTGGCACTTTATTTTAAGCCTTGATTTTCTTGCTTTGACTTTCCACGGATTCCTCCATGACCGTGTCATCTTCTTCAATAGTGACCAGCACCTTTTTGCCCACCAGGTTGAAGATGTCTTCAGGAGGATAGCCTTTGGGTTCCCCCACCTTCACAGTGAGCATGTCCAGGGTCAGGATGGTGCCTGCTGGGATTTTCACTTTGGCTACCACGGACTTGCCGAGCTGTAGACAAAGGAAGCTCAGTGTCAGATCCTAGATGTCACTGCTGCACACTTGCTGTCCCTGTAATGGGACCTCACAGCAGGTCCCATCTACTCTCACCACTGTACCCAGAGCAGCACCTCATAGAAAACAAGACACAGCCAGTGTCAGAGGACATCATAGACCAGAGGAGAGGCCTTCCCAGTAATAGAGCACACTCAGGCCCTGCAGTCAGATGCACCCAGGCTCAGGCCCTGCAGTCAGATGCACCCAGGCTCAGGTCCTGCAGTCAGATGCACCCAGGCTCAGGCCCTGCAGTAAGATGCACCCAGGCTCAGGCCCTGCAATCAGATGCACCCAGGCTCAGGCCCTGCAATCAGATGCACCCAGGCTCAGGCCCTGCAGTCAGATGCACCCAGGCTCAGGCCCTGCAGTCAGATGCACCCAGGCTCAGGCCCTGCAGTCAGATGCACCCAGGCTCAGGCCCTGCAGTCAGACGCACCCAGGCTCAGGCTCTGTTGGCCTGGGACAGTACACTTTGGTTTCTCTGTTAAAAGGCACTGGCAGACCTTGTCAGATTATCAGAATGTGACAGAGTGCTCACAACATATGACAACTGTGATTACTCTTGTGACTGTCTAGTCAACCTCTTAGGAGAAACTTAGGTCAAAAGAAGGCAAGAAGCTTGGTCGAGCTGCCAGTAACTGAAGATGAGAAGCTAAGAGGAAACCCCTGAGCCCTGCTCTAGGGTATGTACAGCCCTGCTGCCACTACAGTCTATGAAGTAAGGTCATGGAGGGCTCATGAGCGATGAGGGTCACTGATACTCGGATGACAAGGGGCGCTCAGGAAGGGAACAGACGGACAGGCAGGCGTGGAGACCGAGCTGTCTAAAGCTTACAACCCCACCTTCCTGTAAATGCTCTGAAGCAGCGTTTGCTGTCCCCTGCGGCTTACACACAAGAGCCTGAGTTCTAATTCTGCTTAGAGCCCTTGCTATGTTTCGCCCTCTGCTTTGAGCACCACATTCCTGTCCAACTCTGGAACTCTCTGCCAGCTCCCCGCACAACTCTCTCCGCTTCATTTGCAAGGCCGTTCTATTTCTTTACTGCCAACTTCCCAGTACCTGTGCACCTGTAATTTAGGGAGCTAAGCAGGTAGTCTCCCCTGGAATAAAAGGTGACGCCTCTGCTCGACCCATACAACTGCAGGTGAGGAGTTCTGCATCCAGCAGTCCTGCGACTCCTGGCTCCAGCTTCCCAGAAGCCAGGAAGTCACCCCTGCCCAGCAGCCCCGTGATGCTGCCCGTGGCCCACCCCATGCCTCTTTGTACTTCCCCTGCCTCAGTATGCCTACTCCAAGTAACCCAGGCTTGACCACCTCAGAACTCACATCCCCTGGTCCAGAGTCCTAGGGCCACAGGCTTCAGAGCCCTAGTGGGAAAGCTAATGTGACCAGAGGTGGCCAAAAAGCCTGAATTCCTCTTATGACACACACTTTACTCACATAGCCTGAGGATGCTCTGAAGGATGGGTATGACACACGTCACCAGCTTCAGCAGACCCAGACACACAGGGCATCCTGAGCCCCACTCCTAGCCAGTGTGCCGCCCCTGCCCCAGGAGAGTAAGGCCAGTGCCCACCTTCTCGTTGCAGGCCATCTCACAGGGCAGGAGCTGCTTGGCTGGGGAGCCCAGTGCCCGCTCCACCAGACGCACAGACCGCACCAGCTCTGCCAGTTCTCCAGGCTCCAGTGAGGCTAAGTGGTCACTCCCCTTCCAGGTCTTGTCCAAAGTTATATGACGTTCCAACACCTTGGCCCCCAGGGCCACTGCAGCTACAGATATGGCGATGCCTGTCTCGTGCCCAGAATACCCTATGGGAATGTCAGGAAAGAGCTTCTGGTATTCCTGTGAAGAGAAGAGGAAGTGGCTACCCTTCTGTGCTCCACACACGCTCTCCTAGTCAGAGAGGTCTGAGCAGCACCCCTTCCAGGCAGTCAGGTCGTAAAGCACCCTGACCAATCCTTTGTGAGGATAAAAGCACTCGCTGAGGCTGCTGGGAATTGAGGAAGGGCACCCACTGCACTGCTTAGTTTGATGTCAGCTTGACCCAAGGGCTGGGGTAATCAGAAGAGGGAGGAGCCTCAATGGGGAAAATGCCTCCGTAAGATCTGACTGCAGGCATTTTCTTAGTGATTGGTGTGGGAGGGCTCAGCCCATTGTGGGTGGCACCACCGGTGGGCTGGTGGTCCTGGGGTCTATAAGAAAGCAAGCTGAGCAAGCTATGAAGAGGAGCAGCCCTCCATGGCTTCTGCATCAGCTCCAGCCTCCATGTTCCTGCCTCATGTGTTCCTGCCCTCACTGTTTTTGATGCTGAACTGATATATGGAACCCTAAGAGATACAAACACCTTTCTCCCCAAGTTACTTTGGTAATGGTGTTTCGTCGTAGCATCAGAAACCCTGAGACTCCAGCCATACTGTAAAAGTTGCTACTATCACTGAGAATGCCCTCTGTGGGCCGCGGAGATGGCTCAGAGGGTGAAGGCAAGCAAGCACCTGCTACCAAGCCTGACGACATGAGTTTGATCCCTGGAAGCCATGTGGTGGAAGAAGAAGACCAGCCCCTACAAGCCTGGCCTCCATGCCCTTGCCACACATACACAGGCCCAAAACAGTTTAATAAACCAACACTCTTTGTGAACATTTAACCCTGTAAAGACCAAAAATAACATCATAACTGAAATGGAAGGCCTGAGCTCCCAGAAAGTACCTGTCACATTTAATGAGCTTGCATGGCCAAAACCAAGTGTGCTACACAGAAGTATCAGTTATACACACAGCCCGGCCCCAGAGCATCCTGATGGAGAGAACGCTAAATAACGAATATGTTATCCATGGCTCCCCTGATGCACCAAGCCCTTCTCAGCTGAGTGAGTGCTGTCAGTGACAGTGGCCAGAAGCCAAAGCTGGGCAAGAAGGAGCAGGTGGGGTTGGTAGCGGATTAGGGATGTTAGGTGGCAAAGACCTGGAGATCTGGCCTACAGATGTGTGATCAGAGTACAGGCTGCAAGGCCAGGGAATTGTGACCGCTGTGACGGTGTCTAGACGGGGTGACAGCACTTCTGAAGGTGGGAACTCAGGGAGTACCGGGAGTCACAGACACTTAATGTTGATTATATTAACCTCTGTGGAGGCCTTGGATCCCAGAAATTAGGCAGAGGCAGAGGCAAGTCTGGTCTGCACAGTGAGTTACAGGCCAGCCTGGGCTACAGAGTGAGGCCTTGCCTCAAAACATAAAGAAAAAGATTAAATAGACTAACTGTATACAAAGATAAATTGTGAGGTATACATGCATGCGCACGCCTGTACACACACACACACACACACACACACACACACACACACACACACACACGAAGAAGATCTGGAAACTATAAAGTGTCCCACGCCCAGGGCCCAGTCCCCAGCACTGTGAATGAACAGGCAGCAAAGGCCCCACTGTCTCAGAGGAGCTGGGTCAGTGAGGCCCCACTCTGTGCTCACCGAGATGACGCGCAGGTTGGCATCCTCAGGCTGTAGTGGGTACGCACTGGTGCACTGGAGGAAGCAGAAGTTGGGATTCAGGGGCTTCACGATCTGATAGACTTGCTTCATGGTGTCCATGGACTGCATCCCACTGGAGATCACCATAGGACGACCTGAAGAACCCGGCAACTTCTTCACAGGGGCTCAGACTCTCCCCCACCCACACCTAAGACGCCACCCAGAGACCGCGGAGGGAGGACACTGTCCTCAGAACCATGCTTTAGCAAAAGGGAAGCACATCACGGGACCTCAATCCTGAGGGAAAGAAAGGCTTCTCTGCAGATCAAAAGGCTGCACAAGACAGACAGGCTTCATCTCTTCCTACAAATACCAAGTCTTAAATACTCGAAATTCTGGACCGCGCCTGGTCCCAAGCGTTCTGGACAGGAGATGCACGACCTGCAGTTTGGTGACCCCACAGTAAAAGAGCACTCCTGAGAGAGGTCACGAGCTGCCAGCTCTAGTGCTGGCCTACACAGGGCCTTGTCCTTACAGCTTCTGATGCCTTGCCTGGGAGACAAGTGTAGAATATCCTGGTAATACCCTGCTTCCATCCCAGGTCCGAAATGAGGGAAGGGGGATCATTCACATGGGGGTGTGGAGACATTAGGGAAGGGATTCCTCCACTGCCCAGGGACGTGGCTCCGTGGTGGCGCACTCATACAGGTGCATGGGATACTGGGTTCCGTCCCTAGCGCTGTCCGAAAACAAAAGGGTAGAAGCAGGTTTCTAAGATGGCTCTCCAAAGCTTGGTGTAACAGTGCACATCTTTAATCTCAGTACTCGAGAGGCAGAGACAGGCAGATCTCTAGGAGACTGAGGCCAACCAGGGCTACACAGCAAGTTCCTGGCCAGCCAGACTACATAGAGAGACCCTGTCTCAAAAAACAAAACCAAAAACAACAGGAAGAGTTGAATATCCATGAGTGCTACTGCAGTGAGTGGCCGCTAGGGAACAGACACACAAGGCTTGGGGTCTAGTTTTAGGAAAAGATATTTACCTTTCTTGGCTGTCTTTTCCAGGTAGGGAAAATTGTTAGTGTCTCCAGATCCAACTTTGAAAAAGGGAACATTCAGTTCATGCAGAAACTCAACTGCCATCTACATAAAAAAAAAAAAAAAAAATCAGACGGAGTACCTTTCCCCATTGTTCAGAACAATGTCCTTGTGGTACGGGACAGGTGACAGAGGAACCCAGTGCAGACCAGAGAACACGCCATCACATGCTGCACACCAATCTGTCACACCCAGGGCTTGTTGCCAGCCATCAGTTGCTAGAAGAATCCATGAAGGAAACACTACCTCTGGCCAGACTGTTCCCTCCCCAAGGACTTGCAAACAAAAGCAAAAGGGCTGTGACCTACGCATGACCCGGAAGCCAGGCAGAGAGAATGACTGGCCCTCAAAGGTCAATGACCAGAAAGAAGACACTGAGTCCTACCCAGAGGGGCAAACGGAGCAGTCTGTGTCCTGGTTTGACCTGCTCAGCAGCAGCTGGCCCTTCAGACCTTGAACTGTGGGGGCTGCAAAAGTCAGTCAGCCACCATTCAGACTCAATAAACCCTGTAATGTAGGACGCAGCCAGAAGACCCAGGAAGCTGAGAGGTGTCAGCAAAATGGTTCTAGGACAATCTCAGGACTGGAGGAAATGGGTAAGTATTTCCTGGCCTGTGTGAGGCCCTGGGTTTGATCCCTAACACCACACACACACACACACACACACACACACACACACACACACACACACACACACACGTAAAATCTCATATTGTTAAACTGCAAGAACTAATAAGGGTGGACTCTCTATGAGTTCAAGGCCAGCCTGGTCTTATACAGCAAGTTCTGGGTCTGCCAGGATGACGTAATAAGAACTTGTCTCAAAAAAGAAAACAAGGGCTGGAGAATGTCTCAGAGATTAAGAACACTGGCTGCTCATCCAGAGGACCCAGGTTTGATTCCCAGCACCCACATGAGGCTCACAACCATCCACAACTCCAGTTCTGGGAGACCTGACTCCTTACCTCGGGTCTCCAAGGGTACCAGGCATACAAATGATACTCAGACATATTTGTAAGCAAAACATCCATACCCAAAAATAAAAATAAATCATGATTTTAAAAAGTTGAAAAAGAATCTTTAAACTAATCCACAGCAACAGACCTCCATCTTCCTGGCAGGTTTGGAACCCCTAGAAGACAAAGAATAGGGAAGGACACCTAGTACAGAAAAAATATTTCGAAGATTTACCCACAAGGATTTGAAATATAAAATAGAATCCTACCACCTGCAAATTACTTTTCTTTTAAAATGCTAGGAGGAAAGAGCCCGCCTCATTTTGCAATCCACCTGGAGAACCATCGCCATCTGGTGGCCATTTTGAGAACTGCCACTTTGGTCCGTCACCCTGCCAAGGCACAAGCCTGCCATCCATATACGTTAGGATTTGCTGGCTTCCTCTGACCAGCCAGACAGCCCTATCACTTCCTCTTTTCAGTTTGCCTTAAAGTAATTCAATCAATAAACAGATCCTTGGACGCCGACTGGGTTTAGTGAATGGAACAGCCACAGCGGCAGGCTAGCACTGAGGGAACTTTGACCTGTTCCTTAGTGGGTCCCAGAATATAAGCCTGTCTGATCTTAAAGCCAGGTCTATCAACCTGATTTGACTTAGGATTGCTTTTCTTTGCTCTTTGAGACAGGCTTGTATCTAGGCTGGCCTGAAACTCATTATGTGGCCTACACTGGCCTTTATTTAACTCTCGATTCTCCTGCCTCAGTCTCCAAAGAGATTGCAGACATGCACCATCATGCCTGGCTGATGGACTCAGAACTGTTTAAACTTTATTAAGAGCAGACAGCGGGGTTGGGGATTTGGCTCAGTGGTAGAGCGCTTGCCTAGCAAGCGCAAGGCCCTGGGTTCGGTCCCCAGCTCCGAAAAAAAGAAAAAAGAAAAAAAAAAAAAAAAAAAAAGAGCAGACAGCGGGCATGCCTTTGATCCAGCACTCCAAAGTCAGAGGCAGGTCGATCTCCGGAGTGTGTGGCTGGCCTGATCACAGTGAGTTCCAGAACACCTCGTGCTACATTAGAGACCCTGCCTCAAAAATTGTACAAATAGAATAAGAACAGACAGTGTGTGTATACTAAGAGAAGTTGTGTTCCAAGGAGTTACAGAAAGAGGAAGGCCAGGGCTTTTCTTTTTTCAAACACCACCACATGTAGCCCAGGCTAGCCTCAAATTGCCTTCCTCATATTCCTGCTTTGAGTGCTGGGATTATAGGCACGGTCAGCCACACTGGGGAAAACTGAGGCCCCTTCAGCTGGGGATCACGCCAGAGAAGAAATGCCTCAGCTGGGAGTACAGGGGGTGAGCGACCACTGGGGAGCTGCTGCGAACAAAAATTCCTGGAAAAAAAAAAAGTATGTCTGGCTGTGAATAAACAAGAAGAGGAGGAGGAAGAGGAGGAAGAAGAGGAGGAGGAGGAGGAGGAAAAGGAGGAGGAGGAAGAAGAGGAGGAGGAAGAGGAGGAGGAGGAAGAAGAGGAGGAGGAGGAGGAGGAAGAAGAGGAGGAGGAAGAGGAGGAGGAAGAAGAGGAGGAGGAGGAGGAGGAGGAGGAGGAGGAGGAAGAGGAGGAAAACTCTCGGAAGACCTGTCTGCAGTACTGTGGAGAGATTGGAGTTTTGTAGGTTCAGAAGCCAATGACTTCATCTTGGGCTAGTTTTAGCCTTCTGGAAAGGCCATGCCTTGCCCTCTCTGTATCTCAACTAACACCTCATGGCAACAAATAAAACCTCTCAGACGCTGCTAACTTAGTGGAGCACACTAGCTCCTACTGATCCAAGTGCTAAATGCCATCGGATAGCATCCTGGGCCTACAGAACAGCTTCCCCACCCCACTTTACCTACCTCTCTCACATACTCTCCAATGTATTTTAAAAGTGCCTTGACTTACGACTTTCTTTGTTCTGTAAAACTATAAAAACCTTGTGAAACTGCTTCCACACTGGAACACGGAATCTGGGGTAACCTAAATCTGTGTTCCCGGGCGCTTGTCACTCAGAATAAACCATCTCCTGTTCCCTTTAAGATGAGAGCTGTGGTTTTTATACGGACAGAGCACAGAGCCACATAGGCCAGGCCAGCCCTGTGAGAGGCACCAGGCAGCAGGCAGCCCTCTGACGGGGAAGAGTGCAGGGCAGGAGCACAGTCACTGAGCAGGTACCCAGCAGGGCTGCCAGGCCATGGCTTCTGCTTGCAGTGTCAATACTAAGCTTTCTTTGGTTAGAGTCCACCTCCTCTGCACACCCTCCTGACACGTGTCCTAGGAACCTTTGCAGACTCTGTAAAATCCTGCCACACCTTAGCCTCTCCTGAGCACACAGCAGCCCCGGAACAGCTTCCGCAGCCGAGAAAGACAGAACTCGTTAAATGATGGCTGGCATAAGGAAGTCACGGGAACCACCTGCTTCAGAAACAAAGGTGGTGGACAGGGAAGTACAGACAGAACCCAGCCAAGCCAGCTCTAAGGAGGCCTGGCAGGAAATGCTGGCTTGGCAAAGCAAGGTCGATTTACTCACTGCCCCAGGCTAGCCGGGAGACTCCTTCAAACAAGTGAGGAGGAGCAGAGGAACCAAGTGGGTTTTCAGGATAGAAGAGCAGCACTGCTTCCGGCCTGTGGGCTGTACTGCCCTGGCTGGCTATGGCTGGAATTCTCCAGACTCCACCTCCCAACTGCTGGGACTATTAGTCTTTTCACTTTTTTGATATCCTTTTTACCCACCCACCCCCCCGCCCCCATAATGGAAGAACAGCAATTCCTCAAAGTTCTACCGAGGAAAATCAGTTTGTCAGGACAAGGAAGAAGTCCTTGTCACTCTGCTGTGTCATTAAATGCTCTGAACTGAGAAAAATGTGATCTAGCTGAAGCCTGAGCTCTCCACCTACCCTCTTCCTTCCATCTGTCTGTTCGTCTGTCCATCCGTCCACCCACCCATCTATCTGTTTTTTGAGATAGGGCTCCTCTATGTAGTCCTGGCCACCCTAGCACTCACTCTGTTGACCAGGCTGGCCTCAACTCTGCCCACCTCTGCTGGATCCAGTGCTGGATTAAAGGCATGTGCTGCCACTTCCTGGCTCGCTTATTTATTCTTAATTTTGCATACGTGCTTATGTAAAGCAGAGTGGCATGAGGGCCACGGTGCATGTGTAGATATGTGGAAATCCAAGGACAATTTGCAAGAGTTGGTTTTCTCCTTTCACCATGAGGGACCCGGGAACTGAACTCTGATCATCAGGCTTGGAGGCAACAGAGATTACTGACAAGCACCTCACAGGCCCTGTTTATTATTGAGATGGACTCTCACTCTGTAGCTCTGAGTGGTCTGAAATGCACTATATCATCTAGGCTGGCTTTGGACTCATGGCAAGCTTCCTGCCTAAGCTTACCAGTGCTGGATGACAGGCACCATAGGAGGCTTCCCACGGTTTTACAAGGACCAATGCTTACAATCA
Organism: Rattus norvegicus; assembly: GCF_021556685.1. Classification (NCBI taxonomy): domain Eukaryota; kingdom Metazoa; phylum Chordata; class Mammalia; order Rodentia; family Muridae; genus Rattus; species Rattus norvegicus. The sequence goes on along the minus strand of NC_141538.1, from coordinate 66,055,524 downwards.
CAAATATAGTTGCAAGTCTGGAAGAATAACACAAAGGCAGAGGTGTGTTTTATGCATCAGGTGTGGTAGGGCACACCTTTAACCCCAGCACTCCTAGAGGCAGGGGCAGAAGGCTCTGTGAGTTCCAGGTTAGCCTGATCTATACAGTGGTTTCTGCTGTGGTTACAAGGTAAGATGTAGTGAGACAGAGATGGTGTATGTATGCATGTGTGTGCATGCGTGCGTGCCTGCACGCTCGTGCACAGGCAACTCTGAAGAAGAACCTGAAGACAGAGCGAGGATGATCATCTTGGTGTCTTGTTTTGAGTCAGTCTCGTGTATTTCAGGCTGACCTGTGTAGCTGAGGCTGGTCTCAACTCACTCGCCTACCTCCACCTCCCAAATGCTAGAGTTGCAAGCAGGGCCCACCACCCTGGCTTGGCATCATGGTGTAAGAAACTGAAAGTAGGGGGTTGGGGGTTTAGCTCAGTGATAGAGTGCTTGCCTAGCAAGCGCAAGGCCCTGGGTTCGGTCCCCAGCTCCTAAAAAAAGAAAAGAAAAAAAGAAAGAAAGAAAGAAACTGAAAGTAAACCAGCTGGCCATGCTCCAGGTCTGTAACAGCAGTACTCAGGACCTTGAAGTTGGAAGATCATGAGGCCAGCTTGGTCTACGTCACGAGTTCCAGGCCAGCCAAGGCTATATACTAAGGCCCTGTGTCCAAATAAATAAACAAATTAATTAATTAAAAAAAAACAACAAAAACCAACATTCTAGTTTATCCTCCAAAAGAAACACTACACTGCTATCAAAGCCTACAGATAGGCGGGGGAAAGCTTGTTCTCACACTAAGTGGGAAAAGAACACACAAGCGCAAACGTGACAAGCCAGGAATAACCAGCCACAGCACATACATGTAGACTCAGAGAGAAAATCCACAGAGATAATGTACAGGAACCATAGGCCAGTCCCTCTTGTTCCTGCTTTCTAAACTTTCTGCACCAGTGTCCTGTTTCTAAGACTGAAGTTTTTGACATTCAGAAAGAGAGAGCATAGAACCATCAAAGTGCAGAAATTACACCGGGCAGCGCTCTGGGAGGGAGAAGCAGGCAGATCTCTGAGATCGAGGCCAGCCTGGTCTACAGGGTGAGTTTCCAGACATCGAGGGCTACATACAGAGGAGAGAAAAATTATATTCCAAAATGAACCTGAGGCCCACTATCAGCTGAATCCTTCCAGGATGTCAGCACAGCCAGCCTCTGAGCCACTTATCTATAGGTAACACACGGAAGTGAGCCAGTCAGATCTAGCTGGCAAGGGGCAGGTTCCCAGCCTAGACTACTTTCCCCTGGTGTGACGGACCCTGGGGTCTCTGATCCAGAGGTTAGTTTTAAAACTAAGGTACCCTTATCTCAAAACCCCTTCTCTGGGCCTCCAGTTTGTTGGCTTTCCACTTAGCTGCACACGGTACAGGTGAACGAGAGCTAGAGCCGGCAACACACAAAAAGCCGCCTGCATCCCATGGTCCACAGGTAGCTGCTGAGCCGCCGAGAGCTCACCTCATCCATGCCAGACGCAGTGAAGAAGATGCCAATCTCCTGCGCGTAGCTCTGCAGCTCCTTGTACTGATCGTGGCTGAATTCTAGATGTCGTTTGTGCTCCCCGTAAGTCTTCCCCCATGAATGCTTCGAAGTATATGGTCTCTCCAGGGCCTTCCGGTTAAACTTGAACTCCAACTCACTCTTCTGAAACTTAGCGCAGTCGGCCCCGCACTCCTGTAACACCGAGAAAGACATTTTCACTGACCTGGAGCAGACAGTGATATGACATCATTATATTTAGACAAAATGGGCTGCAGAGATGCTCAGTGGGTGAAGTGAAGTCACAGGGCTTAAGCCCAATCCCCACCACCCATGTAAAAGCCAGGCACAGCAGCATGAGCCTATAGTCCCATCCCTGGGGCTTGGCCAACAGCCAGTCTAACCCAATTCATGAGCAATGTGTTCAGGGAGGAACCTTGTTTCAAAAAAAAAAGCAGAGGGCTTTAAAATGGCTCATTGGAAGGTGTTTACCACCAAGCCTGACGAACTGAGTTTGATCCCAGGTCCCACACAATGGAAGGAGAGACCGCCTAGAAGCTCAGACCTCCAAATACACACGGTGGCATGGCCATATATCCACGAGTGTTCTTGTGTGCATCACATGTTTATATGCGCACACACACACACACACACACACACACACACACGTACAAATAAACAGACTATTAACGGTAGAGAACTGAAACAGACACCAAACATTGACCTCTGCCCTCTATATGCAAATGCATACACATGTACTACCAAAGACATACAAGAAATTAAAGTTAAGGGGCTGGGGATATAGCTTAGAATGGTAGAGCGCTTGCCTAGCAAGCACAAGACCCTGGGTTCAGTCAGCTCCGGGGGGCTGGGGGAGGGGACGATGACAAAATAACAAAAAGAAATTAAAGTTAAAAAATAAATTCACGGGGTTGGGGATTTAGCTCAGTGGTAGAGCGCTTGCCTAGGAAGCGCAAGGCCCTGGGTTTGGTCCCCAGCTCCGAAAAAAAGAACCAAAAAATAAAAAGATAAAAAAAATAAATTCACAGTAAGATAATGTCTCACTAAATAGCTCTGGCTGGCCTGGAACTTGCTCTATGGACCAGTGATCCTCCTGCCTCTGCTTCCTGAGTATTAGGATTGAAGGCGTGAGCCATACAACAGGGTTACATCAAAATTATTTTTTATGTATATAAAAAGAAAAAGGCGAGACTCAGGAGGCAGAGGCAGGGGGATCTCTGTAAGCTTGAGGCCAGCCTACTTACATACCGAGCGCCAGGACAGCCAGGCTGTGCAGAGAGATTGCCTCACGAGAACCGAAAGAGAAAAAGAAAACGCTCCCTCCACCGTGCGGGTCCCAGGGATTGCAGGTGTGTGCAGATGTGTGCCATGTCAGGTGGCTTACGGCCTCCAGCGACTCCAGCTCTAAGTGACCCCGGCCAGCCCCTAATCTCCAAAGGAATCTATGCTTAGGTGCACACTCCACATGTAGACATGCATACCTACACAAAAATAACAAAAATCAATGTTCGAAAAAACCAACGAACAAAAATAAAACCACTGCTCAAGTACTTGGGGTACCTAACACCTACACCTGGCTCTCCTCAATTACCTGACCCTTTGCTTAGCCAATAAATCACAGTTTCACTCAGCAAGGTCAGGACCTGCAGCTGAACAGAGACCCTGAGGTGCTGAGGAGACCCTTGGGCTGCACCATGCCACTCAAACCCGCAATTCCTACTAATGGTGAACCTACATATTATATACTATAAAGGTGTTTTTTTCCCCCACTTGAGGAGGCAGATCTCAAGACAGGGTTTCTCTCTGTAGCCCTATCTGTCCTAGAACTTGCTCTGTAGACCAGGCAGGCCTGGAACTAAGAGATCCACCTGCTTCTGCCTCCCAAGTGCTGGGCTTAAAGGCGTGCACCACCACCACCTCCTGGCATAAAAGTGCATTTTAAGTCCATCCTGGTGGTGCACACATCTGACCCCAGCACTTGGGAGACAGAGGCAGGCAGATCTCTGTGAGGCCAGTGTGATCTACATAGAGAGGTCCAAGCCAATTATGGCTACATAGTAAGACCCTGTCTCAAAAATACAAAAACAGAGAATAGACAGATGGCTCATCTACTCTTACAGAGGGCCCCCAAGTCTAGCTCCCAGCATCCACACCCAGCTATTCACAACTGCTGTACCTCCAGCCCCAGGGAACTCAGACACCTCTGCCTTCCCCAAGCGCCTGCTGGCACAGAAACATATACATAATCTAAATAAGTAAATCATAGGAGGAAAAACACTTTAAGCCAGGCATACTGTTGTGTGCCTTTAATTCCAGGTAACTTAGAAGGCAGAAGCAGGTAGATCGCTGTGCGTTGGAGACCAACTTGGTCTACATAGTAAGTTCCAAGCTGTCCAGGACTGCTATAGTCTGATCCTGCCTTAAAAATAAAAGTAAAAGTAAAATAAAATAAAATAAAAAGTCCCTTAAAAAAATGTCTTAGCGGGTAAATGCTCAGGCCACCAAGCCTGAAGACCTGAGTTCAATCTCTGAGACCCACATGTGTGTGCACACTCTAAATATAATAAAACAACAGACTCATCATGAGAGCAAGGGAGCTTGTGCACTGCAGACTCTGGGTAATTAATTTTACTCCTGCTACAAATGGCAGCAAAGTCAAAACGTACAATTGCAAGAAATTTTCCTACTTTAAATTTTCAAGCACCATAGAAAGAAAGTGAAACCAGAAACATCTGAGGCCTAAAAAAGCCACCTGCTGAGGACCAGTCAACTAATAAATGTCCCAGCTCTAGGCCAGGTTCTTGTTTAGAGTCCCAGTCCCGTCACTGTGTCCCCCAACCCCAACGCCCTCCGGAACTAAAGAGAACCTATGAGAAAAAAACTATAACTCTGTTTGCACGGTTTTATATTTCTAGGTTTTACAACCTCATCAAAGAGGTCACACCTTGAAAAAACAGGCTGTTCCTTTGAATTAAAGGCAAGAATTCCCCTCTTTACACTCCAAAGGCTGGAAACCTGTGTTTAAAGCGAAGATTAAAAATTATACACTTCTGAAACAAGGTCTCATCATGTAGCCCTGGCTGGCCTGGAACTTGCTATGGAGCCCAGGCTGCCCTCGAACTCACAGAGATCTGACTGCCTCGACTTCCAAGTGCTGGGATCAAAGGCGTCAATGAAGTCAACGACGGGTATTATAGGAATTAACGTTATAGGAATTAATTAGGTGTCCTAGGAGAGAGTACGGAAAAACACTGAGCTCAGCATCTCACGAGCGAGAGTCTAAAACTTGTTAGCAACTATTACTTTAAAGTCCTTTTTCAACAGTGCTTTTACAACAATCAGTTAGTTAGTTCTGAGGAAGGGTAAGATAAAACTGAATTTGAGATGGTGTGAAGTTAGGGGAGCAGCATTAATAAACAATGGAAGAAACTACCTTGTTTTGTTTGTTTTGTTTTCTATGACAGGGTTTCCCTATATAGAGTGGAGTGCTATCCTGGCATTACTGTCTGCATGTATGTCTGTGCACCGTGTGTGTGTGTGTGTGTGTGTGTGTGTGTGTGTGTGTGTGTGTGTGTGTGTGTGTGTGTGGTGTGAACTGAGATGAGAAGAGTGTCAGATCCCCTAGAACTGGGGTTAGAGATGGCTGTGAGCCACCATGTGGATCCTGGGAACTGAACTCAGGTCCTTTGGGAAAGAAGCCAGTGCTCTTAACCACTGAACCATCTTTCCTGCACTGCTAGATGTAATGACCCGAACCTATATACTCTCAACACTTGGGAGGCTATTACAGGAAGAGTGGTCCAAGTTTGAGAGCCTAGCCTGGTCTACAAGGTAAGTCCCAAGCCAATCTACATTACAGAGTGAGGCTGTTTCCAAAAACAATAAAATCAATCAATCAATCAATCAATCAAAAAAATAACCAAACCCTCCCCCCAAAAGATCACAGGGCACTTTATTAAAGACCTTTATTAAAGGTTAGGGCCACAATGATGAACAGTTCCTCTTCAAAGACTGATTCAAAAGAAAGAAAGGTTTTAAAAAAAAAAAAAAAAAAGAAGGGGTTGGGGATTTAGCTCAGTGGTAGAGCGTTTGCCTAGCAAGCGCAAGGCCCTGGGTTCAGTCCCCAGCTCCGGAAAAAAAAAAAAAAAAAAAAGAAAGAAAGAAAAAAAAGAAAAGTATGACCTGTCCTGAGTGAAGGCATGCACCTGTAATTCCAGAAGCAGAATATCTGAGGGATAGCCTGGGATACATGGTGACTCCCTGACTAGCCCAGGTTGGAGTAAATCCCTGTTTCAAAAGGACTAGAAACAAAACACTGTGAGACCTAGGGCTTCCGGGTGTAGCTGGAGGAGACATCCTTATGAATTAGTGGAAAGTTACTAAGAGAAGTGAGTGAGCCACCGTCATAAGCACCTCAGGAGTTGTAGTTAGTGGTCACCTAAGGAGCCCTGGACCAACTACTGTGCTGCCACTCATTTCCCTCTTGGAAGTGAGTTCTAATCACAACTCCATGAAGCCAGGTTTTCAAATCAGGCAGCTTAGGCGCAGAGATTCCCTAACCGGATCTGGAGTTTTTACCGTCCAGTTATCCAAACACTGGGACTGAGAGGTGAAAAAAAGCCACATCAACTTCCAAGGACTGTAGACAAATGTCACGGGAGGATCTCGGAGGTGACCTATGACAAGAGGGCTCGGTTCCTAAGATTCTGGTTAGGTAGAAAGCCACAGAGCGTGCCAGCTGATCTAACCAGAAAGAAGAAAGGGGTCGAGTCCGCAGGGAGGGCGAGCAAGAGCAGCTGGAAGACTGAGTAGGGGAGCCGAGCAGGAGAGACGGGGAGCACAGGACCAGAAGGCAATCGCAGCCACGGTCTCCCAAACTCCTCCGTGAACTCTCCCGGGCCCCTCCGTTAACCTGATCCCCACCCCCACCCTCGGCCTTCAAACTCCTGCATTAACCTTCCTGGGCTCCTCCACTACCACTCCGCGGACCTCCCCGGGCCCCGCCCCTTACCTTGGCAGTGCGGATCATGCGCTTGGCCACATCTAAGTCTCCTTGGTGGTTCTGGCCGATCTCCGCGATGATGAAGCACGGGTGCTGTCCACCCACCCAGCGCCCGGGACACAGCTCCAGCTCCAGCGGCATGGTGCTTAACCGCGCCTGTTCGCTGCCCCGGGTGTTTCCGCACCGGCCGCGCAGGCCCGCAGGTCTCGGCCCCGCCACGTCAGCCGGCGGCCGCCGCGCAGCCAATCCGCAGGCCCGGTCTCTCTCCACAGCCAATCGGAGCCCTCCTCTGCAGAAAGCGGGGAGAGCAAGCCTCGCCCCTCCAGCGCCTTGCGGCCCTTGGCCAGAGCGCGGTTTCTGCTGGTCTCCTCTACAGAGAGTGTACAGGAAAGTAGGTGTTCCAAAGTTCGAATCCGGTGGTCGCCGATTCTGAGACGGAACGGTAAGACATGGAAATTTTGCGAGCAGTAGAAAGAGAGGAGCACTAGCAGGAATTTCTGCGCAGCCGCTAACAACTGCCTTTCTCCTTTCCCAGCAGTAACCTGCAGTTTTCTAGAAATCTCATGAAAAACCACGTTAGAGGAAAGGGCAGATACCAAACCCCACAGGGAACCCTGGTGGTACCTGGTTTTGCCTTATCAGACTATGATCCCATTCCAAGACATCTCTGGAGCCACCTCATTTTCCAAGAGAGTGAAGGAAGTGGGGCTGGGGGTGGGGGTCCTTAGTAACCTTATAAGATGTAACTTGAGAAGCACTAAAATGGTATTTATAGCTAATGCTAAGACAATTATGACTGTTCTTCTCAAGCACTGTTTACATTCTTCCCTGAAGCAGAAACATCATATAGAATTATAACACAATATATAGAAATCTTTGATTGCAATAATTGGTATGGCATTTTTATGTATATGGGTGTTTTGCCTACATGCATGTCTGTGCACCACATGTGTGACTGGTACCTAAAGAAGTGAGAAGAGAGAATCAGATCCCCTAGAACTGGAGTACAGATGGTTGTGAGCCACCAAGTGGATGCTGGGAACTGAGCCCAGGTCCTCTGTAAAAGCAACCAATGAGCCTTATCCCTGAGCCATCCCTCCAGTCCATAGTGTAGTCCATTTTAGACAGCCATAGCTGTGCCTACTAGATGAGAGGCAGTGGCCTCAGGAAGTCATCCTGAACTCTAGAGCAGGGCTCAGGCTGAGGCCCTGGAGTGTCTCCCAGCTTGAGACTCCTACAGTGCACTCCCCGGATTCTAGACCAAGTTAGATTGATTGCCTATTTGACTACACAGAGCTGAAGAACAGAAGACAGCCAGAGCAGAGGAGAACAAAGCCTGAACACATTGGAATGAACGTGTAGTTCAAACTACCCACAAGACAGGAAGAAACACATCTGAACCTGACTGGGAGGGAGGGAACTCTGGAAGCCATCCCCAGGGAGAAAGACTGAAGGGTGAGCCCCAGTGTCGATGGAGAAAGCAGGAGGGATAGGGAGAGGGGGTGGGCAGAGTGGAGGAAGCAGAGAGAGGACAACGCCCATAGAGAGCTGGCAAGTGTCCCAAGGAGGGCAAGCCAGCATGGAAGGCCCGTTGCTGGAGAATGAGAAAGAAGGAAATAGAAGCTGGGCTCATGGCTGAACAGGAAGGATGTTGGTGTGCTGCATCAGTTGATGGCAGAGGAACAGACCCCGATCACAGAGAATAGGAAATATGGCACTAAGGAAACTCAGTCACTTTTGGCTAAAGAAAACAGTGTCAGCGGAGCATGGTGGCTCCTGCCTATAACCACAGCACTTGAGGGAACTGTGACTACATGGCGAGTTCCACATCAGCTAGGGGAGCAGTCATCCTATCATTTATTTATCATTGTGGGTTTGTTTTTGTTTCGAGAAAGGGCCTCAGATAGCCCAGACTGCTACATAGCTCAAGATGGCCATGAGCTCCTGGATCCCTCTAAATGCTGGGCTTACTACCATATGTCACTATGTCTAACTTAAGAAAGAATGAAATTTTTTAAAAAATTAAATAAATAAATAAATAAATTCTGGGCTGGAGAGGTGGCTCAGTGGTTAAGAGCACTAGCTGCTCTTCCAGAGGTCCTGAGTTCAATTCCCAGCAACCACATGGTGGCTCACAACCATCTGTAATGGGATCTGATGCCCTCTTCTGGTGCGTCTAAGTACAGCAACAGTGTTCTTAAATGAATAAAATAAATCTTTTAAAAAATATTTATTTAAAAAAAGAGAGAAATAAAAGTCATTGTAATGTTACATAATCTGTAATCGAATAAAAAATTAAGGTGGTAGCATATGCCTTTAATCCTAGAATTTAGGAGGCAAAAGCAGACAGATCCCTGTGAGTTCTAAGCCAGTCTGGTCTACACAATTGCAGGCCAGAGCTACATAAAGAAAGACCTTGCCTCGAAAAAAGAAAGAAGCCAATTGGTGGTGGTGCAGGCCTTCAGTCTTAGCACTTGGGAAGCAGAGTCAGGCAGATCTCTGAGTTTGAGGCCAGCTCTACAGAGTGAGCTCCAGGACAGCCAGGACCTCACAGAGAAACCCTGTCTCAAAAAATCAAAAAGGAGGAAGAGGAGGGGGGAGGGAGAGGAGGAAGAAGAGGAAGAAGAAGAAAGCCTACAATGAAGCACATCCCTACAGGAAAACTTGTCTTAAAAAAAAATGTGTGTGTGGGTGTGTGTGTGTCCCACAAAGAGTCAATTAGACTGATGTTACTGAATAAAATTTGGAATAAATTAAAGGCTTATTCCCCTACACACTATAGTAAGCAGTAAAGGGTTTTGCTTGTTTGCTCCCCTGCTTTTTGCAGATGAGGTCCAGCAGCCTGACATGCTAGGCAAGTAAGTGTGCTAGCATGAACATCTCTAGGAGGCAGTTCACCCCACTATTGGTCTTGCGTTCCAATGGTATTTCTGGTGTTTTCTGTGGCTTTTTTTTTTTTCTGATTGACTGGTGAATCGATGTTATCAATGTTTAATCTGTCTGGATGGGTGAGAGTGTGTGGAAAGGATTTTCAAAACCAAGGGAGACTCAGAACAGGAACTTTCCCCATGCCGGCTGAGGAGGGCAAGGAAGAGCTTGCTCTTGAGGAAACTAGAGAACCCTGACACTTCCCACATTAGACCTCTGAGGCCCAGGGGCTACCCAGATCATGCCAAGTTCCTCTTGAACTTGGCTTTGGCAAAGCTTCCTCCAGCTGATGGCTCCCGCTTCGCATGTTGCCACGGCCTGTCCAGCCACACTGAACTATTTTGAGTTCCCTAAGGATCATGTTCTGTCACCTCCAGGCTACAGCCCAGGCAGCTTCCTGGTAGGGTTCTTCCCACACTCCCCTCCCCCAGCACTCTAAGCCCAGCCATCCTTGCCTGCTCTTCAGGGCATTGGTCAATTCCTCTCAATCCCTTCTCTGAGGGAACTGTCTTCTTTGCACCCTTGCCTTTTAATTAACTGTCCCTCTTTGATGTCCCCCTGGGATCCCGAGGGACTTGGGATCGGGGACCACCTGGGACACATATATAACACCAAACCTGGGGCAAAGCCCTTTGCAGAGCTCAGAAGATGTAGATAGTATAGTACCTTCTCTGTTTGGTGCCATATGGAGCCATGATTTAGAACTGTGTTCTGGAGCCAGGGTTGGGGACAGGCCAGGGAGGAGTGGAACTTCATGTCCCTGTAATATCAGAACTCCAGAGCACACCCTGGGCAGTTGGGTGCTATGTTCTGGAAACCTGAAGATTAATTCACCACATCCGTTTTCTCTCCTAACCTTATCCAGCTCCCTGGGAGAATATAACTGATGTGGCTCTTACTGAAGTCAGTTTTCTGGCAAGTACATCCGAGGAAGAAATGAGTCATCAAACCACTCGTGGGTCCCCACCCGAGCTGCTAAAGACCTGCCCTGATCTCCCAGTGAGTTTCATATAGAGGCATCATCACCAGTCATACGAATGCCTACTTCCGGCTCCTTTTGCCTTGGGCATCTCCTGGTAGCATAAAACTAGTTTGCTAGCTGTCTCTGGGCAAACAAGTCCCCATTCTATGCTGGGATGACACGAGAGCTCAAACTCAGCTGTGGGTATCCCTGCTTGTACGATTTGACCCTTGACAACATTGCCTGCCTTTGTTCCCTAAAGGTACGTCATACCTACATCCAGAAGCTCATCCCAGAAGCTGTGCCAGGGAACAGAATGTGCAGCAGGTAGCCGTGGTCCTTTCCTATAAACTGCAATGAAAGGCATTTGCAGTGCAAGTAAATTATATTCACACATAAGTGTCTGACCACAAATTGTACAGAAGGCAATGAAAAACACACACTCAGTCTGCTTGTGAAGCCAACGAATGACAGCAAGCTTGTCACCAAAGATTTTAGACGGTAAGCCTGGCCCCGGCAGCTGTGGCAAGGTGAACTTGGCCACTCTCCTCAATACATCAATACGACAAACGTGAGGCGCGCCAGATAGCTCAGTGGTTAGAGGTACCAGCTGCTGTCCCATCTCTAGGGGATCCAGTGTCCTCTTCTGGCTTTGTGGGCACCAGGCATGCACAGGCATATATGAAAGCAAAGCACCCGTAAATAATAATAATAATAATAATAATAATAAGAAGAAGAAGAAGAAGAAGAAGAAGAAGAAGAAGAAGAAGAAGAAAGAAGAATGCAAAGGGAAATGCAGGGAAAGATTTTTTTCTGCTTTGGGAAGAGGGACAAATAAAGAAGCTTAGTGACACATATATCAGGAGCTAATATGAGGTTTGGGGTTTAAATAGAGGGCAAGAGAATACATTACTTGCTCAACTAAATAAACTCCCAGAAAATAAATTATCCTTCAAGCAATCCTAATTAAATATAGTGGAATACACACACACACATTTTTCTTTTTTTGAGACAGGTTTTCCTGTAGGGATGGATGTGTTTTCTCTTCATTGTAGGTTTTCCTCTTCTCCTCTTCCTCCTCTTCTTCTTCCTCCTCCTACCCCCTTCTTCTCTCCCTTCCCCCTCCTCTCTTTTTTTTTTTTTGGAGACAGGGTTTCTCTGTGAGGTCCTGGCTGTCCTGGAACTCACTCTGTAAACAAGGCTGGCCTCAAACTCAGAGATCTGCCTGGCTCTGCCTCCCAAGGGCTAGGATTGAAGGCCTGCACACCACCAATCGGCTTCTTTTTTTTTTCGAGGCAAAGTCTCTCTTTTATTTTTTTCTTTTTTCTTTTTTTCGGAGCTGGGGACCGAACCCAGGACCTTGCGTTTGCTAGGCAAGCGCTCTACCACTGAGCTAAATCCCCAACCCCAAGGTCTCTCTTTATGTAGTTCCGGCCTGCAATTGTGTAGACCAGACTCACAGGGATCTGTCTGCTTTTGCCTCCTAAATTCTAGGATTAAAGGCATATGCTACCACCTCTAGCTTAATAATTTTTTATTTGATCACAGATTATGTAACATTACAATGACTTTTATTTCTCCCTTTTTTTAATAAATCTTTTTTAAAGATTTATTTATTTAAGTACACTGTAGCTGTCTTCTGACACACCAGAAGAGGGCATCAGATCCCATTCCAGATAGTTGTGAACCACCATGTGGTTGCTGGGATTTGAACTCAGGACCTCTGGAAGAGAAGTCAGTGCTCTTAACCACTGAGCCATCTCTCCAGCTGCTGAATTCATACTTACTCCTCCTGCCTCTGCTTTCTGATTGGTGAGATTATAGGTGTGTAGTTACCGTACCATAATGAGGAATGAACTTTTTTTCACTCAACATTATTCTTGGGGTTTCATTCAGACAGTTACAGGCATCTAGTGTGTGCTTTCTGACTGCTGGTTGAGTAGTATTCCATGACTTGTGCTCAGCACAGTTTACCTAACTGTGGTGGTTTGAATAGGTTTGACCCCCATCTTTCATGGGATCTGATGCCTCTTCTGGTGTGTCTGAAGACTGCAACAGTGTACTCAAATACATAAAATTAATAAATAAATATTTAAGAAAAAAAGAAGACAAGAAGCCTAAAAAAAGAGTTGTCTTGGTCATGGTATTTGTTCACCGCAGTAAAACCCTAACTAAGACACTCACCGTTTGCACTGCTGAACACTTGACTGTTTCCACTTGGGGCTACTATGTAAAAGCTGCTTCAATCATGTGCGCATGTGCCTTAGACGTGAAGATCAGTTTACATTCTCTCAAATCACGCCCAGGAGTACAATATCTGGGTCCCCTGGTAGTTGCCTTAGGAAGTGCAAACGTGCTTCCCAGGGTGGCTCATCCGTCCCAGCAGCATACCATCTGCGTTCTCCAACGCTGCGTCAGGTCTGCCTATTCCGACAGGCTTGCAAGCATTCCGTACACAGGTGTCCACTGCATCTCTCAAACGGCTAGTGACGCTGGGTATCTCTTCGTGCATTTATTTGCCCTTGGCATTTCCTCAGCAGTGAAATCACTCTGTGGCTTTTCCCCATATTCTTTCTCAAGATTCAAAAAAAAAAAAAAGTCTTTACGGGAACGTGTGCTTATCTGTATCTACATGAGCGTGTAAGTGCCAGTGCCAGTGGGAACCAGAAGGGCCTGGAATCTTCTGGAGCTGGAATTAAGTGGTTGTGAGCAACCTGATGCGGGTGCTGGGACCTGGACTCTGGCCCTGTGGCAGAACAGGCACTGACCCGTCTCTCCACCTGCCATTTCCTAATCTATTGATATTTTTCTTTTTTTTTTTTTTTTGGTTCTTTTTTTCGGAGCTGGGGACCGAACCCAGGGCCTTGCGCTTCCTAGGTAAGCGCTCTACCAGTGAGCTAAATCCCCAGCCCCTTGATTTTTTTCTTAAGCTGAGTTTTTATTGTGTGTGCTTAAATTCTAGTCCTTTAGTCGGCCGTGTAGGTTGTAGGTGTTTTCTCCCAGTTTGTAGCTACAACTGTTTTCTTAGTCTTTTGCAAAGCAAAGGCTTTTAATTTTAATGAAGTACAGTTTGTTATTGTTTCCCTGTAGGGATTACACCATAGGGCTTCATCTAGTGGTTCTTTCCTGGATCTAGATGCTAAAGGATTTTCCCAGTTATTTTTGTTTGGGGGATTTTATTGTCATTGTTTTAATTATTTATTTTTATTTCACATGCATTGATCAGTGTTTTGTCTGCATGTGTGTCTGTATGAGGGTGTTGGATCCCCCTGGAACTGGAGTTATAAAGGGTTGTGAGCTGCTATGTGGGTGCTGGTGTTCTTAACCACTGAGCCATCTCTAAACACACACACACACACACACACACACACACACACACACACACACACACACACACACACACCTTATTAAATTACATCTTAACCTAATTTGTGTGCATACGTGTATGTTGGTGTGTAAGTGTTCCTGTGCCAGGCACTCCTGTTGGGGTCAGAATTGACAACTTGTAGCAGTCTCTCTTTTCATCCTGTGGGGCCCAGGGATTGAACTCCGGTGATCAGGGTTAGGGCAAGTACCTAACTACTGGGCCATCTCACTAGTTAGAGGCTGGGCTTTTGTTTTGTTTAAAACAAGTTCTCTCTATATCCCAGGCTGGCCTTGAACTCTTAGAGATCTAACTGCCTCTGCTTCCCAAAGTGATGGGATTCAATGTGTGTCCACTCCAGCCTTTCTGTACTTTTATGCTTAGGTTTCTGTTTGTAGTACCATTAGAATTAAAATGGTTTTTAAAGCTGGGTGCTAGTGACACATACCCTTTACCCCAGAACTTGGAAGTCAGAGGTGGATCTCTGAGTTCAAGGCTCGCCTGGTGTATGGAGTGATTTCCAGGATAGGCAGGGCTATAGAGAAACCCTGTCTTGAAAAAATAAACAAACTAACCGACTAAACAAAGAAAAAAAAGAATTAAGAGTTTCTTTTACGGGGTTGGGGATTTAGCTCAGTGGTAGAGTGCTTGCCTAGCAAGCGCAAGGCCCTGGGTTCGGTCCCCAGCTCCGAAAAAAAGAAAAGGAAAAAAAAAAAAGAGTTTCTTTTACCATTTTTGTGTTTTGTTTTTGACACAGGGTCTTGTTATGTAGTCCAGAATGGCCACAAATGTATAATGCCGTACTTCTAGACACCACCCATGTACCTGGTTTTTATTTTTTTATTTTTAAAGTCTTACTGTGATCCAGGCTAGCTTCAACTCACTATGTAGCCAAGGCTAGCATTGTACTTGAAGAAATTATCTCGCATAAAATCCTTAGGGCACATATATCCAATTCTTGAATAAACCTTTGCATAATGTGTGAGGTGAGGGACCGTGGAGATGGCTCAGTCAGCAAAGTGCTTGCCACCAAGCAGGAGGACCTAAGTTTAGATCCCCAACACCCATGAATGAAATCTGTATGGACCACATAAATAGTCTGAGTAACAGTGAGCCAAAGACTGGTGGGGACTCCTGGGGTTCATCAGCTAGCCACCCCATCTGAATTGATGTGTCCCTGATTTAGTGACAGACACTGTCACAAAAAAAAATGGTTGACAGCAATTCAGGAAGCCAACTGACATTTACACACACATTCTCTCTCTCACACACTCACACAGATACATACACATATTCACACACACCCATATTCTCTCACTCACAAAGATACATACACACACACATTCTCTCTCACACACATACATACACATTCACACACACATACACACATTCTCTTTCACACACTCACACTCACACAGATACATACACTCACATTCACACACACACCCTCTCTTACACACTCACAGATACACACACACATTCACACACATACACACACATCCTCTCTCACACTCAGATACACACACACATTCACACACACATCCTCTCACAGACTCACAGATACATACACATTCACACACACATCCTCTCTCACACTCACAGATACATACACACACATTCACATACACACATTCTCTCTCCCATACACTCATACAGATACATACACACTCATACAGATACACACACACACACACACACACACACACACACACACACACCCCGAGTCAATGAGGGAATGCCCTGAACTATCTACCATCTACTGTCTTCATTCAGAAATGCAGAATGAACCAGTGAATCATGCAAAGACCCCAAGTAACCATGGACCAAAACTATGAGTAGAATAACCTTTTCCCCCAGAAACTGATTTCTCTTGGGTATCCATTTTGCCCATAGTAGAAAGCTAATCCAGTGATTATCAACTATTTGAAAGGATCCATTCAAAAACAAATAAGCAAGCAAGCAAATCCCAAAACAAATGAGATGAACCCACCATCTTGTCTCCATGGGGCAAACTCAAAGGCATGGATGTGAAGGGAGATTAAATCAAGGCATGTATCTATTCATGAACAACTGAGAATGGGACCCAGAGCCTTGTGTCTACTACGCATGTACTCACCCACTGAGCTGGACTCGAGCCTTCAGAGCGTTTTAATGAGATTGTTGGAGAAATTGTTCAGTGGTTAAGAACACTGGCTGCTCTTCCAGAGGACCCAGGTTTGATTCTTTGCACCCACAGGGCAGTACACGACAAGGTGACATTTCTAGTCTCTGTTGGGACTGCATGCACTGCATGCTTGTGGTATAGAGGTGTCTGTTCAGGCAAAATACACACAACTGCCTTAATATCCTAGAAGGAAAACTTTTTTTTTTTTGACAATGGATACACAGTGCATAAGGATATGGCTGAGTAGGAAACTGTCTAGTCATGTGTCTTAGTTTGGGTTTCACTGCTGTGAAGAGACACCTTGACCAAGGCAACTCTTATAAAGGACAGCATGTAATTGGGGCTGGCTTACAGTTTCAGAGGTTCAGTCCATTACCATCATGGTGGGAAGCATGGCAGCATCCAGGTAGGCCTGGTGCAGGAGAAGGAGCTGAGTTCTGAAGGCACGAGAAGGGAGCTGGATTCCACACTGGGTGAAGCTAGGCACTGAAGACCTCAAACTGGCCCCCACAGTGACATACTTCTTCTAGTCCCACGCCTCCTAATAGTGCCACTCCCAATGGGCCAAGCATTCAAACGTGGGTTTATGAGGGCCATACCAATTCATAGCTCCACACCATCTGAGGACCTGTGTGTGTGTGTGTGTGTGTGTGTGTTGTGTGTGTGTTACACAGCTGCCCACATCTCACCATATGCGTCTTCTTGCCTGCTTTTTTCGACACCTTCACAACACAGCAGATGGCTAACCTAAGGAAGGTTTCCTGGTATCCTGTGAGCCACACAAGGGGCCCAAGAAGAGGTTGGAGGATCATAGTTCATTGGACATGGGGCAGAAGAAAACAACCTGAGACTTGTAACAACAGGTGCCGGTTTTGTTGCTAAGCTGGGCACTTGAACTTCCTCAGCCTTTTTTTCCCTGTCATTTACCTAATGAACCACATCATCAGGCAGAGATCTCCACTTCCAAGTTCTCATAGGGGCCCCTCAACCACAGCTTCTTTCAGGTTGAGGGAGGGCAGACTTTCACACACACACACACACACACACACACACACACACACACACACACACACACACACACACCCATCACCACCCCTGAGGGAGGGCAGACTTTCTCTCACACACACACACACACACACACACACACACACACACACACACACACACACACCCACCCATCACCACCCCTGTCCTGGTTTCTTCCTGGAAATGGCATAAGGCAGGAAGAGCCTTTGCCCTTGCTCTGTGTGCTGGGATCTTGCAGAGGTCTCTCTCTGTGAGCTTTAATTCCCTCATCTGGAAGGTGAGAACCCATGCTACCTCCTTACAACAGATAAACCATCTGAAAGAGCCCTGTAAACTGTAGCATGCTGAGAACACATCAGGGACATCATCACTGTCATCTTCAAAAAAGAGTTCTCATGCCAAGGAGAGGCATGCACCTCAGGAAGCTGAGGCTGGAGGGTTGTTTGAGTCTAGTTGAGTATAACTAACATAGCCAGACTCCATTTAAAAACAGAAAAGGCAAGCCTTTGATCCCAGCAGTTAAGGAGGTAGAGGCAGGCAGATCTCTGTAAGTTCGAGGCCAACCTGGTCAACCAAATGAGTTCCTGAGCAGCCGGGTGACCCAGAGAAACCCTGCCTCGAAAACAAACAAAACAACAAAATAGGGTGCAGCTGGTTGCAGACAGGCCTTGCAGGTGGCTATGAGGGCAGGAATGACTACTGACCCAGGGAACCAGTAAACAGCTCAAAGGCAGACCAAGGTCCTGTCACTCCCTGAACATGATCAAGACAATGGCCTGACACCAAAGGCTGTGGCTCTGTTCCCTCGTCAGACTTCCCAATACCATGGCTATTGCCCAGACAATGACTTCCCTCTTCCCTTCCACTGGCATAGGTCCTGCGTGCTGAGGACCTAGAGTTGGCCTTATAGAACTAAGAACTCCTCACATGGCCAGACCCTGGCTGAATGCATACTGTCTGTTACCAACAAAAGCCCCTGGGAAGAACCATCCCCAGCCCTTCACACAGCGCCCCTTAGGTATATGGCTCTGTCAATGCACTGGCTCGCCAAGGACAACCCTTCTTTACTAATGGGAGTTCACCAAGGTGCCTGCCTCTTCAGGTCACCTCAAGGGAGAATGGCAGCCCAGCCAGTACTTATACTGACTCACATCCTAAGTGGTCCACGGCTCCAGTACCAGACTTCTTCTGAAACAAGCAAGATCTTGCTAGCCAGCGTGAACACTGAGTTCTCAGCCCCTAATGAAGTGAGGAAGTTTCACCACACGCTCCCCTGGCCTCCTCTAAGGTTCATCAAGGGCCCTGTATCAACACAGTAAAGATTAGGAGCCAAAATCTGAAAGCATAGGCAAAATCCATCCTCCTTTAACTATAAAAGCCCTAGAACTTTCTCAGCACAACTGAGCCAGAGCCAGGCATGATACCACACACCTGTGTCTCAACACTTGGGAGGCAGAGAGGTAGGCGGGTCTCTGAGTTCAAGACCAACCTGGTCTACAAGGTGAGTTCCAGGACAGCCAGGGCTACACAGAGAAACCCGGTCTCTAAAACCAAACAAAAAGAACTGACCCAAAAGTCAGGAGCCCAAGGAACGAATAGCAGTTTGGATTATGGAGCGCTGGGTTGGAACCTTTGATCAGTCAGCCACTCCTGGCTGTGTGGTGGCCTTGAAAATCCTGTTTCAGCACCTCAAATGGGATTCACTTTGTTTACAGGGAAATGAAAGACTAAGAATATCCAGTTACCGTCTCCTGTTCTCCTCCTCCAACTGAAAGCCACTCTGTCCTGCTCATGCTAATTCACTCCCAGAATCCTAACAGACAGCCCAATGAACTTAACTGGTGTTGCTAAATTCTCTAGTAGACATCTCATTCACAGTGGGTCAGTGTGGAGGTGGGAGCGGGTTAGCGTGGGAGGCTGGGGGAGAGCACGACCCTGATCTGGTCTTGTCCTCTGTCCTTTTGATCTGCCTTTCTCGCCCATGAGACTCAAGCTTCGGTGATAACCCCCACTAAACCAAACTCTTATTTGTTCTTTTGGGTGAAGAGGGAGAAGGGCATTAGAAATGCCCCCACTGCTGGTTAGACAAATTCAGAATGGTCCACCCCGGGGACCTGGACAGCAATCTTGGTTTCCCTGCAACTCCTTGGCAGCCAGAAGCAGGCTGGTAACTTGACTCCCCTTCCAAACTGTCATCACAGCAGTATCATCAGCCTCATTAAAACGGATGTCAGCACAACCTGACAGGGCTGGAGAGAGTCGATGGTCACAGAAAAGGACAGTGCTCTGTCCTTCTGCTCAGCCCGTTTGATGCTAGGGTAGTACAGCTCAACAGGAAAGAACACCAGAGGTTTCATCAAGCCCAGAAGCCTGAACATGGGGGTGTTCATTGTATAAGCCTGAAGAGTCCGTCATCATTTGGGTCTGGGCATCTATACCATCCTCTGAAGAATTGAAGTTCCTACACGTCAACCCCATAGCTGGGTTCCTGTAGCAGAAGTTAAGCCAAGAACACAGGGTTTGTAGCAGGCCTCTTACTCAGGCCCTGCCAACAGGCCTCAGTTGTCTTCTCACCTCTGCCAGCATTTCATGCATGCCCATCCATGACTGGAACTAACCGCCAGGCCTGCTAGTCCATCAGAGCTCCCACCTAGTACAGACTTTCCTAACTGTTGGAAGTAATGCCATTCCATGATGGTTTCACCATGACGCGTCTAGACTTTGACATTCTTCAGCAAAAGGTACCTTAGTCCCATTCAAGATCGTCATGTCAGAGGCTCCTGGTAGCCCTGGTTTTAAGGGAAAATCAAGCAATCCCTGGCTTAAGGATTACTCTAATATCTGAATGGCCACACAGAGGCTGAAGCCACCATTACAGTAAGAGCAGGAAAGTCTTGGCCAACAAGTAACAAGGATACGGTCAGGTTCCCAGCACCACCTCCCAACCACTCTAATTCCCTGGTGAATCTTAGGTTCTTCTCGACACTGCTCTACCACCTCATCTATTTGCCATGGCCCTGCCTTGTCCCAGGCCCTCCTTACTCTGTTTCTAAAAGATTTTGTGTCTGAACGCTCTGCCTGCCTTGTATGTACTTGTGTACCTAGTGTCCTGAGGACCTAGAACTAGTCTTCGGACAGTTGTTAACAATCATATGGGTGCTGGGAAGCCAACACTGGCCCTCTCCAACAGCAGTCAAGTTCTCTTAACCACTAAGCCATCTGTCCAGCCCTGTCACTTCTGAACACGGAAGGCTGACTTTCCTCTGTAAGTGAACTTCTGCTCAGTTAGCCTGGTACATCCTAGGACAGACATTGGAAAGGTTATGATGTTCTAAAACAGTCAGTTACTGTTTTCTGTTGTTTGACAGGGTCTGTAAAGTATGTGCCTGAGGATATGTATGTGTGGAGGTAGGGGAGGGAAGCTTGTGTGTACACAGACAGAGCATCCAATACCTTAATCTGGTATCACAGGCACTCTTAGAGGACTCCCTGCTTATTACGTGTTAGGATTCTAATTCATGGCTGCACCTTCATGCGGCAAGCATTCTAACACCACTCCTCCCCTAAGCCCGTAAGAACAGAGCACATGCCTACCCTCAGAGTGACTGAGCCCAGCGCAGGACCTGCCTGCCCCTTGGCAAGCCTTTTGTCAGAATTCCTGCTCAGACACCTGTCTTAACAACAAATTGTGAGCTCAGGTCAGCCACCCGTCTTGGTGTAAAGTCCATGGTTTTACCTAGAGCGTTTGCTGTCCAGGGATCACAGGCCACCCAAAATGAGTGAGGCTTGTCAAGTCATCTGGCCTTGGCCCTTTGATCTTAGACTCAGGGGACTCAGAAGTCAACATATGGTTAAGGTCTTTCCCCTTGACACATGGACTGATTTGCAAAGGCTCCAGATCATTGAACTGCTGCCATTATTTTTTCTAATGCTGGAGCACTAACCCACTTATTAACCCACAGCTCTAACCAACCCACAGCCTTATTCATGCTAGGCAGGTATTCTGCCACTATTTTGGACTACAAACCATTTTTAAGAAGAAGCTCACTTCCTCTCCTAGTTGCTAACAGTGAGGATTTGAATAGTGATGGTCAAAGATTCTGCCTTTCCTCATCACTAATATACCAAAGACACCCCCCTTCCCCAACCTCTGCACCGCAGACACAGCGCAAGCTGGTAAACAGCCTTAGTTAGAAATGTGAGCGCACAACTAGGCTTTACCAAAGAGTAATGCATTTATTTTGCTTAGTCTTAGAAAATACGGTTTTGGCAGTTATCACACAAAATGTCCTAATGTCTTTTAAAAAAAAAAGAAAGAAAGAAAGAAAAAAGAAAAGCATGAGAAAACAGACCCAAAATGTTAAGATTTTATTTACAAAGCTTTTCCTTGTTGTACAGAAAGTAAAAATGTTGTTACAATCGCAGTGTAACTGGCAGCCAGGACGGTCAACTCACCAATCACAGCTGTCACGATACAGCAAGAGTCTTACACGAAAACCTAACAACGCTTACAATTTTGTTGGGGCGAAGTCCCCAGGCTTGGTGGTGGATTACCAAGGGGCTAAACGGAGGAAGGCGGAATGTCGCGGGAACTATTCTTTGGCTCTTTGGGTGGGGGTGTCCTGGGGCTTGTATCACAGCTACCTTTTTAAAACAGCTACCAAATCCATGAGCAGTCCAACCATACTCAACAGTTCTGTGTCCTGCAGGCTGTCCCGGGGCTTAGTCATCTTCTCCTTCGTCATCTGTTTCTCTCTTTCTCTTTTCACCTTTCCCACTTTCTTCCTCCTCTGCAGTGGGGGGGGGGGGGGGGGGGGAGGGAGAGGAGGAGACACACACACACACACACACAAAAATACCTGGCTGTGAGCAGGGAAAGGACTCTGCTTAAACACCGCTAACGAGGCAGCAACTACCTGGTGGCTATCACAGATATCAACAATGTACGCGTTACCAAATAAATAGGTCACCGAGGCCAGACAGGCAAAAGGCATGGCAGCAGCACCTTACCTAGTCCAGCTAATGAACTGAGGCGTTTACTACACAGCGACAACTCTGCTTACCCAGCCTGTTTCTAAGCCACACCCTTCACAAGTAAACCCTTAGGCAAACCACTTAAAAATGCCACGAATCCTATTTCCTTACTTTTAAAGACAGGCGACAGGAATGGCACAGGAAGTTATTCTGATACCACCACGAGGCTTATAAAGCATGAGACATGGGCACTGTCACACTGCTCCCAGTAGAGGTTTCTGCATGGCCTGGTGTTCTATGCCTGCTGCAGTCAGAGCTGGACCATCAGAACCCAGAACAACAGCGTGGCCAAGGGCACTTCATACGCTCAGTGCGCCCGGGTCTGACAGCCACAAATCTCAGAACTCGGGAAGGGAAGGCAGGGACACTGAGCTTGAGACAAGCCCAGCAACACAGTAAGGTCTGACCTCAAAAAACCAGAACCAAAGCAAACCACAATCTGCCTCCATTGCACTTTCATCTAGCTCTAAACGGAAAGGAACCTGCATCACACCCACCTTCATCCTCATCTTCATCCTCATCTTCTTCATCTTCATCAACTTCTCCATCATGTCCAAACTCTTCTTCCTAAACCAGAGAATAGCTTAACATTATTAGGTTCTGCTAAAGCACATGAGCTGGCAAGACTCAACCAGTAAAGACAGGCTTCCAACCTGGCAACCTCAGATGGATGCCGGAAGCCGAGATGAAAGGGGCGAATCAAGAGACTTAACAAAGTTGCCCTCCTATGTTTCCATGCAGGCTGCGTCACGGGTGTGACCACACCCATACAAATAAAACCACAGGTCCTGTCTCACAACTGTCATTCTAGCAACTGGGTATGGAGGACAGGAGGATCAGTGTCTTAAGGCTAGCCTGGGTCACATAAGCTCCAAATCACCAATTCCTTATAAAAAAATAAAAACACGGGGTTGGGGATTTAGCTCAGTGGTAGAGCGCTTGCCTAGCAAGCGCAAGGCCCTGGGTTCGGTCCCCAGCTCCGAAAAAAAGAACAAATAAATAAATAAATAAATAAAAACACAAAGAGGAAAATAATAAATAAATAAATAAATAAATAAATAAATAAAAACACAAAGAGGAAAATACTTCCAAATCGTTATATCAAAACACTACGGAGAAAGCTGTTATCTTACATACTTTCCTTTTCCTGCACAGAAATGCTGGTTGAACTTTTTTAATGAGTTTAGGAAAGAAAGAAAGAAAGAAAGAAATTAAGAAAGAAAGAAAGAAAGAAAGAAAGAAAGAAAGAAAGAAAGGAAGGAAGGAAAGAAGGAAGAGGGAGGGAGGGAGGGAAGGAAGGAAGGAAGGAGAGAGAGAGAGAGAGAGAGAGAGAGAGAGAGAGAGAGAGAGAGAGAGAGAGAGAAAGGAAGAAAGAAAGAGCGAGCAGCCAAGAAAGAGCGAGCAGCCAGCCAGAGGGCTCCTCAGTCAAGAGCCTTGCAACAGACGTTCTTCCAGAAGAGGCCGGTCTGATTCACTGCAGCACCTGTTGGCTCACAACCACCTCTAACTCCAGTCCCTGGGAAGCCAATGCGCTCTTCTGACTTCACCAAACATGGATGTGGTGTGTACGTGTGTGTATAAATGCAAGCACATATGTACACACAGACAAAATAAAAATAAATCTTTAAAGGAACAGGCAGCCCAAGAACAGAATACTTGCAAGGCTCTGGCTTTAAAAAAAAAAAAAAAGGAAAATTCAACATGTTTTTACTGTTTTATATTTCCGGATTGGTTTGGACAAATTTCTTGTTGTAGTCATATAGTTTATTATGTAGGGTGTGGATGTAACCAGTCTAGTGTAGCCCAGGCACGTCTTGAGGTGGTACTCTTCCCTGCTTTTAGGCATATACTCTTTCTTACACGAAACTCAGCTGCTCTCTCGAGGTAGGAGTATATTTACCTGTGTGTGAACCACAACTCAGCACGTCTCAGTACTTTGAACACACACGCCCTTCTTTGGCAATGTGAAAGGTAACTCAGATTAGTGAGGAATCCAGGTAGCGCTCAGTAAGCATATCCCTTATTTCAAGATAAACGGTGCCTTTGCCTGCCCATTTTTGCCTTTACACCAACAGGGAAGAAAAGTGTATTCACCTCCCCGCTGACTTCATCTTCATCATCTTCTCCTTCTACATCCTCATCTTCATCTTCATCCTCTTCATCTTCATCTTCTTCCTCCTCACCATCCTCATCCTCCTCTTCCTCTTCATCCTCTCCTTCTAAAAACAGTCCAAAAGAGAAACTACTAAGGATGAGCATTACTAAACCTAGCACTAGGAAACGCAGAGGCAGGCAATCTCAGTGAGTTCAAGCTATTCCACAGAGTGAGTTCTAGCACAGCCAAGGTAATAGAGAAAGACCCTAAAACACGGAAGAAGGGAGAGGGAAGGACAGGTGACCCTGACGACCCATAGGGTCCTTCCTACCTGCAAATGTGAGAGTATCCAAAGTCAACCTACAACAAGCTGGTTGTCTCCACAGATATCAGGACAGACTTACAGCTGATCTTTTTCTACCAGTCCTTAATTCCAAGAGAATATCCACCCTAAAGTCAAGAAGCTTCAAAGACTATATATATCCCCTTCTTAAGGATAAAAATCAGTCTCAAGTTCACACAGGAGGCTTTCTACTTCTGCCACGCCTGAAAGTTCCAACACTTTTTTAAAAGGGAAGCCTGGCATGGTGGTGTAAGCTACCGGAGGCACTGTCTGTCTTAACTCCTGCCCCTCCAACCAAAAATGGCAAACTGTGGTGAATAAAAGTGGTCCCTATAGATCTATAGGAAGTGGCACTAATAGAGGGTGTGGCCTTGAAGGAGGAAGTGTGTCACCAGGAACAGGTGCTGAGAAGCTCAAGCCAGGCTTACTGGTTTTCTCTCTCAGCACCATGTCTCCTGCATGCCAGCATGTTTTCCACCACGCTAATGGACTGAACCTTTTAACTGTAAGCCAGCCCCAATGAATGCTCTCCTTTTTAAAAGTTGCCATGGTCATGCTGTCTCCTCACATCAGTAAAATCCTAAGCAAGATAACATCCAACAGTGTTCTTCCTTCACTTTCTTGGCTATTGCAATCTTGTATGTTCTAGAAAGCGCTAAGATTAAAGGTATGGAAGCTGGGCGGTGGGATTCTGGCTTTGAGGTCAGCCTGGTCTACATACAGAGTGAGTTCCAGGACAGACAGGGCTACACAGAGAAACCTTGTCTCAAAAACCAAAACAAACAAAACAAAAAAGATTAGCTTTCAATTTCAAAGACTTTACCCAGACTCACTCAAAAATATAGACACCTAAGCATGTGAAAAACTACGATTAATAAGAGCAGACCCCCAATTTGTGAACTCGTGTGCCGCCACACACACCTAAAAAACATTTTCCCCATGAATTCCATGTTATACTTGAGATCATACTTTTATAAATTTAAAACAAAGGCCACAATCTAAGAATGTATCCTGAAGTTTGTAGGTCAGGCACTGAGCTCAGAAGGATAGTAGGCAGAGCCAGGTAGACAAAGAAATAATGATTCTAGTGGCTTGTGTGAAGTAGCCATTGACCAAATAGATATACAAAACCCACTTGCTAATAAAACCATTTCATTTCTGAGCATTCTAAAATGACAGTTTGTAAGGACTGGAAGAGCAAGAGTCAGGTCACAAGATGCCCGGTCTACCCACCTTCATCCTCTTCCTCTTTGTCCACACCATCCACTTCCCCGTCTGAGTCGGGGGCTTCCTCTACACTATCCACCTCCACATCTGAGTCAGGTGCTTCCTGGTCCTCTCGGTCATAGCCATCCAGATAGGACAGCTGGGGCAGCAGCCTGAAGACGGTCTCTCGGTAATCACTCCGGTTAGTGACTTCACAGCCAAACAGATCCAGGCTTTTCAGACAATCCAACCTTTTCTAAAGTGAAGAACCAAAAAACACAATTCCTAAATAAAAGGAACATGTCACCAAACCATTTTCAAGAGGCAAAACTCTAGGCTTCCCACTGATTAGCTGCTATCTAGCCGTCCCTGTACATAGGAAAACCTTGTAAAATTCTGGGTTGCCTTCTTAACAGCCAACTTTCCCCTCTTGTTCTGGCTTCCCCTCAAGAACTGTCTTTTCTGGTAGCATTAGGAGTGTAAATGTGACCTAGCTTAGGTGTACACAGAGCCCGCCCATGAAGGTAAATGAGACCTGGCACGCTGATGTGGGCAGAAGGGTAAATACAAGAGCTTAGATTTCAGGAACAGACAAACTCCACACTCCTGTCTTTAAGCTCTCTAGAAGAGGTTACCATTACCAGACTTCTCTAGAGGGAATATAAAGATCCTGTTATATACACATCCTGCTATCTTCTAGAATAGCATGGAGAGCCCAGAGTGCAGACATCCCACACCTAATAGCCCCCACCCCCAATCAAGATAAAGTTTGGTACTCTCTCATCAATATGGGGTCAGGGATGTATCTTATTAGTAGAGTGCTTGCACAGAGCCATGGATCAGATTCCCAACATCATATCACCATCAGTGGCAGTGCAGGCCTCAGTATGCAGGAGGCTACATGATCAGGTCATGGTCAGCTACATGAGACCCCTCACTCCAAAGCTCTAGATGAAACCATTTCTAACAAACCCAACAGTAACACTTCATTTGCAAAGTCATGGCCACATTCACATGAGCCAGTGAAATAAGCAAGCAACAAAACCTTGCTTCTGGGACCAAAGGTGCCTCTGTGATTCTCTTTGAAAGTTGGCTTTAAAACTGCAGATGTGACAGCAACCAGTGCACTGCCTAACTGGCTCATTAGCTATTTTTATAAACTAAAAATTTGGGGATTTTTATTTAATACTCCCTGAGATCCTCCTCCTGCCTTTGCCCCTGCCTCTCAAGCCCTAGGAGTAAAGACACATGCCACCATGCCCAACTAAAACAAAGTTTTAGTGCCACACAACATCCATCTGCCCATCTATCACACACAGCTCCTTTTAGACTGTACTGACTGCAGCTGTGACACAGAGTAGGGCCCACAAAGCCATGTTTTTATTAGCTGACCCTTGAGGGAAAGGGCCCTTACACAAGGATCTTCATCCCTTGATCAGGAAAAGGTTCACAGAAGTTTTATTCTCAGAGTGGACCGTAGAACCAGGGCTCAGCAGGATTACAGGCAGATATCATACCCACTCAAACATACAATGCAAAATCCTAAACGAGTCTGTCCATCAAATAATGTGCTTCCAACGACCAGGTCCCTAATGTCTCAAGGCAGGCAGACAGGCCAGGTCCAGCCCTGCCGGTTCTAGGGGTGACTGACTTTTTAACAGGCAACTTTCAGATTAGGTTTCCTACTGGGCAGGCCCTGACCTTAGAAACCCAGGTATGATTTCTTGCAGAGAGGAAAGAAATGCTGTAATATCACCCCAAATAATCAGCACAGGTTATTTACTAGTTTTCTGTCTGGAGTCAGTTCTCTTCTTTGCTACCTATGTAGCCGGGAACTGGTGAGCCTCCCCTGAGCCCGTCTGGAGATCTAGTACCCAGTAAGACACGCAGCTTCCTATTATTCTAATGTGCTCCCCCCTCCTCCACCTCATCCTGAAGTGCCTATCTCACCATGTAGCCTTTGTGTGCTGCCCTTTGACTCAGTTCTCTTGCTCTGGCCCTTCAGAAAGCTGGCAGGACAGCGTATACCACCATCCCTGGACTGACTAAAAACTATTTACTTAATGAACTGGGGCATTACTTAATCTTCTGTACTGGGCCATTGAAGCTGTCCAGTTTCTGAGCTGCGGAAATTTTAGATGTTTGCTTACTTCTTGACAAAGCACCATTACCAGATAATTTGAATATGCCAAAGAGTATGGTAGGAAACTAAAAGCAAGTTCACAACAAACCCCACATGACTACAGTACTCAGTGATTGTTTTTAAGCAGTAAAATTGAACTTACAGGCCAACAGGCTCAGAATACAGAATACAGGATCCCGATGTAATGCGCAAACACTGCTACAAACTTAACCATGCTGGAAGCTTGACCTAAGCTAATAGGCTAGCCATAATAAACATTCAACATTTTATTAACAATAATTTTGCTTGCCTTCTTAGAATTTAGAAGGGCTTTGGGGGATGGTTTGGATGGCCCAGGTCTCTTAAAAAAGGTGTCCCAGGAAGTTTGAACTGCTGCCTTCTTTGTCTCTCGTTAATGTCCCTGTAGCAAGCAGAGGCATTCACAATCATTGCATTGACTGTAAAACTGGGCTCAAGGCAGTGTTCACAATGTGTGGTGATGAGGATGAAGATGGTGTTTTCCCCACTCTAAAACGTTCACAAGTCCACACTGGGCCCAGTCTCCCCCTTTGCCATTCCTACAGGTTTCTTCATTCCAAGTGGGAACCAGATGTCTGTAACCTCACTCAGACTTTGCTTTTTTCCTTCAAGACAGGATTTTTTTGTGTAGCCCTGTCAGTCCTAGAACTGGCTCTGTAGACCAAGCTGACCTTGAACACAAAAAGACTCTCTGCCTCCCAAGTGTGAGCTTATAGATGTGCTGTGCACCATCACTGCCCAGGCTGTAAGCAGCCTGGTGTGTATCGACCATGGTAGCTCTGCCACACGGTGTCAGTGTCACCCAAGCCTTAGCTTCTTCAATGTAAATCAAGGACCATACGATTTCTATCCACTTTGTAGGACAGAACAGCTACTGTAGGAACTATGTACATTTGCTACAGTAGTACAGCAAACTACTCCTCCTCCTCCTCCTCCTCTTCTTCCTCCTCCTCGAGACTAATCGAGCACAGTATCCACCTGTGCTCACTTCAGTGCTAGAACACTGCAGTCCCAGAAGGTTCTGGCTCCAGGAGAATCCAGGAAGGAGAGCCTCTGTCTGCTTCTGCTTAACACACCCACCAACACACATGAACACCGGTGTAGGGGATGCTTGCTACCCTTCAGCTCGGACTAGCCCAGAATTAAGGTAACTTCCACCAAGCAATAAGGCGGCCTGGCACAGACCAGGGAGAGTGTGAGTCTAAATATTCCTATGGGAATTCCATTTTACTGAAATTAGGTATGGAGTCAATTTTCACGTCTCAAAGGCAACAGAAAATTAAGTGAATTTAAACTTGATTCTGATATTAATTTCAAACAATTATTTAAGTTCTTCAAACTCAGTTTCCTCTCTAAATTAGAGCCATTCTCTATTTAAAGGGGTACAAGCCTGCAATGAAGAAATAGTAAATGTCCCTGGATATAGCAGGTTGCAGTGCATACGTCTTTAACTTGCAAACAGGCTGCTCTACACACACTGAGGGAGACTGAGCATGTGGCCATGTATAGCAGAAAAGATCTGCAGAACAAAGAAACAGTTCAATGTCTACAACAAATGGAGGCTCAAACACAAAGATACATATATACATAAGGAGCCCAGCAAGATTATAACTGCTTCAACATTTTCAATTGCAGAAGGGGACGGGGAAACCACTTTAATTAAACTACCAGAACATCGTCACTGAAAGAAACCAAAGTCTGTCTTCCTCCTGGGCATCAACAGAGCAGGGGTTTGGCTTGTTGTTTTGCTTGATGGGGTTTGTATAATCTAGGCCAAGGCTAGTCTCAAACTTGCTACCTGTGGTGGAGGACCTTGAACTTTTGATCCTCCAGAGATTATAGGCATGTGCCAATGTGTGATTTATGGAACCCAGGACTCCATGCATTCTGAGCAAGCATTCTGCCAACTAAGCCAAACCCACAGCCCCAACAGAGCATTCTTCCAGGGAAGTAAAGCCCTTTGTTTTCATATTCTACAACACCAGCTATCTAACATAACACACAAGTCCTGCCTGTGGGGCTGCCTATCTCCTGCATTAACCCTGCCTCCAGAACCTCCACACTGCTGAGCTCTCATTGCAAGTTTCCCAACTTACAAAACAAAACAATCTACTTCTTGACTGTCCTCTAAGCACTTTATTTAGTAAGGTAAAGAATAAAGTCCTGTCTATTCAGTTTGCTTAAGGCCATATCCCATGCTTACAACCCAAAAGGCACTTAAAACTTGGTCTCTTTATTTATATAACTACAGTAAGGCTGAGGAAGGTGCTTCTTCTATCCAACACAGTGATGAAGGGAAGTCTAAGATCACCAACCACAAGACCCTTGTGCCCCAAACTGTCCTATCTACAGCTTTGAAATGTAACCCAAGACACACTGTTCTGTTGCAGTACAGAATAGCCTATCCAGTCTAGGAGAAAAAAATTAGCAGACATGCTTAGAGCTAAGATAAGCGTATGTCTAAAATTCTCCATGCACGACACCAACAGTTTCAGTCAAGAGAGCAAAGCCCAGGAATACATCAAGATTTAAAAGCCACTCCATGCAGAGCAGAAGGCCAGCCCTTTTCCAGCTAACTATTCTCAATCATTTCTCCCACTGGAATATGACAATGAGATGACAGCAACCCACTCTGAACTCCCCACCACTCACCAACGGCTCCAAGGTGCTGATATCTTTCAGGTTATTTCCACTTAGGTTCAGATGTGTGAGGCTTGGAAGTTCTTCTGCTAGTCTGTCGAGACCTCCGAAGATTCTATTTTCACTGAGCTCAAGCTAACAGAAACATGGACAAACAGACAATCACTTACTACTGAATTGAAGTAAAAAGCAAATCCTTCTAACAAAAACAAACAGTGGCAGCAAAGTTCTACAAGAGCTGGTGAGTGAACTGGTCCTCAGCTAGACACTTGCTACCAAGGCTGACGGATCAAGGTCAACCTGGGGCCCACTTGGTGGAGTCCGGAGACTTTCCTAGGTTGTTCTGATTTCTATACATGCAGCACGTATAGACCCCTCTCCCAAAAGCCCTGTTTTTATTATGTTATAAAATTATTTATTTGATTAAATCCAAATTAAGTAGTTTATATATTCCAGAAACATTTGGGACGAGTGAAGCATATATGCAGAAGATGGGACTTTTTTGTTATGTGTGCCGAGTGTACACGCACCATGTGCATGCAGTGCCTGTGGGGGCCAGAAGGGGGCATCAGATCCCTTGTGCAAGGCCCCAAGAGTCTGTAAGCCGTGCTCTCCAGAGGTTGCTGCTTCTGTAAACTGTCAATAGCTTTCACAGTAATCTATGTTAGTTTCTCAGCTGACGGCCACACATGCAATGGTCTGCTCACAGTGTGAACCCTCATCAAAAATTACCAGTGTCTCAGAGCACAAGTGGAGACTATGTTGGTAAAGCTCTTCCTTTTTACAGCTGAACACTCAGGTCATGGGACTCAGTGGTCTACATCAGGTTCTTCCAGAAGACAGTTCCTAGCACCCGTGTTGAATTGCTTACCATCTGGAGGATCGAGTGTCATCCTCTTTAGGCCTCCAAGACCCTACCCCCAATATATGTATATTAAACAACCTACCCGTAGACCACACAGGCGGCTCCAATATGTTATACCTGTGCCAGCATCAGGAAGAGCTTGAGTGCCTGTCATTTCCAGAGCCCCATTTACCCCATTTGCTCTTACAACAAACTGGTTGTAGGATTGTCCTATCAATTTACAGGCTGACAGGTCCATGACCAAAGCCTTGTGGTGAGCCTGTGTTGACTGCATACACTTAAAGAGCCCTGGCACTCCCACTACACTACATACATGCCAGTGTGCTGAAAGTGGGAACTTCACATGGCTGGCATGGTGACAGAGGCTTGGAACATACCACAATCCAAGAGGCTAAGGTAGCAGGCCACCCTGTACAACTTAGAGAGACCGTGTCTCAAAGTTTAAAAAGGGTACAAAGAGCTGGGAATGTGGTTCAGTGGTAGAGTGCTTGTCTAGGATTCACCCCAACCTGTTAATTCAATTCCCAACACACAAGTCAAAAACCCTAAAAAGCTAAGAAAACACCAAATACAGAAACCAAAGAAACAGCATTGGCTCCATGAATAGTCTTTAGCATGCCATAAAATACTCTGGTACAGAAGCAATGGCCACAGTTTTAGAATGCTAGCCTAGGAGGGTAGATGAGAGAATTCTATAAATAAAGGCACACCACAAGCCCGGCAACCAGTCTCCAGGAGGAGAATGGAATCCCAAGTTGTTCTTTGACAGCCATGAATGCTGTGGTTTTACTCCACCCACAAGTAAATCTTAAAAAGAAAGCAAACAAAAAACCCTGCTTGTCTATAATTAATAAAGATCCAAGCACTGGATCTCGTGATCTTTAGAAACCACCTTTCTATGTTCAGACCATGTAGCTAGAATATCACCTCTTTCTACAGGAAGACAGTAAGGCATTTACTAGCATAGAACTTTAAAGACATTTAAAGCCTGTACTGAGGTAGGAAGAACACAGTCCTTCGAAGCTGTGAGAACATTCAATCTGCCTTCTAAGTGTGATCACCTCCTCAGCCCTATGAGTGATCGGTGTTTACATTTTTTAGAAAAAGCCCAGTGTGGTGCTGGGTGGAAGTTTGCACCCTCAGCATTTGGGAGGCTGAAGCAGGACTGTGTTCCAGGCCAGCACAGTAAGACACTGTCTCAAAGAATTGAGCATTTGAAAAAGGTTCAACACAGCTACTGTGGTGCTTAATCTCTGTGGATTTGATGTATCTAGAGATCAAATTTACACAAAACAGATGCTATGGGTCCTGGATGACCCCTTCAGTCACTGAGGACCCATACATATAGCTTCTTATATTTCTATGTGTTTAAGTGTTTTGTCTGCAGATTTCTGTGCACCATGTGTGCCTGGTACCCACAGAGTTAAGGACTGTGAAATTTCAAGTCACACCTCCTGTTCTTCAACAAGCAAAGGGTTCTTATTTAATCTACCAGAGTTCTGTAGGTGGCTTTAGGAAAACTGTTGTTCCTTTCTGGGCCTATGGCTACACCTTTCAGGGCACAGGAGCAAAATTTCCCCCCATCTCTTTGATACAAATACAGAGAGACAAGAGAAACCCTTCTTAAGTATTCTGCCCTTTCTGAGAGTAACTAGAGGGCAAAACAGGGTGGCTTCAGGGAAGGTTAACTATCAACAATGGGTTAAGACCAGAGAGAGATATAGGTTTGTTTTTGTGGGTTTTTTGGAGGGGGTGGTGGTTGGGGGACACACAGACACAGGAGGCAGTAGCTGTCTAGTGACCCCCACAGCCCTTTACCTGCCTAAGAGCTGGTGAAGATACCACCAGACCTGGCCTGTAGCAGCACTGTCTAGTTAATCACAACACATTTCAAACTAATTATTAAGAATTACAAGGGTTGGGGATTTAGCTCAGTGGTAGAGCGCTTGCCTAGCAAGTACAAGGCCCTGGGTTCGGTCCCCAGCTGGGGGCGGGGGGGGGGCAGAAAATGTAAAAAAAGAATTACAAGACAGGTAGGGCTGGAGAGATGGCTCAGCGGTTAAGAGCACTGACTGCTCTTCCAGAGGTCCTGAGTTCAATTCCCAGCAACCACATGGTGGCTCACAACCATCTGTAATGGGATCTGATGCCCTCTTCTGTGGGGGTGAATACAGCTACAGTGTACTTATATATAATAAATAAATAAACAAACGAATAAATACATCTTAATAAAAAGGAATTACACGATAGTGTTAAAGATGGTCCAGCAGTCAAGAGCACTTGCTGTGTTTGCACAAGACAGGTTCCACCTTCACTACCCATGGGGGCAGTTGTAAACTGCACGCAACTTCACCCCCATATCCGATGTCTTCAGAGGGCACCCCACACATACCCCACTCACACAGTTAGTCTTCACTTTCCTTTTCATCAGCATACAAACTATAAAGCACTGAAAAGTAAGAGGCTGTGTGTCTCCTGAACCAGAGCCTGAGTACAAACGTGTCTGAGAGCTTCTGACAATTAACAATTATTGAGAAAAGCAACTAACTACCCCTCCCCAGAAGGCACTATTTCCAAAGCACTGCTGCAACACTGCAGGTCAGGCCTGACAACCGCTAGTGATGAAGATGAAAATCTCAGTTTCTGCCACAGAGCACTAACACACATTGTGCTTACACCAGATAAAACCAGACACTTATACCTCTCAAGTGATTCCCTTAAAAAATTAAAGAAACACTTACCTTTTTCAACTTAGGTAGCTTCGGGAGGTCTGAAACTGAAAACAAGCCTACATTTATTAAACTGAGGAACTCTAAGTTCACAAATTCATCTGTTAACCCCTCGATTTTTCCATCATTTGCTTTGCAATTGTCCAAGACAAGTTCTTGAACCTGTGGGTATAAACAAAAACAGGAATAAGCTTTAAAAACTGTAACAGGAAACAACAAAAGCAAACAACTCTAAATACAATCCTGCGAAACTTCCAAATTCAAAATAGCATTCATGTACGAGTAGGATCAGCTACAAATAAAGCAAGCAGGATTAGCTTTGTAGCAGCATAGTACTAAGAC
The DNA here is from genome assembly GCF_021556685.1 of Rattus norvegicus. Taxonomy (NCBI): domain Eukaryota; kingdom Metazoa; phylum Chordata; class Mammalia; order Rodentia; family Muridae; genus Rattus; species Rattus norvegicus. Next base: position 66,021,087 of record NC_141538.1, on the reverse strand, counting down.
CCAAAGACAACTGCTAGTTCATAACACACACACACACACACACACACACACACACACACACACACACACGGGCGTGTGGGTGGTGATGGTGCGTGCACATACTCTATATCCTACCAAGAGGCACAACAGCTCTCAGAACGTAAGTGAACCTGTGTCCCTGTCCTTTCCATGGCTGGGTCTGGAAAGGGCTTCGTCTTAAGTTCAAGTGCAGAGCGAAGAAACCCTTTCAGGCTTTCTCTCTCTCTCCAAGTCCACGAAGGGCAAGGCCATAGGGAGATGAACACTTTGCTTCTGCCACAAAAGTCACCAAGGCACTTGAGCACTTGATCAAGGATCCTGCTGCTTGAAGCAGGATAATCGATCTTACCGCCACTCTCTACAATGTGAACCAGGCTGCCCCCAAACTCATAGACTTCCCCTGTCTTTCTCTGCCTCGTAAGTGCTGGGGTTAACAGCATACACCAACCACCATGCCTGGCTTTTCCTTGCCATTTTCAAACGAAAAAGTCACAAATAAATCCTAGTAAGGATTTTTACACCTGCACACTCTCCAGTTTCAGATCTTTTCTGTTTTGTTTTAAAGAGGGTCTGACTATGTAGCTCTAGCTGACCTAGACTTTGAGATGTTGACATCTGTCTTCTCTGACTCAGAGACCCGACTGCCTCTGCCTTGTGAGTGCTGGTACTGAACTGTGCCGAGCTAAGACGATTTTCATTCTCGTATAATAATAAAATTAAAATGTCCTAAGATATGACATTAATATGTCCAAAACAAGTGGGGAGGAATTAAAGATTATGCCACACTGCCTCCCAAATGGGATGAAAATTTTCTCCTTGATCCTTCTTTTAATTGCTAAGATTCTGTCCAGTTTAACTACTGTGTGGGGTGATAAGAAACTTCCCTAGGGGGTTGAGGGGGAACAAAATATTATGGCAGCTCTATCACTGAGCAGACTTAGGCGCATTCTAAATGTAAAGCCAACATTGCTGCTGTACAAAGAAACCCTATCATGGCAAGCACCACAGGACATTCAAATACGGGCTAAAATACATTTGCTAAGGCAAATAGCAAAATGGAGATTATAAAGGAGACTGGGGAAAGGGCCCAAAGTGGTTGACCACATGCAGGCCTGAGTCTGGTGTTGGACAGGGACATTGAGAGAGGACTTAGGTTCTGGTTTAAGGAAATGCGAACCTACGAGGAAATAAAGAACAGCACTTTGAGGAGAAACAATGAATGCTATAGCTGGAGACACACTCAGAATCTCAATGGTGGTCTGGATTCAGGCCTGTACTCATGAGTCATCAAGGAAGAATAAGTGGCAGGAACCTGGTATTCCTAGAAAAAGCATCAAGGATTGAACTCAGGGCAATTAAGAAAAAGACAGGCAAGGTGCCCAAAGCTAAAAACACCCTCCCCAAGACAGGGTAGGGTTTCTCTGTGTAGGTCGGGCTATCCTGGAACTCAAGAGACCTTCCTGCCTCTGCCTCCCAAGTGGTGGAACTGAAGACTTCATTTTAAACCCCAGGAAAGCTGGCTCATAAACTAAGGTGGGCATGGTGACAAGACATCTGTGATCCCAGCACTTGGGAGGCTGAGGCAGAGGACTGAAAGCTGAAGGGAGTGTGAGCTGGTCAGGTGAGTGCAGTCAGTTCCAGGTCAACCTCAACTACAAAGTAAACCTCAAAAAATATATAAAAATAAAATAAGACGACCTGAACACAGCCAAGCATGTGATGTCTCACTTGGGAGGTAGAACAGGACTTCAACAAGCCTTTCTGCCATAGCAAAGACAACATATTAAAACTGTTCCGGGGGGGGGGGGGGCGCCCCTGGAGAGATAGCTCAGCAGTTAAGAGCACCCGACTGCTCTTCCAGAGGTCCTGAGTTCAATTCCCAGCAACCACATGGTGGCTCACAACCATCTGTAATGGATCTGATGCCCTCTTCTGGTGTGTCTGAAGACAGCTACAGTGTAGTTATATATAATAAATAAATCTTAAAAAAAAAAAAAAAGGACTGTTCCGTGGGAAAGCACTACTGTGCTGTGAGATCAGCCTTCATGGCACAGAAGTTCTAGGTAAGCCCTGAGTTCATAAGACAGTCTTGAAGAACCAAAAAATACACGCTGGAGAGATGGCTCAGAGTTGAAAGCACTTGCTGCTCCTCGGAGTTCAGCCCAGGTCGGGTAGCTTACAACTGCCTGTAACTCCAGCTCCAGGGATCTGACATCCTCTTTTGGCCTCTGCAGGCACCTAATACATGTGTGGCAGGCATGCAGACACACAAATAAAAATAAAGGGAAAGGTGGTCCCAACCTGTTCCTCTGTGGATGCAAACTAGAGGGCTCTGAAGTCCAAGGCACAGCAAGGTAACCTGGTCAAACATGGACCAAATTCCCTCTCCTCATTGGTCCTTCTCCAGCAGAACTTGCTTTTTTTCCCCCAAATGTGAATAAAGTAAATATTTAAGAACTAAACAAAAACAAACAGCACAGTGCCTCAGGCTTGCAATGCTAATAATGTGCGTGTGAAGGCAGCAGATCCGGTCCAGGGACACCCTCAGCTAGATACAGTCTCACCGTGCAGCCCAGCCGCCTGGAACTCAGAGACCCCCCTGCCGCTGCCTTTAACTCTTGCCCTGGGTTTTCTAGTCATGAACAATGCCGAAAGTTTGGCACTTTTTCACTAGGTCTCTCTTCCACTCCAACCCTTTCTTAGTTCCATTCCTTTCTCTCTTCACTTCCTTCACTGGGAAATAACCAATTTTACCTGTGGTCTGGGTTGGCAATCTTTCCCAGTTACACACTTACCCTAGGAGAAGGGAAAGGCACAGAATAAGATCATTCTGAGTCGCTGTGGTTCGAGTATAGAAAACTCCTACGGGCTCAGTATTTGAATGCTTGGTCACAGAGTGACCACTACTTGAGCATTAAAAGGTGGGCTTCTGTTGGAGGAAGCGTGTCACTAGAGATGGGCTTTGCGATTTCCAAAGCCCATCACCACCCTGACTACACCACCATCTTCATAAGGTGATCCTTCTACCTAGTGCTGGAAATACAGTCCTGCTGCCACACATGAAAGGCTAGTTTCCAATCTTCTTAATTAGAAAGGTACTAAGTAAACTGTGGTTTGTTACGGGCATGCCTGCTTGTCTCTGCAGTGTACTAAACAAACCTATTTTATGAAGGAAACCGCCCTAACACTAAGTACCTCAAAACAGTGACCCACACAGAAGAGATTAAGATCTCCCAGTTGTCCTCTGACCCCAAGAATTTATTTTTAAAGATTAATTTTATGTATTTAAATACACTGTCACTGTCTTCAGACACACCACAAGAGGGCATCAGATCCCATTACAGATGGTTGTGAGCCATCATGTGGTTGCTGGGAATTCGACTCTGGACGTCTGGAAGAGCAGTCAGTGGACTTAACCGCTGAGCCATCTCTCCAGTCCCAGACACACATTTCTTAATTTCAAAAATGAAGAATTCAGGGGTTAGAGTGCTTGCCCAGGTTCGGTCCCCATGGGGGGGGGGGGGGGGGATGAAGAATTCGGGGGCTGGAGAGATGGCTCAGTGGTTAAGTCCATGGATCACTCTTTCCAGCAGTCCTGAGTTCAAATCCCAGCAACCACATCATGGCTTCACAACCATCTGTAATGGGATCTGATGCCCTCTTGTGGTGTGTCTGAAGACAGCTACAGTGTACTCATATACATAATTCTTAAAAAAAAAAAAAGAATTCAAGGGCAAGTGGGTAGAGCTGAGTGGCTTGCATGCCGGGAGTCATAAGTTCAACTCCAAAGCCACAATAAAATGACAAGGCTAGCCAGTCATGATAGCACACACTTTAACCCCAGCACTTGAGAGGCAGAGCCACGAGGGCCTCTAGTTAGCACAGCGAGTTACAGGACAACCAAGAAGAAACCCTGTCTTGAATAAACAAAAATGGGAGCTCTGTCAGTAGAAAGCTTGCTTAATACACTAAGACAAGAGTAATGCTGACCTCTGATCCCAGAGTTTAGAAGGGGAAAGGAATATGGGAAGCTACAAAATGAGATTAAATCAGGGATAGTGGCAGAAGCGGGTGAATCTGAGTTTAAGGACAGGCTGGTCTACACAGTAACTTCCAGACATACAGGACAGGGCTTAGTAGTAGAAACGCTTGCTGCCAGGACTATCTGAGACCCACATGGAGGAGAGAACCAACTCCCACAAGTTGTCTTCTGACTTCCACATGCACACATGCAAATAAAGAGTTAAAATCCAAAGATAAATAAGGACACAGTCCCTCAATGTGTTGGGGTTGTAGAAAAGTTGAGCAGGTACTCCACCTCAGAACAGGAAAATGTGCCCTGAGGGTGGATAAAAGGAACAACCTGGAAAGCAATTTGATATAAAATATTAAGTAACAGATAAAGGCAGTCACTGGGACTCTTCTTTAAGGCAACCAGCCAGTACACATTTATAACATGGTCCAAGTAAAAATAAGAAATTAAGCAATTTGTAGCTCAACACCAAAATGCACAGACATAAGGTTAAGTGTATGTTGTATATCTTTATCAACCTTTTTTTTTGCTTGTCTCCATCTACTTTTCTTTAAAGATGTATTATTATACAAGAGAAAGCAACCCCAATTAGTTGCTATGCAACCAATTAGAATATCCCATAGCGCTCAGAAATATATCACACTAAACAGATATCAAAAGTTGGGGTGGGGGCCACAAGACAACAACAAAAAGAAAACAGCTAAGGAGGTCTGTTTCCCCCCCACCCCCGGAGTTGGTGAGTGGGTGAAGAGACAGACTAAGGAGCATGGCATATCAAGGTTGGAGGATGAGGGGTATTTAAAAAGAAAAAAGCAGTCCAATAAGAAACTACTTTTTTCTAACTTTGCATGAAAACTGTAGACAGTGGGCCTGAAGGTTAGCTGTCGTCAATGGCTGCAGGGTGAAAAGGGCACATGACAGAGCAGCAGTGTGTGTGCAATGGGTAGCTGGGCACCTACATCAGACACATCCTGCTACTAAGTTGTGCCAGCATTTTTTAATGTCATTCAATGAATCCCCCCAGGTGCCTCTGGAGCCAAGGACTGAACCCAGGGTCTCAAGCTTACTAGGCAAGTGCTCTATCACTGAGCTAATCAATCCCTAATCCCTGACCATCTCCGAATATACACACTTCATTCCTACTTTGGAGGGTGGCAATCTGGGGAATAACCCAATTGCCGAATGCAATACTGAGTAAGGCCTACCACTGGGACATCACTGTATGATCTTTTCCACAAAATAAAAGTTACTAGAGGATAAGACTAGAAGGTTACTGATAGAACATATGCCCTTGGTTCAATCTCCAGTACCCCCAAAATTCTATTCTTGCCCATAAAACTCTTTCAAAATGGTATTGACTTTTGTTTTTTTTGATGCAATGTCATTTTATACCATTTCCCCCACTGTGAGAACGTACTGCAGCAAGAGCTTCTTTGGACTTTGAAAAAATTTGAACTAAGTGTTTAAGATCCTCCCCTAAGGAAAAGAACACACCCATGTTCATCAGTAACAGAGGTGCAGCAGATGAACCTGAGCTTGTTATCTTGGGCCTATGTACTTAGGAGAAAAGAGCCAGCCACCAGACAGTATATAAATAATGTTATCAGGATGGGCCCAAGACTTAGAACAGGAACACCATAGCACACACAACCCACTTGGTTTTAGGCACCATTGTGTATTTAAATTATCACACGCATCCTGTATCAGTCAACTTTAACAATCCATTCAACTGGAGACCTAGGTCTGCCCAGCACCCCCACAAGTCTGTAGGGGCCCAAGCGTCAACCTATCAGTTTTAAGTACCAAGAGTTTCTGCTGTTTTTGAGGCAAAGAGGCCCTGCAGTACCCTGCCAGTCTCATATTGACTGAGATCTGCCTGCCTCTGCCTCCTGAGGACTGTGTCAGAGCACCAGCACACTCAAGAGAGGTCAGCTCATTTAAAAGGCACCGTCTTGGTTGAACTCATTTGCCTTAAGACACTGCATGTGAAACACAAGGCGCCCGAATTGCCAGGAGTGATGGTACCAGTACTCAGGAGGGAAGGAAGGGGGATGGCAGGTTAGAAGTCAGCAGAGACTACATACTGCTTGAAGGGCCATGTCTCCAAAAAAAAAAAAGGGGGGGGGGGGGGCGGCAAAATATTTGCGACAATTTTCCCTTCAAATCCTTCAGGTTTAGGTCAAAGTTTTTCTAAATAAGCATTAACCAATGGCCTGACTCCCTCCAAGTAGCTTGCCCTTCACAACCCCCATAATCTTCGTGGCTATCTCAAAAAGACACTTTCCCCCTATACTGCCAAGGTACAAAAAGGAGGTAGCAAGCCCCCCTCCCATTGTGAGGCCCAGGAGGGCAGCAGATACTCTTGTTTACACAAGTTTCTCAGGCCCCGTCATACTGTAAGCTAAACAACGCAATAAATCAGTGGTTCAAGAGACCCAAGGGTGGCCAATGGCCAATGCTTTATCCGTCAACCACTTGTTGCTTGCAGACCCTGTAAAGGTGTAGTCCCTAATTCACTTCTAATTCCATGGCTCTAGCCTTTGTCAAGAGGGTTTAATATGAAAATGGGTGTTTTACCTAAATTTAGTTACTTCATATTCCATTGATTTTTGTGGCTGACTAGAGTGAAAAGCTCAAGGCTTAATACTAATCTTTTCAAGTTAAAGGAAGAAGATGGTTCAACAACTCAATTTCCCAGCACGTGGTGGGCACAAAATGTCTGACTGAGGGATGGAAGGGACACGTGCCGGTGAAATGCTCAGGGCCCCGGGGAACAGGGACACCACCCAATCAGTCCTCAGGGACCGCCCCACACTTCGGAGGTGCCGACCTCAAGGCCTGTGGCAGGGAACACAAAGCCTCGGGCATGCCAGGCGCACCAAGGCAGGCCATCTCCACAAGTTCCCAACTTGTTAGCCACAGTCACCTGCGTGCGCCAGCCCAGGCCGCGGGCCGCCCGTCCCACAGGACATCGTGGGGCCGGGGTCGAGCCCAGACGCGCCGCGGCGCACGAGGGCGGCGTCGGGCCCGCGGCCTGCGCTCGGTCGGCCGCAAAGGCCGCGTGGAGCACGTGCGGGGCCCAGGCCGCCCCAGCCCCGCGTCGGCCACCGTTGCCCTTTTAAGAAGGGGGAGGGCGCCCGCGAGGGAATGAGGCGGCGGCGGTGGCCGAGCGCCGCGCTTCCAGTGCGCGCGGAGCCCAGCCCGCGGGGCGGGGGCAGCCCGGGGACCGACAGGCAGCGCGAGGGCGGCCGGCTCACCCGGCGGAGGAAGACGGCGCCCGCCAACATGGCGCTGTGGCGCGCCCCGGCTGGCGCGCGGAGCCGCCGGCCGCCCACACCGAGGGGCCGGCCTCCCTCTCGGGCAAGGCCCCGGGCGGCGGCGCGGGGGAGGGCGAAGCCACCGCGGTGACGGTGCCCGGCCGACCCAGGAAGCCCGCGTGGGCAAGGCCGAGGGCGAAGGCGAGCCGGGCAAAGGAGGGGCAAAGTTGTATTTTTAGGCTTGAAAAATGGCGGGAAGCGCATCCTTTTTTCAAACTTGGCCTCGGGAGGGGCGGCGGTTGCGCCACCTCCGCCGCCAGGCCCGCCCCTCCCCCGTTCCGCGCCAGGCCGCGCCCGAGGGGGCTCCGTGCCCCTCAGGGACCCGAACCCCCTTCTCAGCGCGGGCCGCGAGGCCCTGCGGGCCGCGGGGCGCATGGAACCTGGCCCGGCCCCGCGGCGGGCCTGGCGGCGCGGCTCCTCGGCAGGCCCGGCCTCCGCCCGGCCGCGCATCCCGGGAGGCTGCAAACATGGCTCCCAGCGTTACACAACCCCCGCGCCCGCCCTCGCCGCCGGCCACACGCACAAGCTCTCCCTCCGGGAGAGGACCGAGCAGGCGAGCGGCTCAAAGTTTGCTTTTCCACCCGCCGTCCTCCCCGTGGCCACGGGGGCCCGCGGGCGCCAAAGAGTTAATGCCCGCGCGCTCGCTCCCCCCTCCGCGCCTTCCGCCCGCCTTCCCTGTCCCCGTCCGAGCTGCGAGCAGCGCCTTCCCCGCGCCGCGGCCGGAGCCCGGTGGCCCGCAGGTGGCCACCATTACTTGCAAGTCATCGGGGGCGCGGGTGCCCGAGGGGTTCTGCTTACAGCTGCCGGGGTCCGGTTCCTCAGCTCCAGGTGGATCCTCCTCTTCATGTCCATGTTCCCCTCGTCCCCCCTCTCCAAACTTAACTTTCCGCGGCGGGGGCGGAGGGGGGAGAGGCGACCCGGCCTGCGCGGCGAGGGCCGTCGGAAGGAGGCGGCTGGAGGAGGCGGCGTGGTCCCGGGCGGCGTGCGGGCGTGCGGGCGAGCGGAGCCCCCGGAGCCAAGTTACTCGCGGGAGCGGAGAGAAACCATGGAGGGAAAAGGGGGCTGGAGCGCGGCGCTGGCCTCACTACCGCCGCCCCCGGCCAAGGCCCCGCACTGCGCTTAAACCGGCGACGCGACGCGGCGGCTGCTCGGCTCCACTCGGCCCTGCGCGGCGACGCTCGGCTCGGGAGCCCGGGCTGCAGCGCGGACTGGGGAGGCGCACGGAGGGCGGGGCGGGACCCGCCTTAAACTCAGCCAGGACTGCGGCGCCGCCTCCCGGGCCGCGCGCGCCTCCTGGCCCTCGGGTCGCACGTGGGCTGGCTGATGTAAGACCTTCCGGTGCCGGGACCCCCACCCCCCACCCGCGCTCGCCTGTACGTCTATGGACAAGCTTTGCCTCGCGCCTTCCGGGCTCTCCCAGACCCAATTTCGCCTGAGCCTTCAGACGCCCTCAGAGGCTGTGGCTTTGGGGTTCACCCTGTGCCCCCTGTTTGAAGACCACAGCCCGACCTCACAACCTTTAGGTCCAGTGATGTTAGAAGTGCCTTCGAGTACCCCTCGTGAGGCTGTGCTCGCTGCCCAGCCGTACTGTACTGCGTAGTACTTGCGAGGAAGCTGCACTACGACCCTGGCAGGGGCAGCTCCAGCCACTTGTCCAAGCCATGCCCCATCTGCGCATCCCCAGTTCAGGAGACTTTCCCTCGGCGCTTTTTTTTTTTAATTTTTTTAAAATATACTTTAAAACTTTATTGGTATGTAAACTACAAACTGTCCAAAGAGACACAGAACGACTATCCATAAACACTTTTTAAACATGTGAGCTACTAGTAAAGGAAGCCATTAGTAATTTTAATGAAGCCTCAGTCCCTACCCTCTGACTTTTATCTCTTGGCGCTCCTGTGGAAGATGTATACATTCTCGGTCTTCATTAAGGTGAATCCTGGGCTGGCAGCCTTTGTCAAGATCTAATTTTAAGAGTCCCTGGATTTAAAGCACACGACTTTGTGTTAAGTCAGGAGCCTACTTCATTCTGATATTAACCAGAGGCACCAAAAATTACTATTTAATGGAGAAAAACATTATTCTAGGTATTACCCTAAGATTTTAATGGGAGAAGCTTCTATCATCCCATTTTGGCTTAGAGGCCCAAACTTTTAAATGGACTATATATCAGTTTCAGAAATAATTCAGGGTAAAAGAAAATGTGTAGGTTATGGAGAAAGGTGAACACTTCTAGGTGTAGATTCATTCATGACTCCTGTGGTAGTCTGGAAGGCCACAGGAGAATGTGGGGAAAGGAAGGGAGTGGTATGCTCCTTGTCACAAACGATCTCTAACTATAATGTAATAGGCTTCACTGAGCTATGCAAAAGGAAAAAGAAAAAAGTCTACTGAGACGCTTCCATAAGCAATCACCGAGCATTGGCTTTTAAGAGCTTGCTCTGTTATGCCCCATTTAACTTTCAGCTACCCCTATGATGTTGGTGATATCTTAATTGAAAAAATGAGGAATTAGGGTTTAATCACTACCAGTAACCCCAACAAAATTTAACTTTATAGATCTGGTCCAAATCTGCCATAGTTTTGCACCACCCTGGTCTAGAGTGAGTCACCGTTGGGGACTCTTACTTTGGTACACTGGGTGGGTAACAGTTGAGGGCCCTATGAGAGCAGGTAGCCCACAGGTGTTGTCTTGTGCTGCTGGTTCGAGGTATAGTGTATGTGAGAGAGGAGTAACCTGGTAACTCCCAAGGAGGGTAAGATTGATCCTGCCTAGTATGTTCAGACTGTTCTCTCTTGAAAGCAAAATCTGTGGTATTGAGGACGCTTTCCCATGGTAAACAGTCCACAGGATGAATGTGTATTTAATAAGATTAAGCTACAGAGTAATTAATAAACACAGCCACAGCATGCACCAAATAAAAAAAGAAGGCAAGAGAGTCGAAGGAAGAGTGACTACAGATAGGGCACTGTGCCTTCCTGCACAGCCGGTGCTGGCATGCACCTCTGAACAAAGAGCATGTGTCCCAGTGACACGCTTCTTTGTCAGGGGCTTCACTGCCAGGGGCATAAATAACACAGGCAGGCAGCACAGGGTGTGTCCCATCGCCCTGCCAACATCTACAGGACTCTCAGCCCAACGGCCTGAAGGGGCTGCCGTCACCGGGCCTGATGTTAAATATTGCTGTGTTTAACATCACTAATGGATCTGTGTGAGGAAGAGGGACAGTATGCAGTCATATCCAACCTGCAGCCATCCATGAATTCATGGTGTGAGCTCTAGGAAGGAAAGGAGGGACGGTGATGAGAACATTCTGGTTTGTTATGGGCAACTGTGCTCATGAGTTTCCTACCACTTCTGTCCATGCTAATGCCCATGCACAGTAATGCTAACAGTGTCAAGCTGGGGCACTTCTTTAGTCTTAAAACCACCTGTGTGCATCAGAATGCATGTGAATTCCAGCACACTCTAAAACGTCAGAGAGCAAGACTGAGACCTGGTCACTTTTTGGACCCGTTCCTCACTTCAGATTGGCCAATGACCCAAGCCTTCCACAAACTCCGTGAGCGGAAACACCACCATTCAGGATTTAAAAACCATCACTCTTTAGAGCTGGCAAGAGGATCAAAATGGTGGAAGTCGGGGCTGGGGATTTAGCTCAGTGGTAGAGCGCTTACCTAGGAAGCGCAAGGCCCTGGGTTCGGTCCCCAGCTCCGAAAAAAAGAACCAAAAAAAAAAAAAAAAAAATGGTGGAAGTCGAGACCTGACCCCCCACAGGTTCTTCTCTGACCTCCACACATGTTCTGTTGCACCCAAATGCATTCAAACTCACACCCATGCGAGCGCGCACACACACTGAAGTACAAAAGAATTGTTAAACAAAAGTCTTTACTCTCTAAATACCAAATACTTCTATGTCCATTGTCCCCACCACCACTGTGCACATCCCACTCTTTTTGTCATAGTTTGGGTTTCATGTAGCCATGGCTGGCCTCAAACTCACTATATAACCTAGGGTGATCCTAAATTCCAGCTCTTCCTGCTATCTCTTGAGCGCTGAGCTCACAGGTATGTGCCACCACACCAGTTTCTCCCCTTATTTCTACGACACAGTGTGGATAACAAGTGACAACTGTGAAAAGATCACACATCTAGGGACCAGGTGAAAGGTCACTGGTAGAGCCTAGCCATGTACATGGCCTGGGTTCAATCCCCAGAAACTGGAAAGAGGAGGGAGAGAAAGGAAGCAGGGGGAGCTAACAGGTACACATTTCCAGATACTTATGGTGAGGAGGAGCTTGGTCGCCAACCTGAGAGCATAGGAGGTCCTTTGCAACGTGCAAATGTGCAACATGCAAATGTGCATGTTGCAACTGATGCCAATGTACTAGGAACTAGGCAGCTTAGGCTGTTGAGAAAAGGGAAATGCAAGCAGGTGTTAAGAACTAGTTTGAAGCCAGCCTGTCTAAGAGCAAATTTCAGGACAGCCAGGCCTACACAGAGAAAGCCTGCCTTGAAAAACAGAAGACCCCCCCCCCCCGTCTCTCTCGCTCTGTGTGTGTGTGTGTGTGTGTGTGAGAGAGAGAGAGAGAGAGAGAGAGAGAGAGAGAGAGAGAAACAGAGACAGAGACAGAGACAGAGACAGAAATAGAGAGGTCCTATTACTCACCAAAGGGTAAAAACAGAAGAGGTGGGGTGGCCAGAATACAGACAGCCCCATCCCACTCTCCAGCCCTGTGGAGGGAACCAGCTTCCTTCTGGAAGGTCAAGTGTTCTGAGTAAGTTCTGTCCTTGTGCTGAGTGCAGTAGTGGAGACATTTGCATACGTTGCTCCTCCACCCCAGCTCTGGCTCCCAGGGACAGAACTGTCTTCCACTTTTCGTCAGCCTTGGGAAATGGGTGGGCAGCTGTGAGGACAGAGTTCTCTGTTGTTGAGGGTTCACTGTGGATATTATTATCACTCTGATCCACCAGTCCTCACACCTATTCCCCCTTTAAGGTTTGCACAAAGTCATACATGATAGCACCTCTCTCTAATTCCAGAGGCAGGTGTACAGACCAAGCATTTCCAGGCTTTATATAGTGAGACTTTGTCCCCAAACCAAAGAAACTTGACCTGGTGGTGCACAGTTTCAAAGCCCAGCACTCTGGAGGCAGAAGCAGGCAGGTGGAACTCTTGAATTTAAAACCAGCCTGCGCTACATAGCACGCTCCAGACCAGACAGGACCACACAGTTAAACACTGTCTAAATAAATAATAATGTACTTACATTTTATTGTATATGTCCATATGTATATTTTAAGGGGTAAAAGCAAAAATTACAAAACAAAAATCAGCCAGGCCAGGTGGTGGTAACATACGTCTTGAATCCCAGCACTTGGGAGGCAGAGGTAGGGGCAATCTCTGCCAGTCCGAGGCCAGCCTGGTCTACAGAGCAAGTTCCAAAGCAGCCAAGGCTCTACACAGAGAAAACCTGTCTTGAAAAACAGAAAGGGGGGGGGCTTGAATAATCAGCTCTGTATAGAGAGGCCTGAGCATATACTCTGAGCACTTGAGAAGCTGAGGCAGGAGAATACCAAGTGTAACCAGCCTGGGCAATTTAGTAAAACTATCCCAAAAAAACCAACAGAGGGTACCCTCCTTTAATCCTAGCTCTCTGGAGGCAGAGGCAGGAAGATCTCTGTAAGTTCCAGGATAGTTTGGTCTACATAGAGAGTTCTAGGATAGCCATGGCTACACGGAGAAACCCTATCTCTAAAAAGCAACAAACAAACAAACAAACAAACAAACAAAAACCCCACCCTGATCTCCCTTCCTGCCATTACAATGAATCAGAGCTATGGGAAGGAGAGTAGTCCATCGAGGTGGAGATCTCGTCCCATCACCAGCTGTATGCCTTTGGACGAACAAACCTCTCTGAGTCTCAGGTTACCTGTAAAAAAATTACTTTTTAAAGCCTGCTCACTTATTTTTAAAATTAATTTATTGATTATATATATACACTGTAGCTGTCTTCAGACACACCAGAAGAGGGCATCAGATCTCATTACAGATGGTTGTGAGCCACTATGTGGTTGCTGGAATTTGAACTCAGGACCTCCAGAAGAGCAGTCAGTGCTCTTAACCGCTGAACCATCTCTCCAGCCCCCCCACCCCAAATTATTTTGTACATATAATTTTTCACATTTATTACTTTGTTTTGTATGTATGGATGGCCATGTTCCTGCCACAATAAAGTCCATTCTACTTAGATTTTCAGACTTGATGGCACCTCAGGCCGAGCTATCTCACCAGACCTGTTTTTTAGTTTTTGAGACAGGGTTTCACTATGTGGCCCAGGCTGGCTTTGAGCGATGACATCCTGCCCCAGACTCCTGGGGTCCCCCTGCTTCTCCCGCCTCAGACTTGCCCACCTGGGTGCAGCTCCTCTCTAGCCCGGCGTCTGATGCACCCCAGCCACGAAGCAAGTCCCCTCCAGCCTCCAGGTTCCAGAGCACTCTGACTTCCTCCGGGCTCTCACCTCTCTGCGGGGGCCATGTGTGACTGCGCCGGCCGCTGGTGCTTATCTCACCCCTTTGGCAGAGGGCTCACCTCAGAATGATGTTTTGGCTTTCTAAGACTTATTGTCTGTTTCATCCCTGGTCTCTCTTGAGTAACTTGGAATGAGCCCCTGCTGAGACTGGAAAAGAGCTCAGGGCCCGCCCTGCCAACAGCGGACTGCATCATACCATCTGGAGCCTCTCCTAGCACACAGGGATTTCCATGTCCAGGAGGGCTGAGGGATGATCAGAGTCCGGCTCCTGCTGACTGAAGCCACCATCTGTTCCCCAGCTCTCCTTACCTGCTCCGGCCCAGCCAGGAGCCTCTGCAGTGGATACAGTTAGCTCTCCCTCCCTCCAGACTCGGACAGCTCTGAGGTGCTTTACCTGGCTCCTCAAAGCCGTGGTCTCTGTGATCATAAAGGTCAAATCCCAGATAACCGGGCACTCTCGTTCTCTGAACCAGGGCAGCTGGGCTCCTAGCCCTGTGTCATCATTATCTGTACATGTACTGTGGCAAACTTGGAAAATAAACAGAAGAAAATGAAAAGGTCAGCCTGGCCTGGTGAATTAGGCCTGAAATTACAGCCACTTAAGGTGAGGAAGCAGGAGAATCAAGAGTTCAAGGCCAGTATGAGTTGCTTAGTAGATTCCAAGCCAGTCTGGACTATAGAATGCTACCTCATTTGAAAATAATAATTAATTTTTAAAAATGGTCTTAGAGGGGCTAAAGAGGAGGCTCAGAGGTTAAGAGTACTGACTACGGGGCTGGGGATTTAGCTCAGTGGTAGAGCGCTTGCCTAGGAAGCGCAAGGCCCTGGGTTCGGTCCCCAGCTCCGGAAAAAAAAGAACCAAAAAAAAAAAAAAAAAAAAAAAAAAAGAATTAATCTTTCAAAGGACCTGGGTTGGGTTCCCAGCACTCACATAGTAGTTCATAGCTGCTTGTAACTCCAGGAGGATCTGATTCTTCTGGCCTCCTTGAGCATTTAAACTCTTACACATTCCCCCACACAGACCCAGATATACATGTATACACACTCACAACTTAAAATCTAAAAACAACAACAAAACAACTGTACTGTTTGCATACACTGCCATTAACAACATACAAGATTCCCTTCCACTTTTGCCTAAAGTAGAGGTTATTTTCTAAGAGTCTAGCACAGCAGGCCTGTCAGTGCAGCTGGGACTGTACTCCTAGCAGTCAGGGAGGCTGAGGCAAGAGTAAAAAATTCCAAGGCGGACAATAAATTTCTTTTTTCTTTCTTTTCTTTTCTTTTTTTTTTTTTTTTTTTTTTTTTTTTTTTTTTTTTGAGACTTTGTTTTGAAGTAAAAGTTAAAAAGAGCTGAGGAGCCTGGCCGGGTGTTGTTTAGTCTCAGCTCTCAGGAGGCAGAGGAAGGCGGATCTTAATGAGTTCAACCAGATAAGGCCTGGTCTACAGAGTGAGTTCTGGGACAGCCAAGGCTACACAGAGAAACCCTGTTTTGGGGAGAGGAATTGAGGGAGACAGAGACACAGAGAGTCAGAGACACAGGTAGAGAGAAGAGAGACAGAGAGGAGAGGGGAGAGAAAGACAAAGAGAGACGCAGAGAGAGAGACAGATAGAGTACTCAAGCTGAGGATGTAGCTTAGTGGCAAAGCACTTGCCTGTCATGAATGAGACCCTGGGTCCCGTCCCCAGGACTGCAAATACAAACAAGCAAATAAATGGAAGGCTGGACGTAGCCCTGTTGCTACGGTGCCTGCTGAGCATGCGCAAAGCCCTGGGTTAGATCTGCAAACCACACACGGCTAACCACGGTGGGGGTGGGGGTGCACGTCTGTAATGCCATCGCCCTGGAGGTGAAAGAGTTACGCCTACTGTTGCTGCATGTACCTGGGGAAATCGGGTTTCCTTCTGGGGGACCTTAGTCTCACTAATAAAGTAATTTAGGAACAGACTCAAATGGCAACTTAAGGCCATCTTTATTAGAATTTAATAGAAAAATCCCAGGGCAGGCAAGTTGTAAATCTTGGAAGCAGCATGGAGGAGAATGAAGAAAAGAATGGGAGAAAGCCATGTCCTCTGAGTTAAGCGAAGGTCAGACAGGAAGGAGGAAATGGGGCTTTAAGAAAGAAGTAGAGGGGGGTGGGGATTTAGCTCAGTGGTAGAGCGCTTGCCTAGCAACCGCAAGGCCCTGGGTTCGGTCCCCAGCTCCAAAAAAAAAAAAAAAAAAAAAAAAAAAAAGAAAGAAAGAAGTAGAGAGGGGCTGGAGAGATGGCTCAGAGGTTAAGGGCACTAGAGGGAATGTGCACACAATTTGTCAGTAGATATAAAGAAAAAGAAAAGAAAAGAGCATTAGAGGACCCAACTTTGAATTCCCAGTACTCAGGTGGCAGTTAATAGCAATCTGTTAACTCCTTTTTTTTTTTTTTTTTTTTTTGTTCTTTTTTTTCCGGAGCTGGGGACCGAACCCAGGGCCTTCAGCTTCCTAGGTAAGCGCTCTACCACTGAGCTAAATCCCCAGCCCCTTAACTCCTTTTTAAGGGATGAGACACACTCTCTGGTACGGAGGGCCAAAGGCAGGTATATTGTGCACTGACATGTGTGCAGGGAAAACGCCCCCACACAAAAATAATACATTAAAAAAGAAAAAAAAAAAAAAGAGTGGAGAAGTCCCATGTATGAGGAAAAGCACCCGGAAGCTGTGGTCGGCACCTGGAAGAAAAGGACGAAGGAAAAGAGGTTAGCTGTTTAGAGCCTAGAGGCAGATCCAGAAGCTCCAGTTGGCTCTGTAGAGACCATGCAGGGGGCAGGAACTCCAGGAAAAGGATTTCCCAGAATATTCACAGTGGTGGCACCTGCCTTAAATCCCAGCACTGGGGAAGCAAAGGTAAATGGATCTGTGAGTTCGGGGCCAGCCTGGTATATAGAGCAAGTTTTGTGACAGCCAGGAATACGAAGAGAAACCCTGTCTCAAGAGATTAAAGAGATAATAAAGATTTATTTATTGTATATGAGCACACTGTAGCTGTCTTAGACACATCAGATCTCATTACAGATGGTTGTGAGCCATCATGTGGTTGCTAGGATTTGAACTCAGGACCTCTAGAAGAGCAGTCAGTGCTCTTGACCACTGAGACATCTCTCCAGCTTTCCTCATGTCTCTTTAGCATAGCTTTTGGCCTGGTGACTGAGCAGCTGAATCAGACAGAGTTTTGTTTTGTTTTGTTTTTTTCTTTTTTCTTTCAGAGCTGGGGACCGAACCCAGGGCCTTCCGCTTGCTAGGCAAGCGCTCTACCACTGAGCTAAATCCCCAACCCCACAGACAGAGTTTTAAAGGGGGAGACACTGGCACTTCTCCGCTGAGAAGTAGGTTTCATTCCTTTGGCTAGGAGGCAATGGCTGATGCATCTTCAATGCTTTTTTTTAAAAACAGAAATGTGAGTTCGTCTTTGCCTTCATAAGGCATTCTCGAGGCCAGGCTAGGATGTATCTCGAGGCTCACAGGCCTCGATATGAGTTAAAATATAAGACTCAGGGAACATAGGAGTGAGTCTTTGTGACCTTGGATTAGACAAATCCTTCTTAAACACCAAAACCAAAAACATATACATCAAAAACATATAAGAGGGGTTGGGGATTTAGCTCAGTGGTAGAGCGCTTGCCTAGGAAGCTCAAGGCCCTGGGTTCGGTCCCCAGCTCTGAAAAAAAGAACCAAAAAAAAAAAAAAATATATATATATATATTTTATCAAAATTGAAAGTGCTTGCGTTTAAAGTGTGCTAAGAAATTGCACTGGCTATCCTGGTTATGGTGGCTCAAGTCTACAAGCTCAGCACGAACAGGCAGAGCAGGATTATCCAGAATTCCAGGGTCACTGGGCGTGGTAGCCTATGCCTTTAATCCCCGCACTCGCACTCGGGAGGCAGAGGCAGGCCGATCTCTCTGAGTCTCAGACCATCCTGCTCTACCTATTAAGAATCTGTCTCCAAAATAATCTTTTTTCTTTTTTTTTGTCTCAGACCATCCTACTCTACCTATTAAGAATCTGTCTCCAATTGGGCTGGAGAGATGGCTCAGTGGTTAAGAGCATCGACTGCTCTTCCAAAGGTCCTGAGTTCAAATTCCAGCAACCACATGGTGGCTCACAACCATCTGTAATGAGATCTGATGCCCTCTTCTGGTGTGTCTGAAGACAGCTATAATGTATATAATAAATAAACCTTAAAAAAAAAAAAAAAGAATCTGTCTCCAAAATAATCTTTTTTTTTTCTTTTTTCTTTTTTTCGGAACTGGGGACCGAACCCAGGGCCTTGCACTTGCTAGGCAAGCGCTCTACTACTGAGCTAAATCCCCAACCCCCAAAATAACTTTTAAAGGAAGAAGAAAAAGAACACATCAAGGTGTGAGGGCTCATGAAGTCCTTGAGCATCACTAGGGAATAAATAGTTAATAGTCCCAGGGCAAGAATATTTTCTTCAGGGCTGGAGAGGTGGCTCAGCGGTTAAGAGCACTGACTGCTCTTCCAGAGGTCCTGAGTTCAAATCCCAGCAACCACATGGTGGCTCATAACCACCTGTAAAGAGATCCGATGCCCTCTTCTGGTGTATCTGAAGACAGCTACAGTGTACTCATATATAATAATAAATAAAAACATCTTAAAAAACAAATTAAAGGGCTGGAGAGATGGCTCAGTGGTTAAGAGCGCGGACTGCTCTTCCAGAGGTCCTGAGTTCAATTCCCAGCAACCACATGGTGGCTCACAACCATCTGTAAAGAGATCCGATGCCCTCTTCTGGTGTGTCTGAAGACAGCGACAGTGTACTTATATATAATAAATGAATAAATCTTTAAAAAAAAAAAAGAAAAAAAAAACAAAAAAAAAATAATATTTTCTTCAGTGGTGTAACTGCTAGCAGGAGCCCCGAGCTCTTACAAATAATCCCTCACCCAGGAGCTTGTTAAAAAAATAACCAACCTGGGCTGGAGAGATGGCTCAGCATTTAAGAGCACTGACTGCACTTCCAGAGGTCAGGAGTTCAATTCCCAGCAACCACATGGTGGCTCACAACCATCTGTAATGAGATCCGATGCCCTCTTCTGGCCTGCAGTCACATATGCAGGCAGAATGCTGTACATAAAATAAATAAATCTTAAAAAAAAAAAAAAAAAAAAAAAAACACCAAAAAAGACTAGAATCTGTAATCAGGGAGTGAGAGGGCGATGAGAAATGAATATGATTAAAACACATTATCTATGTGAATGAAAATGTTTCAGTGTAGCCCATTATCATGTAATTAATAGATGTGAATAAAAGTCAAAGCAGAGAAAGGAAAGACAGTACCCGAAGCAGTTTGGTGGAACAAGCGCTAGGGGAATGGAGGCTGGAAGTTCAGAAATTCAGGGTCATCCTAAGCTACAGAGTCTGAGGCTGGCCCAGGCTGCACAAAACCTTATCTCATAAAACCACTCCCAGGAGTCAAAAATCCCAAGCCTATAATGAGGCCCAGTCTCTTGCCCTTTTAGTTATGGGGACAAAACCCAGAAGCTGCAACAAGTGGCACAAGCATTCTCCTTACCATGAGGTGGATCCCCCAGCCTTTTATCTGTTTATCTTGAGACAGACCCTTCTCACTTTACTCAGGTTGGCCCTAGTTTCCCAGGACACCTTGGTTACAGGTGTGTGTCTTGTGTCTGGCCTGTGGAATTGTCAAATGGAGCACTGTTTGTAAAACAATCTGGCTGACTCTCAAAACTGTGAGCCTAGAATTACTATATGAGCCAGATATTACGTTCCAACATGTGCTCAACAAAACGAAAATATGTCTACCTCAAATTTGTGCACAAGTACTCACAGAAACATTAGCCATCTTGGCTGTAAAAGAGAAACAATACTCGAGTCTGTATGTCCATTCGATGGAATATTACTCAGCCACCAAAAAGTATGAAGCATTGACCCACCCTGCAGTTTAGGGGAGCCCGGAAACTATCACGCTGAGTCAAACTGCATAAAGGTCATATGTTATGATTTATTAATATGGGGGTTGGGGATTTAGCTCAGTGGTAGAGCGCTTGCCTAGGAAGCGCAAAGCCCTGGGTTCGGTCCCCAGCTCCAAAAAAAAAAAAAAAAGAACCAAAAAAATGATTTATTAATATGAACAGTCAAAAGAAGCAGACCCATAGAAACAGATGGTAGGCCGGAGGGAGCAGGGGTTAGAGGAAACAGGGAGTGACTAAGGACTGTGGGCCTTATTTAGGTGGGAAGTCATAGAATATTCTGGAACTTGGTAGTGATATTGATTCTACTAACAATGATTTGTGTACATAGGAGGGCGAACTCTCGGCACATGGACTGTATCTCAGTAAAACTATTAAAAAGTTTACCAACAGCTGGAGAAATGGCTCGGCGGTTAAGAGCACTGACTGCTCTTCCAGAAGTCCTGAGTTCAAAGACAGCTGCAATATATATATATATATTCTTTTTAAAAATTGTATCAGTTTTTAAGTTTGCAATGATACATCTTTCCTAACTATTTTTCGCATTTTTGATGTTCTTATTTTTTCTCTCTTGAATTCTTGGGGGGAAAAAATTGAATTCTCAAGCTGGCTTTAAATTCCTTAGTAGACTTTAAACTTATGATCTTCCTAACTGTACCTCCTCAGGGCTGGGAACATGTATGTGCCTCCACACCCCTCTTTACAAATGTTTATTTATTTTACTATTTTTTTTTCCTCAAAGTCCTGGCTGTTCTGGAACTCACTGTGTAGACCAAGCAGGCCTTGAACTCACACAGTGATGAGTTACTTTTCTATCACTGAAATGAGCCAATTCAGACCAGATTAGATTATATTAAATGAAGGTTTATTAGGAAGCTACTTTTGGGTGAGTTCACTGGCCTCAAGGAAGGAAAGCATGGAATTCACAGGGAAGGGAGGTGGGGGGAAGGGGAAAAGGAAGTGAAAAGGGCTAGCAGAGAAGCCGGAGGTGGGGGTGGGGGAACGGGACACACAGACAGACACAGAGACAGAGAGACAGAGAGAGAAGGGTAGGGAGACCAAAATGTCTAGATTAAGTATAGAAGAGACTCTGTGGGGGAGGGCAGTTCCCTGGGCTGGAACATTCAGGGTTGGGGATAGGGTATGCCAGTAAGGAACTGAGGGATGCTGGGAGAACCTGGAGCCCAGGCCTGCTTTGATATGTAAAACATGCACCTTAGTCCTTTGTCCCAGGGTCTGCTGAACACTGGGATCTGTCAGTCTCCCCAGTGCTGGGGGATTTGGGATTTAAGGCTTTTGTCACTACATCTAGCCTTAAGATGTATATTTTAGGGGCTGGAGAGATGGCTCAGTGGTTAAGAGCACCCAACTGCTCTTCCAGAGGTCCTGAGTTCAATTCCTACAACCACATGGTGGCTCACAACCATCTGTAAGGAGATCCAATCCCCTCTTCTGGTGTATCTGAAGACAGCTACAGTGTACTTATATATAATAAATGAGTAGATCTTTAAAAGAAAAAAAGGGTGTGTATTTTAGTTGTGTGTGTGTGTGTATGTAAAGGCTCGATGTTGACATTGTGTCTTCTTCAGTCGCTCTTCCACCACACACACACACACACACACACACACACGAATGATTTATTTTCATTGTTTTGAGGTGTGTGTGTGTGTGTGTGTGTGTGTGTGTGTGTGTGTGTGCCAGAGGTATTGGATCTCCCTGGAGCTAGAGTTAATTACAGGCCACTGTAAGCCAACCAACATGGGTGCTGACCTCTGGTCTTCTGGAAGAGCAGGAAGCTCTTTTAACAGCTGAGTCATCTTTCCAGTCCCTCTCTGTTTTTTAAGTCAGAGTTTCTCTAGCCCAGGCCGAATTCAGGATGAGCATTATGTGGTCGTTATGATCTTCCTGCCTACATCCTAAGTGTTGGGGTCACAGGCCTGTGCCACCATACCTGGTGCGTTGTTAGGTAAACGTTATAATAAGCCATTGTTTTCTCCAGCACCTTAACAGACCAGACCTAAAATAAAAGTGGAGCCATCCACTTTCACAAAGCCAAGCTAAAGTTGCTATCTGAGCTTCCTAGAAACCCGGGGAGAGGGAGAGAGAGGGGGAGAGAGAGAGAGAGAGAGAGAGAGAGAGAGAGAGAGAGAGAGAGAGAGAGAGAGAGAGAGAGAGAGAGCGAGCACGAGCAGCTAGATTTTCCCAACAGACCAGTTTCAGCTGGTCTGATAATGAAGTTCCCCAGGCTATGGGCCTTATGTAAATCGGTAACCTGAGCTAACTTGGCTTCAGCTACTGTTTCTCTATTTTTGCATCTCCTGGTCTGGGATTTACAGAGAAAGTACTTTTGAACCTACTGGTCCACTTTCTTCTTCCTTTTCCTCCCTCCTTCCCCTCCCCCTCTCCCTCTTTTGTTTGTTAGATCAACTACGTAGCAGGAAAAGAGCTTGGGTGTGAGCACTTTAATTAACAGCTATAATCCTAGCACTTGGAGGGCGGAGGCAGGAGCATGGCTGTGAGTGTGATGACAGCCTTGGCTATACAGAGTGTTCTAGGATGGAGTGAGACTGAGAATGAAGAGGTAGGAGGAAATTGCTGTGACAGACAGACCCACCTGTGTTCTTGCCTTGGCGTCCCTCAGCCGTCCCCCTCCGCGTGTTTCATTAAGGCCCTCGTTCGCTCTCCTGAAGGCTTACTTGAATCCAGAATGAAAAATGAAGCCAATTAGAATCTTCACAATAAAGGGTTGCAATTTTGTCTTTTTATCAGTGCGATGGATGGACTTGTTCTTACCCCAAAATGGAGGCGTGTACACACACACACACACACACACACACACACACTTAGAGATGGAAGATTTGTGGAAAATGAGGTGTAAAACTGCAGATGTTGACCACTGGTCACAAGATGGGGATTTTTGCCACAACTCAGACCCTGGGTCAAGATGTGTCAATGTCTACTACCTGGAAGGTCATTAACAGATGGCCATCTACACCTTACCAGATTATTGTTTCCCTGTAGGCTTTCTGGTAAAGAACAAAGGCAAACTACACCACTGTCCCCTTTCTTAAGAATAAATCCAGGCCTTTAATCCATGAACATGGGAGGCACAGGCAGGCAAATCTCTGAGTTTGAGGCCAGCCTGGTCTACAGAGACAGCTAAGGCTACACACAGAGAAACCCTGTCTTGAAAACAGTAAATCCAAATAGGGGTGTAGACCAACGAGACAGGGAAGTTTGCCTCAGGAAAACCTACCAGACCTATTCTAGAGACTAGAAATATTACAAAGTGTTTTTTTTTAAAGATTTATTTGTTTATTATATATGAGTACACTGTAGCTGTCTGCAGACACACCAGAGGAGGGCATCAGATCCCATTACAGATGGTTGTGAGCCACCATGTGGTTGCTGGGATTTGAACTCAGGACCTCTGGAAGAGCAGTCAGTGCTCTTAACCGCTGAGCCACCTCTCCAGCCCTACAAAGTGTTTAAAATGCAGCCTGACACAGTGATCCTTTGGCCACTGTCCTCTCTACTGACAACAGCTGCCAGCAGTCACTCTCTGAGAGTCCTTCTCGTCCTAATGGAAGGGGGAGTGCCTGTTGGATGCAAACACCTTTACCTGATAACTGGCTTCCTCTGCTTCTGCCTCCTCTTTCTCTTCTTTCTGTCTGTACAAGTTTGTTTGTTTATCTGTTTGTTTAGAAACAGGGTTGCACACATCCCAGGCTGGCTTGGAACTGCCTGAGGATGGCCTTGAACTCCTGCTTCCACCTCCCCAGTGCTGAGACCAAGCTGGCAGCACATCCAACTCTTAGGTGTAGTTTGGGGGCCTGCTTTTCGGCTCCTTTGTTTCTCTGTGTGTAGTCTTTTAGTAACATTCAGAGTTTAGGAAGTGGGAAAAATGGGGAAAGGAAGAAGTTTAGTCTCTGGACATGGGGTTCAGAGAGATACTAGATCCTAGGACACTAGGCCCAAATGGGGGTGAAAGCTGTACCCTTTAAATGCTACCATTGCTCACTGTCGACACCACCCTTTTCCTTTTTTTCTAAGATTTTTAAAATTTACTTGAATATACATGGGTGTTTTATATGCATGTATGTATGTCCGTGTGAAGATGTCAGATCCCCTGGAGTTACAGACAGTCGTGAGCTGTCATGTGGGTGCTGGGAATTGAACCCAGGTCCTCGGGAAGAGTGCTATTAACAGCTAAGCCATCTCCCCCGCATCTATTGCTTTTTAAAAAAACAAAAACAAAAACAAAAACAAACTCAACCATTTATAGCTCTCTTCAGCCAGCCTCGTTGTAGAGCATCAGAAAGGTTCCTGACTGATTAACATGGGGTGGCCTAGGCAGCACTTAGGAGGCTGAGCTAGTCGGATTACCACAAGCCTGGGCTACACAGTGAGTATCAGGCCAGCCAGGATCAATCAATCACACAGAGAAAACAAGGGGTCAGAAAGATGGCCCGGGGGGTTGGGGATTTAGCTCAGTGGTAGAGCGCTTGCCTAGCAAGCGCAAGGCCCTGGGTTCGGTCCCCAGCTCCGAAAAAAAGAAAAGAAAAAAAAAAGAAAAAAAAAAGAAAAAAACAAAAAAAAAGAAAGAAAGATGGCCCGGTGAGTAAAAACGCTTGCTGTTGAGCCTCATGACCTGTGCTCACCCTCTGGAACCCAGTTGGTGGAAGGAGACCAAAAAAAAAAAAAAATCAATCAACCAAAAAACGAAATGAAACTTTTTGGTAGATGATTTAGTGGATAAAGTGTTTGCCATGCAAGCATGAAGAACTAGATTCAGATCCCCATGGAAACACCAGGCAGAGGTAGGGACTGCTTTCCCCTGGCCTATACTTAAACACACATGCATATATGTACACGGGTACACAGGAACATACGTACGTGCACAAATGACACCTATACATATAAGAAAACAAGAAGACCCAAAACAAAGCCAGCTGGTCCTGGTGGCGCATGCCTGTGTTCCTAGGTACCCAGGAGGCTAAGGCAGGAAGATCATGAATGAGACAAAATAAAAAGGAAAGGAAAGACATGACCAAGGCTGGAGCGATGGCTCAGAGGTTAAGAGCACTGACTGCTCTTCCAGAGGTCCTGAGTTCAATTCCCAGCAACCACACGGTGACTCGCTTAACCAGGAAAGACATGACTCCTCCTAGGTATGGTGGAGGAGAGCTTTTATTGTAGATATGTGGGAGAGCACAGTCAGATGCAGACACATTGAGAGTGTCCAGAATGGTCCTGACCCTGAACCAGAAAGAGGGGGGAGGGGAAGGGAGAAAGGGGAACCAAGTACAGCAGCCAGGAAGCCAAAGGTACAAAAGGAGGTGGGTAATCAAAATGTTTGGATTGTTTAGGGAAGAGTCTCAGGGGGAAGGGCAGCCCAGTCCCTGGGTTGGAGAGTTCAGGGTAGAGGGTGGTGTGTTAGCCATAATTGGTAACTGAGGAAAGCTGGGAGAACCTGGAGGTCAGATCTGCTTTGATATGTTAAATAAGCACCTTAGCTACTTATCCTGGGTTTGAAATGTGAATTTAAGGCCTGCCTGGGCAACTAAGTGAGATCCTGTCTCAAAAATAAATCATGAAAAAGAAGGCTTGGTTGTAGTGGTACATGCCTTTAATCTCAGCCCTCAGGAGACAGAGGCAGGCATGTCTCTATGGATTCTAGACCAACCAGGTCTATAAATCGATTTCCAGGACAGCCAGAGCTCTGTCACACTCAGGAGACAGAGGCAGGCATGTCTCTATGGGTTCTAGGCCAACCAGGTCTATAAATCGATTTCCAGGACAGCCAGAGCTCTGTCATACACAGAAACCCTGTCTTGAAAAAAAAAAAAACCAAACCAAAAAAGAAAAAAAAAAGAAACTTGGGACATGGCTTGGTGATATAGCATTTGCAGAGCATACCAAACCACAAACACCTGGGTTCAGTTACACACTCAAACATTCATACACAACACACACACACACACACACACACACACACACACACACACACGAGCCAATAAATAACACGCTGCTCTCCATGTCTTTCCAGAAAGTAGCAGAAAAAGATAGAGACATTCTAATGGAAACGTGGTTTTTATTTATATATGTCATATATTATTATTATTATCTTATATGCATACACATGCAAATTATATAAATTATACATTTATGTTCACATATATGTCACACAGAGTTATATATTATTCATGTTTAAATGTTATTTATGTGTTTAAATATATGATCATTGTGTTTGTGTATATATAATTTAGAGATTGGCCCAGGAGGCCCGATACCTGACTAACCAGGGTTTGAGAAAGGGAAAAGATAAACGGAGGAAGGGAAATAGGTGGAAGTTCACATCCCAGATGACGGCTCTCCCAGCCCCCTTTGCCCTGCTTAGCTCCAGAACCGTTAATAGCCAGTGTCCAGAGGCGGGAAATTAGAGGGCTCTTTCCTGGAGGAGGAACTGATTTAAGATAACTAAATTTGCCTTAATCTTACTGACCACAGTTTTAATTACTAAGAGCTTCTAATGCTCAATTTTTGTGGCACACTCTGATATCCCACTCTGTAAAATCTGTCGGCATTTTAGAGGTTTTGGTTCTACTCTGTTTATTGTCTTTTCATTATGTACAAATCTCACCTCACCTCATATGTGTGTATTGTCTGCATGTATGTCTGTGTACCACTTGCATGCCTGGTGCCCACGGAGGCCAGAGAGGATGTATGATTCACTCGAACCAGAGTTGCCAACAATTGTGAGCAGCCACGTGGGGACTGGGAAGGGAACCCAGGTTCTTTGCAAGATCAGTGAGGACTTTGAACTGCTGAGTCCTCTCTCAGCCACTCTGTTAACTCTTTTTCCTTTCTCTCTTTCTTTCTTTCTTTCTTTCTTTCTTTTTTTTTTTTTGAGACAGATTCTTTTTCTTTTTTTTTTTTTTTTTGGTTCTTTTTTTTTCCGGAGCTGGGGACCGAACCCAGGGCCTTGCGCTTCCTAGGTAAGCGCTCTACCACTGAGCTAAATCCCCAGCCCCCTTGAGACAGATTCTTATTACACAGCTCTGACTGCTTTGGAACTCAGTATATACACCAGACCAAGCTAGTTCAAACTCACAGAATGCCCTACCTTCAGAATGCTGGGATTAAAGACAGGTGCTGGAACACCAGCCCTCTATTAACATGTTTAGATGTAATATATTTGTGTATGTATATAAAACTGTACACAGACACACAGACACATACCACACATATACATATACCACACACATCACATACACACCACACATACACACCACACACACACACATACACATCACACCCACCACACACAAACACACACACATACACACATCACACCCATCACACACAAACACACACACATACACACATCACACCCACCACACACACACACGCACATACACACACCCAACACACATACATACACATCACATCCATCACACACACACACACAAACATACATATCACACCCACCACACACACACATCACATACACACACATCACATACACACCGCACACACACACACACCACACACACATATACATCACATCCACCACACACACCACACATACACATATACATCACACCCACCACACATACACATACACACATCACATACACACACACCACACCCACATCACACCCACCACACATACACACCACACACACACACATACTCTTCACACACACTACACATACCATACACACATCTCACACACACACCATAGACACAGACACACACATCACACCCACCACACATACACACATCTCACACACACACACACCACATACACAGACACACATATCACACACTCCAATCTCTGACTCGTCTCTGCTTTTTCCAAGTTACTTGCTAATAGCACAGAACTCTGACCTCTGTCTTTCCTGAGTGTTCATCACCCTCACATTTATTTAAAGCGAGGCTCTACAGAGGGGACAGGGAAGTCTGTGGGAACCAGGCAACCTTAGAGGCTAGTAGGTGTCACATTGGTGTGTGCCCTGGTCTCTTTCATACTGCTGTCATTAAACACCCTGACAAGAGGCCACCTTAAGGGAGAGAGCTTATTCCATGGCTCAGGACTCCTGGTCCCCTGACATTTGGGGAAGTCAAGGCAGCAGCTTAAAAGCAGCTAGTTATACCCACTGGAGAGCTGAACGCCTACATTCAAGGTGTGTCTTCCCCTCTCAGTTGAACCAATTAAGAAAGTCCCTCAAGGGCATGCCACAGGCCAACCATATCTAGGCAGTTGCTCCTTGAGAAGCCCTTCCTGGTGGCTGTAGATGGTGTCAAGCTGATAATTAACAGCAGCCAGGAAAGGGTGATCAGGAAGCAGCTGCTGTTTTCACTGAGGGAAGCATACATGCTAATATTTTTAGTAACTCTCTGTAAGGACATAATCATTGAGAAGTACTATATAGCACAGTTCCTTTGGAATTCCAGAGGAAAGTCCCACAAGGAATGTTATGAAATCTCAGATGTGATAAAAGGATTGAAAAACAGAGAGTCAGAGAGAGACAGCCAAGAGGTATGTGCGAAGGGGTGGGGATGGTGGGGGAGGGGGTGGACCTTCAGTCAGGGTGGAAAGTGAATGAATACAAAAGAAAAACGAAAGCAATGACTTAAAACTCCTCTGTGAGGGGTTGGGGATTTAGCTCAGTGGTAGAGCGCTTGCCTAGGAAGCGCAAGGCCCTGGGTTCGGTCCCCAGGTCCCCAGCTCCGGAACTCCTCTGTGAAATACTTAAACCTGAAGGCAGTGGGAAATTCTTTTCTGCAATAGTCTGCAGAGAGCACGTGAATGAGAAGAGGAAGGCTGCCACTGCTTCTGGGTGTATTGGCAAAGGTTTATTGTAGACAGGTGGGAGAGCATAGCCAGAGGCAGGGACATCTGGGACAGGCCAGGGTGAAACTGTCCCTGAGTAGAGCCATGTGAGGCAAGGCGAGAGCCAGGAGAGTAGGGGTTGGGGAAAAGGGCCCAATAATCACAATGGCTGGATTATATAGGGAAGGGCAACTGGGGGTGGTGGGGTGGGGGAACAGCTGAAGCCTTGGGCTGGAGAAGGGGTGGGTAGGGGGTGGGGTGTGCCAGCCAGCTCTAGGTTAGCCATTTGTCCCAGGTTGGAGACTAACATTGCCCTTTTCCTAGAATGTACTGAGATTCTCCTTCCAGAGTAAGGACAGGATAAAGACGTTTTCAGATGTCAAGGTCTCAGAGCAGTGCCCCCCTTTGAAGACCTTTTGTTAAGATTTAAGTGTGTGTGTGTGTGTGTGTGTGTGTGTGTGTGTGTGTGTGTGTGTGTGCCCGTGCGTGCGCTTGTAGATTCTCATGGCTGCTCAAGAGGGTGTCAGACCTCGTGCAGCTTAAGTTACAGGCACATTCGGGAAACCCAGGTTGTAGTGCTGGAAATCAAGTTTGGATCCTCTGTGTAAGCAGAGCCTTACACTTTTCACCCCTACCTAAGGATTCTGGGAACCAAACATGTCCTGCTAGAGCAGTCAGTCCTCTTCATTACGGAGCTCCTGTAGGCCCGGAGTTGAAATCTTTACTTCCTGGAAGTGTTCATTCTAGGTTTGAAACTCTGTACGGTTTCGAAATACACCGGTGTTCTCTGGCCATGGCTACCAGGTGCTGGTTTCCAGAACAGCCGTGCAACATATCTCCTAGTGTTTAATGAGATCAGAACTTTTTTTTTAAACAATTATTTATTATATATAAGTACACTGTAGCTGTCTTCAGACACACCAGGAGAGGGCATGGATCTCATTACAGATGGTTGTGAGCCATCATGTGGTTGCTGGGAATTGAACTCAGGACCTCTGGAAGAGCAGTCAGTGCTCTTAACCACTGAGCCATCTCTCCAGCCGGAGATCAGAATTTAAAGGCTGGAGGTACTGTGGTTAAGAGCATTCCCTTTTCTTCCAAAGTTCCCCACCTATGTTATGTTCCAGAACCCAGACTGACCAGATCATAATTGCCTGCAACTCCAACCTCAGGAGATCTGGTTCATTCTCCGAAGGCACTGAGAACCTGTGCATAAACACCCAAACACAGATAACTAGGAAAGAAAATAAATGAAACTTATTAACAATACCAGGAGTTGGTTGCCTGTAGGGAGTGGCTAAAGATGGTGCTGACATCCGGTGATCGTTGGTGATAAACACCTACAATGCACATGTGTTGACATTTCTCCAGCAGTTATCAGACTAGAGTGATATTTATGCTAATAAGGTATTTCATACTCCACCAATCCCCAGAGGACAAGTTTACAGTCACAGCCTGTCTTGTATATAAGGCTGGTGCCTTTGTTCCTCAGGGTCCCCGTATCAACAATTAGGTGTTCCTACAATAAAGGCTGTTGAAAAAAATCCAACAGTGTTGCGTCTTCCTTACTGGTCAGGGTGGGCGCTACAGCTGCCGACACCCAAATATAATTTTAAATTTCTATTACTATTATTTTTTATTGTCATCATCATTATATGTGCATGTGCACATGTGAATGCAAGAATGTGTATGACAAAGCAGGTATGTGGAGATCATGGGACAGCAGTCGGGAGTCAGTTCTCTCATTGTACTATGTGTTTCAGAGACTGAAACGTGGTTGTCAGGCTGGCCTGGCAAATGCCTTTACCTGCCAAGCCGTCTTGCTGATTTTTTTTTTAATATTTATTTATTTATTATGTGTAAGTACACTGTGGCTGTCTTCAGACACATCAGAAGAGGGCATCAGATCTCATTACAGATGGTTGTGAACCACCATGTGGTTGCTGGGAATTGAACTCAGGAACTCTGGAAGAGCAGTCAGTGCTCTTAACCACTAAACCATCTCTCCAGCCATCTTGCTGATCTTAATGAATTAATTTTATCATACACATATTTAATTTTTTTTGTTATTGTTTTGTGTTCTGATACAGGGTCTCTCTGTGTAGCTTGGCTGGCCTAGAAGTCACTATGTAAGTCAGGTTGGTCTTGGGCTGGAGAGATGGCTCAGCGGTTAAGAGCACCCGACTACTCTTCCAGAGGTCCTGAGTTCAATTCCCAGCAACCACATGGTGGCTCACAACCATCTGTAAAGAGATCCGATGCCCTCTTCTGGTGTATTTGAAGACAGCTACAGTGTACTGTATATATAATAAATGAATAAATCTTAAAAAAAAAAAAAAAGTCAGGTTGGTCTTGAACTTACAGAGATCTGCCTACCTCTGCCTCCTGAATGCTGGGATTAAAGGCGTGCACCGTGCCTGGTTGTATACTTAGTTCTTTAAACATTTTTTTTTTTGGTTCTTTTTTTCGGAGCTGGGGACCGAACCCAGGGCCTTGCGCTTCCTAGGTAAGCGCTCTACCACTGAGCTAAATCCCCAACCCCACGTTCTTTAAACATTTTTATTACATTTACTTATTTTGTGTGTATGTCTGAACACGTGCATGCCGTGACATGGGTGCGGTAGACAGAGGACAATTTGTAGCATTCACTTTTCTCCTTCCACTGTGCAGGTCCAGGGACTGAACTCAGGGTGACAGGGCTGGCTTTAGGTACCTTGACACACTAAGCCATGTCACTGCTCCATACAAATGTAGCTGAAGACAAGGTCTCATATAACCCAGGCTAACTTCAAACTTGCTGCATACCAACCGGAAGCCTTGAATTTCTGATCTCCACTTTGAGAGTGCTGAGAGATTTGTGCCATGCTTTACTTAGATGATGATGATGATGATGATGATGGTGGTGGTGGTGATGATGATGATGTTGGTGGTTATGATGGTGGTGGTGATGATGATGATGTTGGTGGTTATGATGGTGGTAGTGGTGGTGGTAATGGTGATGATGTTGGTGGTTATGATGGTGGTGGTGGTGATGATGATGATGTTGGTGGTTATGATGGTGGTAGTGGTGGTGGTAATGGTGATGATGTTGGTGGTTATGATGGTGGTGGTGGTGATGATGATGATGTTGGTGGTTATGATGGTGGTGGTGGTGATGATGATGATGTTGGTGGTTATGATGGTGGTAGTGGTGGTGATGGTGATGATGTTGGTGGTTATGATGGTGGTGGTGGTGATGATGATGTTGGTTATGATGGTGGTTATGATGGTGGTAGTGGTGGTGGTGATGGTGATGATGTTGGTGGTTATGATGGTGGTAGTGGTGGTGGTGGTGGTGATGATGATGATGTTGGTGGTTATGATGGTGGTAGTGGTGATGATGATGATGTTGGTGGTTATGATGGTGGTGGTGGTGGTGGTGGTGATGATGATGATGTTGGTGGTTATGATGGTGGTGGTGATGGTGATGATGATGGTGATGGCGATGATTTTGTTTTTCCAGATAGGGTTTCTCTGTGTAGCCCTGGCTGTCCTGGAACTCTTAGAACAGGCAGTCCTCGAACTCACAGAGATTTGCCTTCCTCTACCTCCCAAGCACTAGGACTAAAGGCATGCGCCACCAAGGAAAGTCCAACATGCCTTGTTTTTTTAAATATTATTTTTAAAAATATAGCCTTGCTTTTTAGCCCATGCTGGCTTCAGATTCTTGAACTCAAGATTCTGCTGGCCCAGTAGGCCAGGCTGGGATGTTTGTTTTTCTGCTTTTTTTTTTTTCTAAGATTTACTTATTATCTATAAGTACACTGTAGCTGTCTTCAGACACACCAGAAGAGGGCATCAGATCTCATTACAGATAGTTGTGAGCCACCCTGTGATTGCTGGGATTTGAACTTGCCACTGTTTCATTGGGTAGCCCCACCTGGCCTCTGACCATTCACCTCCCTGCCTCACTCAGCTTCAGTGCTGGGAGTGTGGCTGTGGGAAGAGCTGCTGAGACAACATCCAGGATGAGCAAACCCTTGAGAGGAATTGCCCACTAGATAGAGTGCAAGTCCTTTACCCTGTGTGTGGTAAGATCCACCAGACTGTCTCCGATACAGAGCACCTTCACCATGTGCAAACCTGCTGTTATCTTGTTCTTGAACATTTTGTCACAACAGAAGGAAACCTTGAATCCATTAAGGAGTTTCAAGTCTGGCTGGGGTGGAATCTTTTCCTTGGTGTGTCCACAGTCTCCCCAGGAGAAGTCAGACAAAGTGGCTCAGATTGGTATCAAACTAGGAATCCTCCTACCTCTAAGATTATTAGTGTGGGTCAGCACCCTGGGCTTTAAATAACATCCTAGTTGTGTGGGGTGGGTTGTGAAGTTCTACAAACGGAAGCCAGAGGCTGGAGAGATGGCTCAGTGGTTAAGAGCACTGGCTGTTCTTCCAGGGGTCCTGAGTTCAATTCCCAGCAACCACATGGTGGCTCACAACCATCTGTAATGGGGTCTGATGCTCTCTTCTGGTGTGCCTTACACTCAGCTCCAGCGTGTGTGTGTGTGTGTGTGTGTGTGTGTGTGTGTGTGTGTGTGTGTGTGTGTGTTCCAGCTTGTGTGCTTGCATTTCTGCATGAGCAACCTTAGGTATTGTTACTCCTGAGTAACAACTTGGTTTGTTTCTATTTTTATAATTTATGAATTTTCCTCTTCTTAAAACTTTGCTCCCATACAGAGGGCAGAGCGTGAAAAGGTTAGGGTTTGGATTTAAGGGGGTGTCTCTTCTTTTCGCTCTCCAGTGCCGAGGGAGTGACCATTCTGGACGCAGAGAGGCCACGGTAGCTCGTGCTGTCCTTCTGCAGGACCAGGAAGGGGAGGTCAGGTGCCTTCCAGAGCTTGAGACCCAGCGACCCCCGCTCAGGAGGCTTTTTCCTTCACCATGGCCGAACTGATCCAAAAGAAGGGAGAGGTAGAGAAATATCAACAGCTGCAGAAGGACTTGAGTAAATCCATGTCAGGGAGGCAGAAGCTTGAATCCCAGCTAACGGAAAATAACATCGTGAAGGAGGAACTGGCCTTGCTGGATGGATCCAACGTGGTCTTTAAGCTTCTGGGACCCGTGCTTGTCAAACAGGAGCTGGGGGAGGCTCGGGCCACAGTGGGGAATAGGCTAGACTACATCACAGTGGAAATTAAGCGCTACGAATCGCAGCTTCGGGACCTCGAAAGGCAATCAGAGCAACAGAGGGGAAACCCTTGCTCAGTTGCAGCAGGAGTTCCAGCGAGCCCAGAACGCAAAGGCTCCTGGGAAAGCCTGACCCCGTGGGAGGGGGAGGGGGCTGGGGAGGGAGGAATGAGGCTAACCCTGAGTCAATAAAATGTAAACAGAACCAAAAAAAAAAAAAAAAAAAAAACTTTGCTCCCTTTTTCCCTCCCTTACTTTGTTTTCTTCTTTCTTATTTATTTATTTACTTACTTATTTTTTAAGTAGGATCTCACTATGCAGCGCTAACTGTCCTGGAATTCACTCTGTAGATCAGGCTGGTCTCGAACCCACAGAGATCTGCTTGCCTCTGCCTCCCAAGTGCTGGGATCAAAGGTGTGCACTGCTCCCCACCCCAGTTATTTATTTTCAAGAGAAGAAAACTTTATTAGTAACTGATTTCAACAAGTGTGAACAGCCTGGAACATCAGGCAAGGGAGGGGAGGTCTACAGTTTTCCCTCTCTACCACAGCAGAAGTAAGACCTTGAAGAAAGGACTAGTTCCTGTCCATACAGCGGGGAGCGCAGGGACCAGCACACTAAGGGACAGCTGCTGAGGGTGAAGGATGGAGGTAGCCAAAGGCTAGGCCAGAGAGAAGGCCATAGGAGTGCAGAATCCAACCCCTTTGGGTGATGTCACCAGGGGATTCTGCAGACAGGACATCAGCACAGTAGAGAATGGCAACCTGAGGCCACTCATCTGCTTAGTGTTCTCCAAGGGGGCAAGGCAGATGAAGAATCCTGGCCTTTTACGTGGCGCCAGGGATGATCAAACTCATGCCCTCACGCAGGCGTGGCAGGTACTTCACTGGCTTCCCAACTCCAGCTCTTGGTTCCTACCTAAAAGTTCTCCAACCTAGCCTGTCACCTCTGATGAGGAATCTTGTAGCCATTTCTACAAAGTTGAAGTGAATCATCATAAGGGTTCATATTTTAAATTGTTCAAAGGAAGAAGGCTGGATGAGATGGCTCCCAGCTTCAGAAGATTCCATGCCTTCTGGCCTCTGGATATGTGTGTGTGTGTGTGTGTGTGTGTGTGTGTGTGTGTGTGTGTATAACATACACAGATACATGACTATACCTAAATGAAAATATAATTAATCTTTTTTTAAAGATTTATTTATTTATTTAATGTATACAAGTACACCGTAGCTGTCTTCAGACACACCAGACCTCATTACAGATGGTTGTGAGCCACCATGTGGTTGCTGGGAATTGAACTCAGGACCTCTGGAAGAGCAGTTGGAGCTCTTAACCGCTGAGCCATTTCCCCAGCCCCCAAATATAATTAATCTTAAAGAAAAATAAACAACCAAATGACATATCCATGTGTGTGTGAATGCTTGTGAGTGCGTGTGCATGAATGTGTGTGTTGGTGTATGTGCCCATGCATGTGTATGTACATATGTGTGTTTGTGTGTACACACGTGTATGTATGTGTGCATGTTTGTGTGCCTGCATGCATGCCTCTGTGTGTGTGTGTGTGTGTGTGTGTGTGTGTGTGTGCCTGTGTGACTGGGGATTGGACTTAGGGCCTCACATATACTCAGACCTACATCCCCAGTTGCTTTTTCACTTTTCATTTTGAGACAGTGTCTCCCAAAATTATCCATGCTAGATTTAAGCTCACTTTGTAGCATGGGTAGGTATTGAACTTGTGATGCTTCTGCCTCAGACTCTCAAGTAGCTGGAATTACAGGCTTGCATCACCAAGCCTGGAGACTCTCTCTCTCTCTCTCTCTCTCTCTCTCTCTCTCTCTCTCTCTCTCATAGTAGTAAATTTGAATATGTTTAACTGTATCATAGGCTTATTTTCAAAAATATTCTTATCGATATACCACCGTCAATTCGTTTATTATAATCACAGTGATTCCCTTTTCCTTGGGACGAGGGTCATCTTGTCCTTTGGAACACTGTCAGGCAACAGCCCATGCCACGAGTTGCTGCCCCTTTCTCTTCTAATGATCACAGCTCATTTTATTCTTCAAGTAGTCTTCTCTTCTATAATTAGCATGCTTATTATGCAGTGTATTCAAATGTTAATGCGCACAATGTACTGACGATATTGTGAGAGTCATTTTGCTCAGGAGCTAAAATTATGTTGCCATCCTGCCTGATGCTAGGGGCTCGGTGCTTGAAACCTGTTTCCACACGCAAGGAGCCAAGACTGTTTAATGAGCACGCTGAGCTGGAAGGAGAAGTGTCTGACAATGTAGCACCTGTAAACTAAACGAGGTCAACAAGTAAAGAGGCCTGCTGGCTTGGAAGGAGCTGCCCATCACTATGGTGACAGTGCATGCTAGAGGAGGCTGGCAGTAGGGCATGCTTCACATGGCCCCTATAGGGGCTCAACAACGACAAACACTCTTTTCCTTTGGGTTAGGTCATCGGAAATCACGGTTCTGACCCTTAGAAGTGTCTCCCAGGAATTTAGCTGAAGTCAGATCGAGTTCTCAGATGTTATGACTGTACTTCAGGGACCTGTCCTGAGGTCTGTGCACTTGTCACAGATCTTCTGATAGTCGTGATCCATACCCTCGATCACCTTGTCGATTCATTTCTTTTCCTTTTCTTTTGTCTTTTAGACAAGGTCTCACAGTGGAGTCTAGCTGCAGGCTGGACTTGAATTCACAGAGGTCAGCATGAATGCCTCCCAAATGCTAGGATTATAAGTGAGTACTTTCATGTCCAGCTCATTCCTCTCCTCTCCTTTCCTTCCTCTCTCTCTCTCTCTCTCTCTCTCTCTCTCTCTCTCTCTCTCTCTCTCTGACTCTGAGAACCATCCATCCTGCTGTATCTACTCATTGCAGAAGCTGGATCACCAGCCACACCTCTACTGAAGTTTCTCAGGGGTACATTCGCTTTCCTGTTCATGGCCAGCTGAAACCGCCACACATATTTGAAATCGTATATCGCCCACCACCTAAGCAGTTGGCTATTCAGGTCGCAAGGCAGGGTCAGTCATTTGTCATCATCGTGTGTCATCCTTTGAAGCCTACTCCGGTTCTCGGCTCACAGATCAACTTTTTTTTTTTTTGGTTCTTTTTTTTGGAGCTGGGGACCGAACCCAGGGCCTTGCGCTTCCTAGGCAAGCACTCTACCACTGAGCTAAATCCCCATGCACACATGCACATGCATGCACACGCACACGCACATGCTCGAACACACACACACACACACACACACACACACACAGAGCCTGTGGCCAGGGAGAGAAAACACCAGATACAATTCCAGCTTGCTAACTGGTTGACCAAATGATCCAGAAAGAGTGTGCAGTAAGTTCTACTAAAGGTCTAAGCCTGGCAGGACACAAGGTTGGGACATGACGCCATTGAAGCTCATACTTGCTCATGTCGGGAGGTAGCCAGGCTGAGTCCAGGGGAAGACGACAGACAGTTCATAACCAGGAGAGAGAGGCAATGCCAGGAGCTAAGGTCTCCAACCAGTGTGCCAAGTGGAAGGGAAGAGGCAAGAAGAGGACAGGCAAAGGTCACCAGGAGGACAACTCGGAGGAAGACATGGAGGACTCTAGGGATACAACTGGACTCCTAGCTGCAGGTTTCCAATATGGCGGCCGCCTGGGAACTTGGGCTAAGGTTGCTGTAGTCTGGATGTGAATTGTCACCCAAAGGCCATGAGCTTGGGTTCCAGGTGACAGAAGTTTTGGGCAGAAACATGAAATGAAGCCCAGTTAGAGGAAGCTGGTCACCTGGGCGTGCTCCAGAAGAGTGCAACTTGCCTCAGGCACCCTCTTCTCTTTCTTTTTACTTCCTGGTTCCCCTGGTAGCCCTTCCTGTTACTATATCCGGCCTCACCACAGTGCTGAAGAGATGAAGCCAAGTGACCATGGATTCAAATCTCTGAAACCATGACCTCAAATAGATCATTTCTCAAGCATTTGATCACATGGATGGACAGCTGACTAATACAGGGTGTAACCGATGTGGTCAAAAACTTGTCTATCGCTGGGCCGTGGTGGTCCACCCCTTCAATCCCAGCACTAGAGAGGCAGAGGCAGGTAAATCTGTGTGAGTTTGAGGCCAGCCTGGCCTACAGAGCAAGTTTCTGGATACCCAGAGGAAACTGTCTCAAAAACCAAAAATCAAAGCAAAACAAAAAAGAACTTGTCTGGCATGTGTGAGGCCTTGTAGGTTTCATCCTCAAATGTGAAAAATAACTAAATAAAATATACTAATTTTTTTAGATTTACTTATTTTATTATTTTATGCGTATGGATATTTTGTTTGTTCGAATGGCTGTGCACTATGTGTATGCCTAGTGTCCTCAGAGTTCAGAAGAGAACATAATGGTTCCTTGAGGCTGGAGTTACAGTTGTGAGTCACCGTGTCAGGGCTAGGATTCAAACCCAGGACCTCTGCAAGACCGACAAACACCTTAACCACTGAGCCGTCTGTCTCTCCATCCCCTAAATAAAATAGAGTAAAATAAAATATGAAAGCACTCAGTTATATTAACTCCCTTTAGGTCTTCAATTCCTGTGTATGACTACTTACGGCCTATTGGATAAAACAATGTGTAACAATGTGTGCATGTGTGTGTGTGTGTGTGTGTGTGTGTGTGCATGTGCGCATGTGTGTATTGTGTTTATGAATGTGTTGCATGTGTGAGTATCTGAGTGTATATATATGAATGTATATGTGAGTGTGTGAATGTATGTGTGTATGTATGTGTATGTGAGTGTGAATGTGTGTGTGTATGTATGTGTATGTGAGTGTGTATGTGTGTCTGTATGTATGTGTATGTGTGTGAATTTGTGTGAACGTGTATGTGTGTGTATGTATGTGTGTAAATGTGTGTGTATGTGTGTGTCTGTAGGTATGAAGGTGCATGTGAGTATGTATGTATATGTGAGTATGTGCATGTGAGTATGTATGTGTATGTGTGTGTGAGTATATATGTATATGTGAGTGTGTATGTGTTTGTATGTATGAATGTGTATGAATGTGTATGTGAGTGAGTGTGTGTGTGTGTGTGTGTGTGTGTGTGTGTGTGTGTGTGTGTGTTATGGGAATCAAGCTCAAGGCCTGGGAATACTAAACAGCAACTCACCCACTAAGCCACAGCTTCAGCCCTTCTGTACCCGGGGGTTCCTGAGAAAGGCCAACTAAGATATCATTTACTTTCATTTTATTTTTTAAAAAAGATTTGCTTATTTATTTTATGTATGTGTGTCTGAATGCATGTCTGTGTACCAGATGCATGAGGCTCATGGGGGAACAAAACGGTACTGGATCCCCTAGAACCTGAGTTTCAGGTGGCTTCAGGTGGATGTCGAGAATCAAACCCTGATGCTCTGTAAAAGAAGCAAGAGCTGTTAACAAGTGAGCCACCTTCTTAGCCATGGCGTGTCACTTCAGTAGACATTTCTTTAAAGTCACATGCATTTCCGTGTGTTTGTATGGTGTGTGTGCATGTGGAGAACAGAGAAAAACCTCAGGCCATCTCTCTCCTTCCAC
This sequence comes from Rattus norvegicus, assembly GCF_021556685.1. Lineage (NCBI taxonomy): Eukaryota > Metazoa > Chordata > Mammalia > Rodentia > Muridae > Rattus > Rattus norvegicus. Next base: position 65,981,635 of record NC_141538.1, on the reverse strand, counting down.
CTCCAACTCAGGTCTCCCCCCTTGTCCACAGTTCCTTTACTTACTGAGCCATCTTGCCGGCCCAGACTATCACTTCAGAGTTGTCATTGTCCCTTGTTTTCCTCCAAGACCCAACTGAAATGTCCATCCTTTATGAGATTCTTGGTATATGACTGTAGGCTACAGGAGTGAGATATTTTGAAGGACACAGTTCTTAGTGAAGATAGTGATAGGATTTACTAATCCTGCACTGTCTCTCCTTGACTTCCCTCCAGTGTATGTCTGAGACTGTATCCTCAAAATTAATTAATTAAAAATAAAAATAAAACCCCCAAAACAACAACAAAAACCAGGATCTCACTCTATATTTGGGCTAGTCTGGAACTCACACCTCATACTGACCTTGAAGTCTTACCCATTCCTGCCTCAGCTTCTCTTGTGCTGAGAGTACCATGATATTTCCACTAACAGAATCACCACCTCCAGTTTAAGATTTCCTCTGAGGGGCTGGAGAGATGGCTCAGCGGTTAAGAGCACTGACTACTTTTCCAGAGGTCCTGAGTTCAAATCCCAGCAACCACATGGTGGCTCACAACCATCTGTAATGGAATCTGATGCCCTCTTCTGGTGTGTCTGAAGACAGCTACAGTGTACTCATCTATAATAAATAAATAAATCTTAAAAAAAAAAAAAGATTTCCTCTGACAGAGCAACTGGACTTGGAGCCGAGACAGATGCTGCCCGAGCTGGGATAGCAGGGAATACTGGTTTATACCAACGTGTTTGAACTTCTGGCCACAGTCAAGAAGCTGCAATGAAGGTCTGATTTGTGTGACAAGTCTTTGTGTCTTACCTGTGGATTCTCACTAAGACTGAAGTCTACCTTCTTCTTTTTAATTTTCTGTCCCCAAAGTTTACACAATTTTTTTTTTAAATCAAGATCTAGCAGACTGACCTTCTAATCTCTCGGAAACTGAAATGTGTCCCTTCTTTCAGTCCTGCCAGTTCCCTTCTCATGTCTCCCCTCCCACCCAGAAGTCCACCCTGAAACTCTGAGAGCTAGTGTTAGCAGCCCACCATGTTTTCTTTCCTAACCCTCTCAGGGGCTCCCTAGAATGTAAGAAAGGCTCCTGGGGTCCCCAAGTGCCTCTTTTGTTCCAGGTTTTTCTCCATCCTCACTGGGCCTCTGCTCAGAGTCAATAAGCCCTTCCTGTCTCTATGTCTTTGAACTGGCTCCCTCCATCCTAGACCCACCTCAGGGCGAATGGACTCTTTCCTCCCCATTTCCTTCTCTCCACCCCCTCTCATTTCAGTCTCCTTCCCCCCTTTTTATTTTATATGCATTGGTATGGGGGTGTCAGATCCCTTGGAACTGGAGTTACAGACAGTTGTGAACTGCCATGTAGGTGCTGGGAATTGAACCCAGATCTCTGGAAGAGCAGTCAGTGCTCTTAAACACTGAGCCATTTCTCCTTCTTCTTTTTTGAAAAGACAGGATTTCACCAAGTATCTCAGGCTGGCCGTGGTCTTGGTCCTCCTGCTTCTGATTTCTAAGTGTGTGTTCTGGACAAGCACCACCAAACTCGGCCTCCCCGGTGAATTTCTACACCCCACTTACTAAATATCTTCTGCAAAATCTTCCCTGAGCCCTCAAAACAGATCCATCCACTATGCCCAGAACCGAAGGCGTTGGCCATCACACTTCCTGCGCATGACGTTCATGGGTCTGTTTCTCTCAGTAAACTGTGAGGTCTCACAGGCCAGCAACTGTGTGACTCATCTCTCACCCCCAAATGAGAGCACAGTCCTTATTCATAACCAGCATTCACTGCTCGTCCGTAGACTGGTGGACGTCTCCACCCTCCTCAGCTTCTGCAAGGCCCCCCTGTACCCCCTCCAGCACTGTCAAGCTCCTGGGAGCTCACCCACGGGCCAAGAGGCTGGTGGCCCTTGGAAGTTGAGGGTTTGGGCAAAAGGGAGAAGCCTGCAGTTGCCCTGCTGAAAGCTTCTCTGTCTGAGGCTGTGACTCTTAGCAGACGTGGGGACCAGCACAAGCCCCTTCCTTGTTTTTCATTAAACACTGCACTCCTTAAAGAATGCTCTCGAAGGAACCCATTTGTGGCTAACTCTGTGGAGGGATTGGTGACGGGCAGAAGAGAGGGTCGTTGTTTATAGTAAGAGTGTCTCTGGCTGAAGAATGCGAGAGCTGTGACCAACTCTGCTTTCAATATAGCTACTAGCGCCTGCCTATGCTGTCAGACACACCTCAAACTCATGATCCTCCTGCCTCACCTCCCAAGTGTTAGCATTTCAGGTATGAGCCTCCATGCTGGGTCTGATGCTCTCTTTTAAATGCACTCTACACCTTAAAGGTCACCAAGACACTTCCAGCCTGAGGATGGTGGCTCACCTCTTTAATCCCACTCCTCTGAAGGCTGAGGCAGGTGTTTTGTAGCCTGGCTGTCCTGGAACTCTCTACGTAGACTGGCTTTGAACACATAGAGAACTGCCTGCCTTTGTCTCCCAAGCGCTGGAATCCAAGGTATTCACCACTCCACCCAGCATTTCTATCTTTAAAGACCTCGGGACGTCCTGAAAGGGAAAGTGATGGTGTGACTCACAGCTTCTTCACCCATTAAAAGCAGAGGCCTGAGGAACCGAAGTCACTCTTCCAGGGCCATGAGACAATAATCAGAGCCATAACCTGTAGGGTTCTGCAGTTTTCCTTTTTTGGAGATGGGGAGATGGTTGAGGAAGAGAGGATTTCAGACAAGGGCTCATGTAGCCCAGGCTAGCCTCAAATTTACCACATGGCCAAGGTTTGCCAGGAACTTCTGATCCTCCTGCCTTTGCTTCTCAAACACTGGGATTATATATATGTACAGCTATTCCTGGCTTCTTAGGGTTCTCTTTAAAACAAACAAACAAAAAACAACTACCCCCGCCAAACACACACACACACACACACACACACACACACACACACACACACACACACACACACACAGAAAATGGAACAAAACACCATGGTTAAAATAAAAAGAACCCTTTTGTTTGTTTGTTTGCTTTGTTTTGATTTTCCAAGACAGAGTTTCTCTGTGTAGGCGTGGACATCCTGAAACTCACTGTGTGGACCAGGCTGGCCTTGAACTCAGAGATCCACCTGCCTCTGCCTCCCAAGTGCTGAGGTTAATTCCAGGCGTGCTCCACCACCGCCCTGCAAGAACCTTTCTCTGTGCCTGTAGAGGGTCTTTAGTTAACTCTTAGAAAACTTGGTTAGAAGACATGAACTATCATGATGTCTGGATTTATTTTGAGATGGCATCTCACAACGCTGTTGAGGCTGCTGTGAACTCTGGATGCACAAACCCTAGCTTCCTCTTAAGTAGATGGGATCCTACATTTCATAAATTTAGCATATACTGTATCTCAAAGTTCATCTCGGTCTAGAAATTAGTTCTAAGGCATTTCCAGACCAAAAAGGATCGCATCTGCCTGGTTTATCAGAGTAAAGACTGTCCCATTTCAGCTGCCCACTTACCAGCCTAGTCTTCCTTCTCCGGCTTCTCCACAACGCAGCTGTTATCTGATCAGGCTTCGCTTCACTTCCTCTACCTGCCATGACCAGGATTTACAGCCAAAGGCATTTCCTCACGAGACGGAGGTGTCAGCAACCTCGGCTGAGATTTTAATTTAACACCTACTGAGAATTCAATCAACTAATTAGGAAGCTTTCACTCTGCTCACTCCATCCCCTAGAGACAGCTATGTCCTTCAGGGTGCCATCTTGGGGAGTGGATGTGAGGTGAGAAGGAGGTAATTAGGTGTTTTGCTATTGTTTTCTGTTTTCCTTGCAGGACCAGCCATGAACCGTGAGCTTTATGTATGCTGGGGAAACGTTCTACTGCAGAGCTGGGGCCCAGCCCAAGAGGTGTTCGTTTATTATTTTTTTAAAGACATTATGGGGTTGGGGATTTAGCTCAGTGGTAGAGTGTTTGCCTAGCAAGCCCAAGGCCCTGGGTTCGGTCCCCAGCTCCAAAAAAAAGAACCAAAAAAAAAAAAAAAAAGACTTATTATGTATACAATGTTCTGCCTGCATGTATGCCTACACACCAGAAGCAGGCACCAGACCTCACTATAGATGGTTGTGAGCCACCATGTGGTTGCTGGGAATTGAACTCAGGACCTCTGGAAGAGCAACCAATGCTCTTAATCGCTGAGTCATCTCTCCAGCCCAAGGAGACAAAAATCTTAATTCATGCCAATCCTCCAGCTTCGGTACTTTCAAGGACGCAGATTCAGGTTACACCATTCCATCTAGCTTGGGCAGGGGGTTGTTTTTGGTTTTGAGATGGGGTCTCATAAAGCCCAGTCTGGTCTTGAATTTGCTCTGAGGTGGAAGATGATGTGGAGCTTCTGAGTCTCTTGCCTCTACCTCCTAAGGGCTGGGATTACTGGTGTGCACACACCACTACCCTGGGTTTGATTTGGTGCTGGGGAGCAAATGCAGGCCTTGTGCATGCTAGGTAAACCATCTACCAACCGCACTCCATCTCCAGTCCTGTTCTTGCTTGTTCGCTTTTAATGTGGGTGTCAGTATGAATGTAAGCTGCATTTGTATCCGAGCCTATGGAGTCCAGGAGAGGGTGTAGGAGTCCCTGGAGTTGACTGTGGGCCACCTGATGAGAGCAAGTACTGGGAACCAAACTTGGGTCCTCTGGAGGAGCAGGAAGAGTTCTTTGCTGCTAAACCAACTCTGCAACCCTCACGGCTGTCTTTTGAGGCAGGTCCCAGGTAGTCCAAGCTGGATCTTGAACTCACTATGAGGCCAAAGGTGACTTTGAACTCTTGATCTTCTCGCCCCAACCTCTTAAAGTACTGGGTACTGAGATTACAGGTGTGTACCACCATGCAGCTACAAAGGGAGGTTTTTGTTTTCCTTCGGATTCAAGGTTCAAGGGTTCTACTTTGTAGTTCAGGCTGTACTGAAATTTACTGTGTAGGCCAGGCTGTCTCAGAACTCATTATATAGTCCATGTTGGCCTGGGACTCAGTCATCGGCTTGCCTGTGTTTCCCTTCAGCTGTGGTTACAGGCATGAGCTATCTATCATGTCTGTCAAGAATAGAGTTTTGTTATGTCAGATATGTGCAGGTATCCTGGAAGGGCAGTTTGCATAGCTAGATGAATTAAGTTACTTAAGATATTTACCCTGGGCAAGGTGGTACACACTTGTAATCATACCATTTGGGAGGCTGAGATAAGAGCATTAGAAGTTCAAGGTCATCCTTTATGTATTATATATCAAGTTGAAAGTCAACCTGGGCTACATGAAACTTGTCTTTTCTTCTTCTTCTTCTTCTTCTTCTTCTTCTTCTTCTTCTTCTTCTTCTTCTTCTTCTTTCTTTCTTTCTTTCTTTCTTTCTTATTTATTCTTTGTTTCTCGAAACAGGGTTTTCTTTGTAGCACTAGCTGTCCTGGAACTCACTCTGTAGATCAGGCTAGCCTCGAACTCAGAGATCTGCTAATCTCTGCCTCCCAAATGCTGGGGTTAAAGGGATTAAAGATGAGTGCCACCACCGACTGACAAAATCTATCCTTTCAAAAACAAGAGTTTAGGGCTAGAGAGATGGCTCAGCAGTTAAGAGCACTGACTGCTCTTCCAGAGGTCCTGAGTTCAAATCCCAGCAACCACATGGTGGCTCACAACTATCTGTAATGGGATCTGATGCCTTCTTCTGGTGTGTCTGAAGACAGCGACAGTGTGCTCATATACATAAAGTAACTAAATATTTAAAAAAATTATGTGTATTTGTGTGAAGTTGCATGAGCTTATTATATGCACTGCATGTATGTAGGTGACCACGTGACCACGGAGGGCAACATGCATCAGAATGGGCAGCTGTGGTGACCTGGTTTGTATACTTTGGGAACTGAAACAGGTAGTAAATTCTCTGAAGCACTGAGCCATCTCTCTAGCTGAAAACCTGTCGTACAACAAATAAACAAAAATGTTTTAGTTAGGTGTGGTGGAGTGTGCCTAGAGTCCCAGAACTTGAGAGGTAGATGCAAGAGAATCAAGAGTTCAAGGCCAGCTTTGACCACACAGTTCTAGGTCAGTAGGGGCTTCATGAGACACTGTCTCATGTAAAAAACAAACAAACAAACAAAACTGCCTGCCAGGCTTCTGCCTGCCTCCCAGTATGAGAACCATACATTGCACATAAGTCCCAGCTGAGCCAAAACAGAAGTTAAGATCATCTCAGGGGGGTTTGTTTGGGGATTTAGCTCAGTGGTAGAGCGCTTGCCTAGAAAGCGCAAGGCCCTGGGCTCAGTCCTCAGCTCCAAAAAAGAAAAAAAAAAAGATCATCTCAGGGGCATTAGAAACCCTACCCACATGCCGATACAGAGTCCGGATTCTGGCCAGGTATAGGGTGCCCTGAAGTTAGATGATTTGGGGTTCAAAACCAGCCTAGACACAGAATTCCAACGCTAGCCTAGGCTACACAGAGTTCCAGACCAGCCTGGGCTACATAATAAGCTCCTGTCTCAAGGAAAGAAAAGGAAACCTACAAGATAAAAGGTAAAGGGGTTGGGGATTTAGCTCAGTGGTAGAGCGCTTGCCTAGCAAACACAAGGCCCCTGGGTTCGGTCCCCAGCTCCAGAAAAAAAAAAAAAAAAAAAAAAAAGAAAAAGAAAAAGATAAAAGGTAAAGCACTTGCCACCAAGCCTGACAGATGCCCCAAGTTTGATCCCTGGTATGCATAGTAAAAGGAAGAGAGACTCTGAAACTCCTAAAGCTGTCCTCTGACCTTCACTTGTGTACCATGGCAACACATGGCTTCAGCAAATAAATACATGTAATTAAAAATATGGAAAAGAAGGAAAGAAAGGGAGAGGAAGGAAAGGGAAAGGGACAGGGTTCCCTGAGAAGAGACATACGGTCCACAGTGTTAACAAGGAAGGCTGTGTGCTTTATGTAATGTGTGCATCCAACGTCTGTTTTGTCAGAAAGTTTTTCAGATAGACAAAGTGTGAGTCATGCTAGCAGTTTGTAGCAGTCTTTGCGGATGGCTATTCGGCCTGGGTTTGTTTTAATTTCTCTCCTGACCATCAAGGACATTCTGACATTTAAACACAGGAGCAAGAAGGGTTGGCCCACCGAGATCACGACTCATGAATAACAGTGTTTGCCACCAGGTCCGACGACCTGAGTTTGATTCTCAGTACCAACATGGCAGAAGGAGAGAGCTGGCTGTCATGCGTGTTGTCCTCAGACCTCCACAGGCATGCTGTTGGCACATGTGTTCTCTCCCTAAACACACACCAAATAAAAATAAGTGTGATAAAAGAAACGCGATTCTTCCAGCTCAGAAAAAAAAAAAAAGAGAGAAAAGAAAAAGAAACGCGATTCTTGGCCAGGTGTATTGGGATTACCTGTAATCCCAGATGAAGCAGGGGGATTGCCACAAATTTTTGGTGTTTGTTGATTGCATTACACAGTTTGGGGCCATCCTGAGCTATAAGGCAAGATCCTGTCTTAGAGAGAGGGAGGGGGAGGGGAGGGGAGGGAGAGGGAGAGCTCCTGCTGATGTGATGTCACCTTACAGTCTGTGTAGACCTGTTAGCCTTCACTCCCAGTGGAGTGTGGGACTTTGCTCTGTAGCTTCCACACAGGAGTCTGCCAAAGCTGGGCAAGGCTGTTTTTAGTTTTTACCTTTTGAGTCAGGGTCTCAGACATGGACATCTAGACAAGGATGATCTTGAATTCCAATTGGAATGGCCCTCCAGTTCCATCCAGAATGCTGACTAGCATCCACACCCTCCCCACTCCCAGTTAATGTGGTACTTGGGATGGAAACCAAGGATTCTTCCAGCTGAGCTACAGCCCCAATCCTGCTCCGGACTCTGAGGCATGAGACAGTGATAACTATAAAGGAAGACGATTCGGAACACAGAGAGGCACAGCCTCACCTTGATCGCTCCCAGGATACCTGCAGGTAAAACCAGACCAGAGCAGACCAGATCCTGAACATCCTCTGGTAAAGGTGCTAACAGTTGCTTTGGAGCATGTCAGGCAAGAAAGACCTGCTTGCTGAAGTCACTCCTCCCCCGCCCCCACCTGGCTAAAAATACAACCCGAGTGTCACTGGATACTGACAAAGCACACAGGAAAACCCTAACATTTGTTGAGCAGAACGCAATAGACTGTCAATTAGCTAAGTGTTTGGTATGCAAACACTCTGGGTGCTTAACTCACCCAGAGGAGGACTCAGAGGAAAGAGGAAACAGAATGTCAGAGAATCAGGGAGCAGACTGGGTCCCTCCAAGGAGAGTTGCTAGAGCCAGAGCTCAGGACCCAGTAGATCAGTCAGAATCACACAATTACCCTCCATGTCCACCAGAGGCACCAGGAGCCTGATTGGTTCATATATATGAACCAATATATATATATATATATATATATATATATATATATATATATATATATATATATATATATATATAATATGTGTGTGTGTACATATCTCCATTCATATATATAATATCTTATTTTTCATTCATTCCCTGGATCCTCCAGCAGCCTCTAGAGTTGGAATGTCTCCTTCGGATCAGAGTCTGCTGTAGGTAATTACAACTCAAGCTCCAGGGGACAGAATCTGCTAGAAACAGAGCTTTGGGATATCCAGACAAATAGGGCTAGTCATCAGCTTAGGTTCTAGTACATATTCTGTGCAGGGAAGCTAAGATTCAAGGGGGCGAATCTAAACCCCAGTTAGAGCTGGAGAGTTGAGCATTCAACTACCTACCTCAGAGAGCAGCTGATTGGACAAGAGCGGTGGGTGGCAGTCTACAGAGTCGGGTGAGTCCTTCCCTCTAAGTCTTTGAAGCACAAAGCAACTCCAGCTGAAGGCGGTTAGTTAGTTTAGTGTTAAAACAGATTTGGACTTGGTTTCCCAGTACTATAACGGTAAGTCAGTAGCCAGGTATGGCAGGCATACCATAATGGCGGTGTGTGGGAGGTTAGGGAGAAGTCGTGGGATCGGAGCCATATAGGGGAGACCCTCCCTCATTAAAAACCCAATTGTCTAAAAAAAAAAACCAAATAAACAAATAAATAAAACCAGAAAACATGAATGGCAGCAATAGGGATGGAACCTGGGGGCTTCACACACGCCAGGCAAACGCTCAACTGCTGAGCTGTACCCACAGCCTTCTTTGTTTGCTGTATTTTTTTAAATCTTTATTTATTTTGCAAAGTAGCAAGAAAACATTATTCAAAAGCAAAGTGATAGTACAGATTGGAAATAGACTGTAAGCAAGGAACGGGTCACCTGAGTGAGAAAGTAAATTTAAATTTTTAAAAAATATTTATTTATTTATTTATAAGTACACTGTAGCTGTCTTCAGACACACCAGAAGAGGGCATTGGATCCCATTACAGATGGTTGTGAGCCACCATGTGGTTGCTGGGATTTGAACTCAGGGCCTCTAGAAGAGCAGTCAGTGCTCTTAACCACTGAGCCATCTGTCCAGCCCTAAATTTGAAATTTAAATTTATTTAAATTTTTTGAGACAAGGTCTCTCTGTAGAGTCCTGGGTAACCAGGAACTTGCTATAATCGAGGCTGGCTGCCAACTCATAGGCTACCCTCAAAGTCACGTGACACCACATCCAGTGGTCTCTTGTTTTTATTTTATTTTATTTTATTTTATTTTTGTAGGTGTGGCTGTCCTGGAACTTGCTCTGTACACTAGGCTGGCCTCAGACACTCAGAGATCTGCCTGCTTCTGCCTCCTGAGTGCTGGATTACACATACAGGTATGAAGCACTCTGCCCAGCTTCTTTTGATTGTTAAAACAAGAATTTATGAGTCCTAGGCTGGCCTTAAATTCACTGTGTAGGAGATGAGAAAACTTTTTTTTATGTTTTTTTTTTTTTTTTCTCTTCTTTTTTCGGAGCTGGGGACCGAACCCAGGGCCTTGTGCTTGCTAGGCAAGCGCTCTACCACTGAGCTAAATCCCCAACCCCGAAAACTTTTTTTTAAAAAAGATTTATTTATTTTTATTTATATGAGTACACTACAGACACACACCAGAACAGTGCACACTATCCCTTTACAGATGGTTGTGAGCCACCATGTGGTTGCTGGGAATTGAACTCAGGACCTCTGGAAGAGCAGTCTTAACCACTGAGCCATCTCTCCAGCCCAAGAAAACTTTTATTTTGATAGGTTGGTATTTATTTAAACGTGGTTTAGAAGAAATGTAATTTGTCATACCACGGCCTGTGGTTTTGCTGATGATGCTCATGGCTTCTTACAGCAGTGACCTAAGAATTTCATTTTAAACACTTAGAGGGAAAAAAATGAGTTTATTCAAGGACAAATAAGTAAAAACGCAGGAGAAATGAAGGCAGAATGTTAACAACCTGAATGTTGTGGAGCCGCTTCATCGGGCCAGGGGATACGGCAGATGGACTGCCAACCGGGAGCTCAGAATGCCAGTCAGTCAGCTCCAGTCCACAAGACACAGGTCCCTCCCTGGGCCTCCATTTCCCTGCTTAGGAAGTGCAGTGCTGGGATGCCATCTTTAGCTTTGTGACTCAGCGCTTCTAGATCATTTAATGCTATTAAGGTCATGCTGGCCAGCAGCAGCCTGTATCTTGAGGTCACCTTTGTGCCAGGCACTGTGTTGGAAGGTGTCATTAAATTGACATTCTTTTTTTTTTCTTCCAGAGCTGAGAACTGAACCCAGAGCCTTTCACATGCTCTACCATTGAGTTAAATCCCCAACCCCTAAATCCGCTATTCTTTTTTTTTAAGATTTATTCATTTATTATATATAAGTACACTGTAGCTGTCTTTCTTTCTTTTTTTTTTTTTTTTTTTTGGTTCTTTTTTTCGGAGCTGGGGACCGAACCCAGGGCCTTGCGCTTCCTAGGTAAGCGCTCTACCACTGAGCTAAATCCCCAGCCCCGTAGCTGTCTTCAGACACACCAGAAGAGGGCATCAGATCTCTTACAGATGGTTGTGAGCCACCATGTGGTTGCTGGGAATTGAACTCAGGACCTCTGGAAGAGTAATTGGGTGCTCTTAACCGCTGAGCCATCTTTCCAGCCCTAAATCCGCTATTCTTAATCCTTTTTTTTTTTTTTTTTTTTTTTTTTGATTCTTTTTTTTCCGGAGCTGGGGACCGAACCCAGGGCCTTGCACTTCCTAGGCAAACGCTCTACCACTGAGCTAAATCCCCAACCCTCTTTGAACGTTTTTTAAAAAGATTTACTCGTTTTTATTTTGTTTGAGTATTCTGTCTTCAAACATGTATGTTTACTACAGGCTTGCCCATGGAGGTCAGAAAAGGATGTTGGATGCCCTGGAACTGGAGCTACAGATGGTTATAAGTCACCACATGAGTGCTGGGAATGGAACTCAGGCCCTCTTAACTACTGAGCATCTCTCCAGGGCTCGTGCTCACCTCTTTACTTCAAGGTTGTGTTTGGTCTTGATGGTGCTGGGATTTGAACACAGGCCCTTGCATATGCTAAGCGTGACCTTCACCATTAGGCCACACTCCAGTCCCTTCCCTTACTTTCATTTTCTTTCTTTCTCTAACCCACCCCCCCCCCCCAATCTTGTTGGGTAGCTCTGAATGGCCTGGACCTGGATTATGCAGACCAGGCTGGCTTCAAACTCAGAGCCTCACCTGCATCTGCTCCACCAAGTTCTGGGCTTAAAGCTGTGCTCTCCTCTTAGTTTTCTCTGCTCGGGTTTTTAGGGGGGTAAAGTTGCCTTTGTGTACCCAGCGGCCTGCGGCCTGCGTAGTTCCGAGTATAGGATAGTCAATGGGGGTTGGGGATTTGGCTCAGTGGTAGAGCGCTTGCCTAGGAAGCGCAAGGCCCCAGCGTTCGGTCCCCAGCTCCGGGGGGGGGGGAGGGGGGAGAAGAAGGATAGTCAATGAATGAGCGGAGAAAGAGCAAGCATAAAGGGGGTAGGGGGGGAGCCACGAAAGGAGACGAAGAAGAAAACATATTGCTGCCCTATTGGATCGAACACCAGGAGAGCAGGGTAGGTAAGGGCAGGGCCAGCCTCAAAGGATGCTGTCTTAGCTTTCACAGTCATGAGATCACCTGAGGAGGGCCCATTTGAGGAACTGCCCAGATCAGATTGGTCCTGTGGGCATTCTGTGGGGGATGTCTTGATGGTCAGTTGACATAAGAGGTCCCAGTGCATTGTGGGTAGGACTAACTTGTGATCCTGGACTGTATAGGGCAGCTAGCTAAGCTTGAGTCTGCATGGTCCACTGAAGTTCCACCCCTCCATGGTTTCTGCTGTACTTCCTTGCCTGTGTATGAGTTTCCTGGTCAGAGGTAATGTCAAGCATGCCTGGCTACAAGTTCCTGTCCCTGCTTCTCTCAAGGGTGGACTGTGACTTAGATGCTAAAATTAGCCCCTTCTTCTCCTAAGTTGCTTTTGGTCAGAGTGTTTTATCATAGCAATGAGTGAAATGTGGGGCGGTGTGACAGGGCATGTGTTTAGTTCCTGTGCTCCTGTGGCCTCCACTATAGAAGAGTACCGGCCTTGAAGGATGTTAACAAGAGTTTTTTTTTTTTTGTTGTTGTTGTTTTGTTTTTTTTTTTTTGTTTTTTTTAAATCATACATGACATATATAAGACAGTGCCAAGGATATAGCAAGCAATGGCTAAATACATATTAGTTATTATTATTTCTGTGGAATAAAGTGAAAAACGTATCCCTATCAGGAAAAAATTCAAGATGATACTATATCAAACAGAGAGCTCTGCCTTCCTTCCAGTGCCAGATGACGGCCAAGGCCAGGCTCTTCATAGGCTACAGCATGCGATGTCTTCATCTTTCAGTCCCGAGGCAGCGTTAGGCATCCATCTCTCCCCTCAGAACAGAGATATCACCGTTCAAGGGTCATGGGGCGGCCAGGTGTGGTGATGCTGTGTGCACTCTCGGCAGTCGGGAGGTTGAACTCAAGGCTAACCTGTGCTGTGTGGAAAGGCCTGGTCGATAACAAACAAAAACGACAGCAGAAATATATTCAGTGTTTGGTGAATGAATATAGCGCAGCAGATGTATTTATACATAAAAAATAAAAATATGTGCTAACAAGTGAGATCATGGTTCTGGAAAGGGAGATTATTCTAGGTAGGGAAAGGCAGTGGAATCGTAGAATCAGACAGCCGTGGTTTTGAGCCTTAGCGCTGTTTCTTTTGAAGTTAGGTGACCTCGGGGGCCGATTTAAACTCACTGAGATGGGAGTGGTGTCTGTTGGCCAGTGTCACTGAGATACCTCAGGTAAGTTGGGCGCCCTCTGTGAGGTCACAGAGCGGCTACTGTCCACACCAGCAGCAGTAGCAGGGCTTTCGTGATGCACTCTCACTTGCTACCTGGAAGGCTGGGCACAGGGAAGAATACTGGGAAACCAATGGTACTGGATGTGCTGGAAAGACTCAAGGAGAAATAGGGAGGGCAAGTGGAGCTGTTTGATTGGCATGGGAGAGAACACCAGGAGGCTGACCGTACTGTCTGGACTAAGGTTCGTCTTCCCTCCAAAGGCACGCTGAGACTTTATAGGATTTTAGACGGTGCAATGACGGTCCAGGGCTAGCAATGGGGGAAATGTTCCAGCTTTTTGTGCGGGGTAGGCTGGGAAAGTGAGCAGAATCAGAGGGGAATAGACCTCTCTTGAGGTTCCACCATGCTTCTAACGGAGGGGTGGAAAAAGCAGAGAAACAAGAACGACACAAGGGGGGCTGGGGCTTTAGCTCAGTGGTAGAGCGCTTGCCTAGCAAGCACAAGGCCCTGGGTTCAGTCCCCAGCTCTGGAAAAAAGAAAGAAAGAAAGAAAAAAGAACGATACAAGAGATACTGGCCAGATGGAGTTTATGGGGTCGTATAAGGTGGACTGCCAGGAGAGGTAGCACATACCTTTAATGTTAGCACTTAGCAGCCAGCCTTCTCTACAGTGAGTTCCAGGCAAGGCAAGACTATACATGGTGAGACCCTTATCAAAAATGAAAGGGAGGAGGAGGAGAGGAGGAGGAGAAAGGAGGAGAAAGGGGAGGAAGAGGAAAAGGAGGAAGAGGAGGAGGAAGAGGAGCAAGAGAAGGAGAAAAAGGAAGAGGAAGAGGAAAGGGAGGATAAAGGGGAAGAGGAGGAAGGGAAAGAAGAGGAAGAGGAAGAGGAGGAGGAAGAGGAGCAAGAGAAGGGGGAGGGAGAAGAGGAAAAGTTAGGCCTGGAGGTACAGCCTGTAATTCCAGATCCTAGCTATGCAGGAGGCTGAATCAAGAGGCATATTTGGTCACAGAGTATACTTGGCCAGCCTGGAAAATTTAGTGAAAAACCTGTCTCAAAATACAAGTCTTAAAAAAATAACAATAATAACAAACAAACAAACAAACAAACAAAAAACCCCTTGTCATTAAAAAAAAAAAGGGTTTGGGATGTAGCTTAGTAGCAGGTCTAGCAGGTATCCTGGGTTCATACTCCAGTACCATAAAAAATGTATTTCCTGTTCACTCCCCCCCCAAATAATATCAAACTCACCTCTCTTAAGAAGGCTTTTGGATTGTTTCTCTTTATCTTGTTTCGATGTCTGTCCCCCCATGTTCATTTGGTTTTGGTTTTATGAGAGGGAATCTCATGTAGCCCAGGCTGGCCTTGGATTCATACTAGGTAGCCAAGGTTAGCCTTGAACCTCTGGTCCTCTTGAACCTGGGATTATAGATGTGCGGTATCACACCTGTTTTATATGGTGCGGGGGGGGGGGGGGGGATCAGCCAGGCGGCTAGCAAGCACTTCTCCTGCTCAGCTGTGCTGGGGTTTAAGCTCCTCGTTGGCAAAGAATGATCATCAGGGAATACCTGAAGATGAGAGAGGCCGTCACGCTGGTTGAGGTTGGCACTAGGCATCACTGTAATACTTGAGAGGCGAGAGTTGAGTCAGCTGTGTAAGGTGCGAGTGTAAAGTCAAGAGGAGCAGGGGCTCGTCCTCAGTCAACCCCCACCCCACTCTAGGACGGCGAAAGAGCGGCCTGTGAGGAGGGGGTGGAGATGAGCGACTCTGGGAAACCACAGTCTACCAGTGAGTTTCAAGGAGAGAGGAAGTACTCAGCGTGAGTGAGCGAGCTGCAGAGAAGCTGACCAACAGAAGTTGAACAAGGACTATTGAGAATACCCTGATTAAGCCGGGATGTGGTGGTCCATGCCTTTGATCCCAGCACTCAAAAGGCAGAGGAAGGTGGATTTCTGTGGGTTTGAGGCCAGCCAGGGCTACACAAAGAGACCCTGTCTTGAAAATCAACAAGAAGCAAAACAAGAGGACTCTCTGATGGTTTAGGTGGAAGGAAGAGGAGACTGCAGGTGCCTGGGAAGGGAGTGCCATGGGAGGTCTTGCTGTTCAAGGTTTCATTGCAGGGCTGGTACTGAACTCAGTACCTCCCTAGGCCAGCGCCCTGCCTCTCAGCTACCCTCCCACCACCTGAAGTGTGGGGGTAGGAGGATCCAAGAATGTATTATTAGTTCCATTGTTCAGGAGAAACAGGTCTGTTGGTGACTTAATAAGGTGGAAGCAAAAGTCTTTCCCCAGGTGGGTGCCACTCCCTAAGGTGTAGTCACTGATGCCTACCGGAGTTATTATTAAATACTTTAATATTTGCATACACACAATAGAACAGGTGTACAATATAGTGTCATGTTTAATGTGAAAAGTTTGTGCGTATCCTTTTAAGGTAGTGGTGGCTAGATAGAAGCTAGGCTTCAGCTGTTCCTACGCTGTAGGGAGTATTATCTGGTGTTCCAAGCAGCATCTGTGTGAGCAGAGACAGTACACATTATCACATGACCACAGGCTGACAGGGAAGCAAGAGCCAACGAAGCTCCAGCCATTCTTTGAGGAACAACTGGAAGCTTCAGAAAGAGTTTTGTCAAGAAAAGGTGCAGTAACATGCCGCCCAGCACTCAGGAGGCAGAGGCAGGCGGACTTCTGTGAGTCGGAGGGCCAGCCTGGTCTACTTTTTTTTTTTTTTTCTTTTTTTTTCGGAGCTGGGGACCGAACCCAGGGCCTTGCGCTTCCTAGGTAAGCGCTCTACCACTGAGCTAAATCCCCAGCCCCTCAGCCTGGTCTACTTAGTGACTTCCAGGCCAGCCAGGGCTGTGTAGTGAGGCTCCTCCTGGGATTTTGTACCCCCTGCTGTGTTTAGGAACAGGACCCAGCCTCACTGGAACACTTCAGTTACACAGTGCACTGCCCAGATGTGTGGGCCTCATATCTGCACAGTGTCTCACTTCCTATAGAGCTCTCTTGGTCTCCTTACTCCTCACAGAACCCGCCAGATTATTCTGTTTTACAGAAAAAGAAACCAAGGAGTGGAAAGAATTAAGTGACTCTACCCAGATTACCCCGTGAGGGGATGGTGCTGCCCAAGTCTTTTGCTCTCTTGGGTGACTTTAAACCCTGCTCCTGTGGCTTTCACAGCACCACAGACTAAGCAGGTGACGAATAAAGCAGGCTCTCCTGCTCCTCTTTAAGGGCTTGCTCTAAAGTTCTATCAGTCAGTGATGCAGGCCTATAATTCTAGACACCTGGGAGGCTGGGGCAGGAGGATTGAAAGTTTAAATCTAGGGCTGTCGAGATGGCTCAGTGGGTAGAGGTGCTTGCTGCCAAGCCTGACCAGAGTACAATGCCTGGAATCCAAATGGTGTATGAAGTCTGTACCAGGGTGCACATGGGCCCATACCTTCTCCCTCTGCCCCCTCTCCACACATTTAAATAAAAAACTATTAAAAAAAAACCCCAATAACAAAACCCCTTAGTCTAGCCTCAAACAACACTATCATTTTTAAGTCAGCTTTGTTATTGAGTGAGCCGTGTCTGCTGCATGGCTAAGCTGTTTCCTCTGCTCTCTTATCTCCATGAAGACCTCCAGCCAGGGGTTCCTAAATGTTTACTTCCTTCCCTCCTATGCTTCTAGTCTATTTGGGTCTCTGAGAGACACAGCCAAGATCCGGCTCCTTAAGTAGACCTGCTGGGTGGCCAGGTGGGACAGCCATATGTCTTGAAACCTACCTCTGTGTAGTTCAAGAAGGGCCAGGCTTGGAGGCTGAGGGCCGGGGTTCCCAGCTCTTGCCGTCAGTCTAGCTCTGTGACTTTGGTTATACCAGTGTCCTCATGGAGTTTCTTGCTGTGAGAAGGCAGGACAGTAAGAGCTGTGTTGGAAAGAAGCTGTGAGGACCCAATAAATGCTAAATGAGGCCCTGTGTTAGGTTAATTGTCTGTTTCCACCATCTTGAAGAATCTTAATGATGTTCAAAGGAGGAGACCTGGGTTTTCATTTTGCCCTGGGCCTCAGCAAATTACTATCTGGTTTAACCTGTATGTCCACAGCCAAATCTATATTTAACCTCCCTGGGTGCCACAGTCTGTAATGAAGTGAATTGAATTGTTAGGAAAGAAACTGTTAGGTCAGTCTCCAGGCCTTCGTTCACTTCACAGCAGCAAAATCTGACAAGAAGGGAGACATGATTCCTGTCCAACTAAGCAACCTTCCTGCACATCCTGCTTTTCTGGTTCTCGGTCCCTCGCTGTCCTCCCTGGCTGAGACAGCACATTCAAACTAAAGTGCTCATCTCCCCACAACTTCCCCTTCTGGTAACGGCTCCATCTTCCCAGCCGTTTACTCCCGAACGTTTGTCTTTGGCTTTTCCGACCCATGTCCGATTTGTAAATTAACCCAGGCCACCTGTCCTATTTCTGACCACCACTTCTTTACCACGGTTGAAGCCCAAGCTGTGGTCACTTCTCACGTGGTTCATCTTTGTGTCCTTCTGACTGGTCTCCCTGTTTCACTCCCTTCTCAGTCCACACAGTATCCACAGCCATCCTTTAAAGACGGGAGTCAAAATTGCACCAGCCCCCTGCTCAGATCATCTGTGGCTGTCTATCCCACTTGGTCTCCTCTGAGCCCCCACTCCTTATCCTACCATCTCCTCAGATCCTCCAGGCCCTGTATGCTGTCAGCACCCTGGCTCTCTTTCCATTTTGTTAGCCTGTGCAAGTCAAGCCTCACCCTCCCACCTTACTTAAAGATTGCAGCCACCATTGCACCTTTATTCTTAGCTTATCATTCCTGGCTATTATTGTCTTTGGATGGACTTATATCTCTGTCTCTGTGTGTATCTGTCTCTGTCTCTGTCTCTGTCTCTGTCTCATTCCAGGGGTTCTGTATAACAGACAAAGCTGGCTGTCCTAGAACTCACATGAATCACTACACACACAGCTTCTGATCTTCTTTTATTTTTGACTTATTTCCTTTGTTTTTGTTCTTTTCTCTTTCTTTCCTTCTTTCTTTCTTTCTTTCTTTCTTTCCTTCTTCCTTTCTTCCTTTCATTCGCTCTCTTTTTTTTCTCTTTGAGACAGGGTTTCTCTGTGCAGCCTTGGCCGTCCTTGAACTCAGAGATCTGCTTCTTGAGTGCTGGGATTAAAAGGAAGTGTCACCGTCTTTTTTTTTTTTTTTTTTTTTTTTTTTTTTTTTTTTTTTTTTCGGAGCTGGGGACCGAACCCAGGGCCTTGCGCTTGCTAGGCAAGCGCTCTACCACTGAGCTAAATCCCCAACCCCTGTCACCATCTTTTTAAAGGCTGTAAACTAAGCTGGGCATTGGTGGTGCACACTTTTTATCTTAGCACTTGGGAGGCAGAAGCAGTCGGATCTATGAATCGAGGCCAGCCTAGTCTACAGAGTGAGTTCCAGGACAGCCAGGGCTATACAGAGAAAACTGTACAAACAAATAAATAATCTATAAACTACATAATGTCAGGGACTTTTTTTTTTTTTTAGTTTTTAAACAGGTCTCACTAATAGCCCAGGCTAGCCTTATACCCTCCTACCTCAGCCTCCTGGAGCTGGGCATTGATTTAAAAAAAAAAACAAAACTCTTGAATAGCTAGCTGGTGGCCCTGTTTTAAGTAATTCACAGCAGTGGGACATCTTCCCAGGTAGCTCTCTGCACACACAGAGCTGAGGCCACTTGTGGGGATGACTGGAGTCAAGTCTCCTTTGAGATCATGCTATGGGGACAAACAGGTGACTCGGGACTGGTGATTGCCTGTCCTGCCAGGAGCTTGTGGCCTCGAGGGAGGGTTTATGTGCATATGCACATAGCTTTAGAATAAGGCAGCCTTTGTTATAAAGACCTGGTCTAGGGGTACAATGCTTGGCCCCTCACACTCAGTAACAGAGGCAGACACAGAAGGATTGTACCCTTGGGCTCACAGCATGGCTATTTCTGTCCCAATTCCCGCTCTTGACCCTTATCACCTCAGAGACACCTTGCCTGACTTCCAATCTAGGTTTCTCCAAAGTGTCTCTACTGCTCCCTCCACCCTCAGTCTGTTGTCAACTTGAGACCCCACCCTCCCGAGCCTCTCACACTGCTTCTAGATACAGGGAGAGTGGTGCAGCCACAGAGAATGACCTTGGGGAGTTTTCATGGAGTACAAAGGATCTATGTTCTATCTCCTTCCAATAAAGATGTGTGTCCTTGGGCTGGCAACTTGCTCAGTTGGTACAGTACTCAGCTAGCATTCATGAAGTCTTGGGTTCTGACTTCTCATCAGATACTCCCGGCATGGTGGTCCCCACTTGTAATTTTAGTACTCCTGGCATTGGAGAGGGAGGGAGAAGGGTAAGACATTCCAAACTCAACTTCAGCTACATACTGAGTTCAAGGTCAACCAGGGATACATGAGACTGTGATTTAAAAAAATAATGTACTCCATCCCTTTTGAGTACAAAGAACTCAGGGACTACATTGCCCACCTCTGTGGCCTGACAATTTTGCTCAGAAGGTAGATAGCACAGGGTGCACATCCTGTCCAGTCTACTCCATCCCTGAATAGGTATCAAGAACTCTGGAGGAAATCTGATTTAGAAATAGTTCTGCCATCCTCTGAAGGTGTTCTCAGAAGGATTCTATAACACTGTTTTATTGAACTATTACCCAACTATTAAAAATTAGAACATTCTAGGGCCAGACATGGGGCACATGACTTTAATCTCAGCAGGCAGAGGCAAGTGGAACTCTGACTTCAAGGATAGCCTAGTCACATAGGAAGATCCAGGACAGCCAAAGCTATATAGAGAGACTCTGTCTCAACAAACAAACAAACAAACAAACAAACAAACAAACACCAAACCAAAACAAACAAACAGAAAACCAGAAAAAGCCCAAACAATAACAAAACAAAACCCAGAAACCAAACTAAGAGTTACAGCATTTAAAATGCTGGTCTAGGGGTTGGGGATTTAGCCCAGTGGTAGAGTACTTGCCTAGCAAGCGCAAGGCTCTGGGTTTGGTCCCCAGCTCAAAAAAAAAAATAAATAAATAAATAAAAATTAAAATGCTGGTCTAGATTATAAAACATAATTTTCAAAGATTATATCGTCGAAGCCTTTAATTCTATATATGAAAACCAAAAACATTTAAAAGGTATATTAGAAAATGCCTCTTATTCTTCTCCATGAGGTCCCTCTGACTAGCACTCCCCTGAGAGTTCCCTGGATTTTCAATACTTTACTTGCAAGATGGAGAGGTAAGGAACAGGAGGTGTGAACCTTGCTTGTTTACCGCAAAGGTAACACTTTAGTGGTGGGGACTTGGGGGTTTGCTGTATTGTCACCAATTCTTTTCAGAATGTTTCAAACAACATTCCTCAGCTACCATGATATCACACATACCTAATCCTAGCACTCAGGAATCTGAGGCAGGAGGACGGTGAGTTGAGTTCTGCCTGGTTGGTGATCCTGTTCAAAGCAAACAAGAATAAAGAAGGGAAGTAGATCGAGTTATGTTAAACTCAATAAGAAACTCATGTGTGCCACCACACTCTACTAATTACCACCTTTCTGTGTGTTCTCTTATACCCACATATAACATAGAGAAGGTATATAGTACATGTGCACATAAAGAGAGAGAAGGTAGCCAGAGAGGTAGAGGAAGGAGACAGAGGTTCTCATGTAGCCCAGGCTGGTCCCTACTTCCAGCTTCTTAAACAGATAGCTGAGGACAACCTTGAACTTCTGACCCTTCTGACTGTACCTGTCAAGTGCTAGGATGGCAGTTTATGCCACTGTGCTGGGCCCACGTCCTTACTAATAGTAAAGCACCTAACATGTATTGACATGAGTGTGTTAGATACCAAAGGTACCGTCTCCATGTTCCAGGTCTGTGCTGGCTCCAGGCTAACTTGAACTAGGAAGGCTCTGGAACTCAAACCTTTTTCCTCTCAGTCTATCTCCAGAACACAATGGGCCCTGTGTCTCCTGACCTTGGCCTCCATATTCCCTCTTTGGCTGAGCCGTGGTTTCCTGTGCCTACTGCTGTCTTCAGGCCACTTATCCGCTGGAGAGCAGTTCCTTCGATTTCAACTTCATTTCTGGAACATAATGCCAGGTCTTTTCACTCAGAGAGGCTCCCCCCGCCACCTGCCTCTCCGGTCCGTTAACAGCAGGCTTCACTAGTCATTGACTGGTGAGCAGTGGAGGTTAGCTTTGTTAGCCTAGTTAGGGCTTTGTGTCTATTGTCTATTCTAGGGTCACAACAGCAAGGCTTGCTGATAGTTTGCAACAGCTTACGGTGAAAAGAGCCAGTCCTAGGAAGATTAATCAATAGTCTACCTAGGAAGATTAATCGATAGCCAACTCTATAGGCTTCACTTTCATAAGAAATGTCTGAAACAGGCAAGAGTGATTGTTCACTCACTTGGCAAGTAGAGGCACAGGAAAGGGATGTGGGTTGCTCTGGGCCATGGAGTTGGTCAGAGCCTAAACCCAGGGTTCTTCCTATACATGGCCACCTCCATTCATGAAAAAGCCATCCTTCCGGCCACAGCTTGGAATGGCATAGCCATTTGGTGTCCTAAAAAGGAACCCAGGCACATAGCAGTATGGCTGCTGAGCAGGAAGCCCCACATGACTGACTGTGCCATAGGGGTTCCCTGTATAAAAGTGAAGCTTGCAGGATGACAGGGCCATTGACAACCATCCCCCCTCCTTCACACCTGTGCAGTGTGATAAAGAAAGTGGAATTCGCCCACAGCTGTGGTCTAACCAGATAAAACTTTTAGGCGGGAAGTGACAAGCAGACTTGAATGTGTGTCTGTGGTTTTTTTTTTTTAAGTGTTAGTTTTGATATTTTCAAAAAGCTTTTAGGTTGCTTGTGAAGTCGGAGCAAATACCAAGAAGGCGTTGTGGCAAGATGGATGTGAGGAAGGACCAATCTCATCTGACGCTCAACCAGACCCCTGAAGCTCATGTAGAGAAGTCCCATGCTCCAGGTAAAGACAGAGTGGGGCTGCTGGGGGATGCTGCTTTCCTCTTTCTTTTTTCTTTTTTTAGTTGTTTGGGAACTGGTTAGATGAAAGGGGCAGTGGGATGCATCTGTGGGAAGATGGGCCTGACTCACTGAGCTGCATTTGGATGCTAGGAACTTAACAGTCTAGAGCAACCCGAGGGGAAATAAAGAAATTGTTAGTGAGAAATTCTCTGAAATAGGAGAGAGTGGAGATACCCAGCACTGGGCAGCTGTGGCAGGAGGATCCAACTCCTCCTGTTCTGTGACAGAGCCAGTTGGCAGGACGTTTGGAAGGATGTGACAACAGGAACTCCTCTAGGGTCTGACCTGTCCGAATGCTTACTCTTTTGGCTTTTAATTTATCTTAAGATCTATTCTAAAGTAACATTTCTCTAAGTGTTGTGTGGAACCCTGGGCTCTAAGTTATCCTAGGGCACAGTTTGAAAACTTTTAGCTTTTAATGAACCCATAGACTCTTTCTTGGACTAAAAAAACTTAAATACACAGGCTCGATCACAAAGGTCATCATTGTATTAAGATGGCTATCAACACTGTTAAAATCATGATATAGGGGTTGGGGATTTAGCTCAGTGGTAGAGCGCTTGTCTAGCAAGCGCAAGGCCCTGGGTTCGATCCCCAGCTCCGAAAAAAAGAATAGAAAAAAAAAATCGTGATATAGCAGTATATGTGCTTACTTATAGATGTGTTAAGTCATAGCATACATAGTATCAAATCCGAAAAGAATCCATATCCACAAGTGATCACACTGACGCCACACGCAAGAACTGTAGTGCCAAGTAGGAAAAAAAATATCCCGTCATTTCTTTGAGTGATAGACAGCCACACTGCTGAAACCACTGTGGCTTTTTACTCACATTCCTACTTTGAAGAAAATTATATTTGGAGTTTGGTAAAAATATAATTTATATCTATTGAGGATCCAGGAGCTGGGAACATAGTTCAGTAGCATAATGCTTGACTAGCATGTGTGAGGCTCTCGGTTAAATTCCCAGTGCTACTAGATAAGGAGGAAGGAAGGAAGGAAGGAAGGAAGGAAGGAAGGAAGGAAGGAAGAGAGAGGGGGGGAGGGAGAGAGGGAGGAAGGAAGAGAGAAAGAAGGAAAGGAAGGAAGGAAGGAGGGAGGAAAGAAGGAAGGAAGGAAGGAAGGAAGGAAGGAAGGAAGGAAGGAAGAGAGAGAGAAAGAAAGCAAACTGTTGCCCCAAGAACAACAGGAGTCCTGGTCCAAGGGCACTTCCTTTCTTGGACTGCCAGTGCAGAGCAGACACCCCCACATGCTGAGAGGCTCTGTGTTAAAGAACTACTAGTTTTTCTCAAATTTAGGTCATAGTAGACTTAAAATTTTTTTTCTTGAAAAATTGTGTAGTGTTGTACATTGTCATACATGTGGATATGTCTGTATTTGTGCGCACAGTGGGTACAGACACATAGGCATGTGTGCTTAGGCCAGAGTTTGACATCAGGTGTCTGTTTCACTCATTGTTCTCTACCTTAGATACTGAGTTAGAGTCTCACACTGAACCCAGAGCTTGCTAGTTTGACTAGATGACCTAGCTGGTTAACTTTGGGGACCCCTGTCTCAGGCCTTACAAACTAGGATCACATGCAGGCCAACAATACCCACTTAACCCATATAAGTATGGGCACTGGATATGTATGAACTCTGGTCCTCATGTTTCTGTGGTAAGTGCTTTACCTGATGAGCCATCATCTCAGCCCAGAATTTGCTGTTCATAGTACCCTTAGTGTCCCAAATAATTTTTTTTAAGATTTTTTTTATTTATTGTATGTATGTGAGTACACCGTAGCTGTCTTTAGACATACCAGAAGAGGGCATCGGATCTCTTTACAGATGGTTGTGAGCCACCATGTGGTTGCTGGGATTTGAACTCAGGACCTCTAGAAGAGCAGTCCGTGCTTTTTTTTTTTTTTTTTTTTTTGGGTTCTTTTTTTCGGAGCTGGGGACCGAACCCAGGGCCTTGTGCTTCCTAGGCAAGCACTCTACCACTGAGCTAAATCCCCAACCCCCAGTCCGTGCTCTTAACCGCTGAGCCATCTCTCCAGCCCCCCCCAAATAATTTTTAATAAATACAACCGTAAGGGCAGAATCTAATAATAAAAGCATCAGTCGAGCAGGGTTTGCTGGTACATGTCTCTGGTCCCAGCAGAGTTAGGATAAGGAATTCGAGGCCAGCCAGGGATGTACCAGAGAGAGACCCTGTCTACCATTCCTCCAAGAGAAAAAAAAAACAGTTATGTGAATATGCTTACTTCAGTTGGATATTATTATTTGGTCTTTTATGATAGGGTTTCTCTGTGTAGCCCTGGCTGTCCTGGAACTCACTCTGTAGACCAGGCTGGCCTCGAACTCAGAGATCTTCCTGCCTCTGCCTCCCGAGAGATGGGATTAAAGGTGTGCCCCATCATGCCAGGCTATGAGTTGATTTTATTACAGTTTTACATATAAGGAAAAATGACAAGTGGTAATGATATTCTGTGTTTTCCCATGAGTGGGCTGAGTGGCCAGAGAAGGTGTCACCTAGCTTAAGCACCATGTCACAAGAAGATTATAGTGTTGAAGGCTGTGTCACAGAACTGTTTTTGACCTAATGTTGGATGAATAAAAGATAAAAATCTTGGTAAAAATCACTACTCTGTAATATGTGGCATGGATGGAGAGAGTGAATGCAGTAAAGACAGGTCATTATGTCAGAAACGATAGAATAAAGCCTTTTAAAAAATTACCTGTGCAAATATAAATTTATTTTGAGTGGGTCAGTAGGTTGATAGCACACTTCTGAACAAATCTGTGTAGGTCTCAAAGCTTTTCACACTTAAATGCTCATTAAATGCCTGCTCCAGCCTTTAATCCCAGAACTTAGGAGGCAGAAGCAGGTGGATCTCTTGAGTTTGAGGCTAGCCTGGTCTATGGAGCAAGTTCCAGGACAGCCAGGGCTACACAAAGAAACCCTGTCTCAAAAAACAAAACAAACAAACAAAAAACCCTAAAAACTAAAGAAAACTGTTTTGCTCCCTGGGTATGTTGCTGTAAGTCTTTAATCTCAGCGCTCCTAGTGCAGAGACAGGTGGAGCTGTGAGTCCAAGGCTAGCCTACACAAGTTCCAGGTCCAGGCTACATACTGAGACCCCTATCTAAAAAAAGAAAAAAAGAATCTTCTCCACATTTCTTTTCTTTTCTTTTTTTTTTTTTTTTTTTGACTGTGTAAGGATAGGGAAGACCTAGTCCTTGAACTCATAAATCCAGGACAAAACCCAGGGTAGTATTTCTAAAATTCTGTAGGTATCTGGAGAGATGGCTCAGCAGTTAGGAGCACTGGCTGTTTTCTCTTCCAGAGGACCTGGGTTCAATTCTCAGCGCCCACATGGCAGCTCCCAACTGTCTCTAACTCCAGATCTAGGGAATCTGATGTCCTCTGCTGGCTTCCTTAGGCACCAGCCATTCATTCCTGTGGGGCACAGACACACACGCAGGCAAAAACACCTGTCCGTGGGAAATAATATGATGTAAAGGTAAATAAATCATAACTTGTGACCAAGCTTGTGTGGTGAGATATTTGCTTAGGCACACCATGGGTCACCGGTACACACTGCAGTAACTTCGCTTTTCACCCGGCAGACATCATTGGATCTTGGAGTTTGAGAAACAGAGAACAACTGAAGAAGAGAAAAGCTGAGGCACAGGGGAGGCAGACGTCACAATGGCAACTTGGGTAGGTTCCTTTCCTAAGAGGGGAGTGAGCGTGGGTGTGGCACGGCGGTGCTCCTGCTCACACAACCTTCACAACAGTCGTCCGAGTCGCCTGGTGTTGTGCCTGTGTGTTTTTGCTTTAAATTTATTTTTTATTTTTTATTTTTTTTCAGAGCTGGGGACCGAACCCAGGGCCTTGCGCTTGCTAGGCAAGCACTCTACCACTGAGCTAAATCCCCAACCCCCCCGTGTGTTTTTTCTTTGTGTGTTTGCTTCTAATGTAGAGTCCAGTGGGTTAACTCTCTTGCCCAAGGTCACAGCAGTAGAGTCGTGACACAAGAAACTTCCCCTGCTTTCTTTCTCTGTGTCTCCATCAGCCCCTGCGGCAGACATCCAGGGAAGCTTCTGTTACCCTTTATTGGTTTTGCCAGTGTTTAAAGGGTACTTTAGGTCTGATTTGGTGGTGCATACAAGCGCTCAAGAGGTGGTGTTGGGAGATCGGGACTTTAATGCTTCACAGGGCTTAGTGAGAACGCAAATTGAAACACAAAGACTGACTCTTTTGCCTGCTCTTGGGACCCTTTTCCTCCTACTGAGTTCAGCCTTGATGTGAAGATGTACACCTAGTCCTGTTGTAACTTGTTATAACTTGTTTTGTTTGGTTGATAACCATGGGGCCCCCGCTCTTTTCTAAAGGGAAACAGAGGAGAAGTGCATCTGTGGAAGAGGGGATGTGGGGGGAAGGAAGGGAGGAGAAACTGTGATCTGGATGTAATATATGAGAGAAGAATACATTTAAAAAATAATAATAAAAAAAGAGAGGATACACGGCATGATGGCTCACACCTAAAAATCATACAACCTGAGAAGCAAAGGCAGGAGGATTGCTGTGAACTCCAGGCCAGGCTTTGCACTACAGAGTAAAACACTGTGGAGCTGGAGAGAGAGATTAACAGTTAAAAAATACATATTGCTTTTGCCAAGGACACAAATTTAGTTCTTACCATCCACATGGAGCTACTTGAAAGTACCTATAGCCCGCTCCACAGGGGCCCCTACGTCTCCAGACTCACGAGTGTACAACTACACACACACACACGCACACACACACACACGCACACATACACACTACACACACACACATACATCACACACATACACACACATACACACACACGCACACACACACGTATACACACACCACACACACGTACACACATACACACACAAACACACACACACACGCACACACACACCACACACATACACACACACATACACACACACGCACACACACACGTATACACACACCACACACACGTACACACATACACACACAAACACACACACACACGCACACACACACCACACACATACACACACATGTATACACACACATACACACATACATACACACACCACACACACATACACACACACGCACACACACAAGTATATACACACACACGCACGCACACACACATATACACACACACCACACACACATACACACACATACACACACACCACACACATACACACACAAACACACATGTATACACACACATACACACACACACCACACACATACACGCACACACAAACACATATGTATACACACACACCACACACACATACACACACAAACACACATACACACACATACACACATACACACACAAACACACATACACACATATACACAACACACACGTATACACACACACACGTGCGCACACACACATACACAATACACACATGCACACACGCGCACACACACAAACACGTGTTACATGCACTTCCCTCCCACATAAAATACATAAATGTAAGGGGAAAATTATCATTTGACAAGGTTGGAGTTAGGCTTGGTGCTGAGCATCTAGAATCTAGCATTTGGGAGAGAAAGGCAGAGGATCACCAAGTTTGAGGCCAGCCTGGGCTACATAGAAAGACCTTGTCTCAAAACTAAGACAAACAACAAAAAAAGGATTTCATAATCGTCTTGTTACCTTGGAATAACAGTTCAAAAGGCTGAGGTGACAAGCTTGGCACGATGTCGCACACCTTTAAAACCCCAGCACTCCGGAGGCAGAGGAAGGCGAATCTCTGAGTTTGAAGCTAGCCTGGACTACAGAGAGTGTTCCAGGACAGCTAGAGCCCTGTTTTGAAAAGAGAGAGAGAGAGAGAACAAATGCTGAGATGCTGTAACATTACCCTTGGGGTCCCTGTACCTTTATTTGGTTTAATTTTTTAAAGAGAGGGCCTCAGAGCCATGTGTACTGACACACCTTTAGCCCCAGCACTGGGAAGCCAGAGATATCTGAGTTTGAGCCTGGTCTGCTCTACATGGTAATTCTCAGGCTACCTAGTAAAACACAGTTGCAAAATGACAACAAATAAAAAAGGTAGGTCTCACACTAGCCCAGGCTGGTCTGGAACTCAAGTCAGTCCTTTTCCTCAGGTTGTAGAATACTGTGCTTACAGGTATATGTCACCATAGCCACAACCCAGGACTTCTGTGGGGAGTTCTGTCTACTCATATAGGGCATTTCTATCCAAATCCAGGATTTTATCCTTTTTGAGACAGGGATTCTCTGTGTAGTCCTGGCTGTCCTGGAACTCACTCTGTAGACCAGGCTGGCCTCAAAGTCAGAGATCCCCCTGCCTCTGCCTCCCGAGTGCTGGGCTAAAAGGTTTATGCCACCACCACCTGGCTTCTTAAAAGTTATATTTTAAATCACATTTTATTTATTTAGTATGTGGGTATGTGGGAGCATCCAAGCATTTAGAAGTCAGAAGACAACTTGTAGGAGTAGGAGTCAATTCTCTCCTACCACCGCATGGACCCTGGGAACAAATTCAGGTCATCAGGCTTAGCAGAAAGTGCTGAGCCATCTCCTCAGCCCTAATTAAACATTTTAATTACTTGCCAACCAGTGGATTTCCATAGGCTTTTCCATACATCTTTAGTTTGGGTTAACACATTCCCTCTCTCTTATGAAGGTATTTGGGGGTGGGGGTGGGGAGGCAGCAAGAAGACACCGTCAAGGGTGACCATCAGGGACACCATCCACCTCCTTTGAGACAGGGTCTCTCTCATTGGTCTGAGCTCATCAATTAGGTTCAACTAGCTGGCCCAGGGATCTCTGCCTCACCAGCTCTGAAATTATAAACTCATGGTACCACATACTCCATATTTTTACATGGGTGCTAAAGATAGCTAGAACTCAATCAAGCCACTGGACTATCTCCCCAAGTGTTCCCCTCCTCCCTCCGTTCCTCCTTCCTCATTGTGTGTGTGCACAAGCACACACACACACACACATACACTTGAGAATTACTTTATCTATGAAACCATAAACTCCTAAAAGAACACTTTCCTAACATGGATTATTCATTTTGCAAACATGGAAATTGACATCTGGGGAGAGTAAGTGCTTGTTTAAGGTCGTGTAAAAAGGGCACAGGACAGGGGTGGGTATTGGAAGCATTCATTTGAATCCTGTAGCTCTGTTGTCATTAATTCTGGTCTCTCTGCAGAGAACAGAAAAAACGCAAGTATCAGAGAACAGGAAAAGGTAATCGAAGAGGCCGAAAGAGACAAGGGAATGTGGAACAAAAGGCAGAGTCTTGGTCACAAACAGAAAACGAAAGGGTACAGGAGGTATTGGTACCTGCTGAGGAAGAAACTGAGTACTCTGGAAACACTGCAACTCAAGCCCTTCCCTTGAGAGCATCCCCCACAAAAGCTGTGCCTACAGAACACTGTTCTGAAGTACCCCAAGAAAGCTTGCAGTGCCAAGAAATAACTATACAGAACCATTCTCAAACACACCAACGAAGGGACAAAGCTGAAGCTCTCTCTCCTACCACGTGCCAAGAAATAGGAGTACTTCAATATTCTCCTAAGATGTGCCAAGATATGGCTGAACCTGAGGCACGCTCACCTAAAATGTGCCAGGAGACAGCTGTGCCCCAAACCTATTCTCCCAAAGCACACGAAGATATGGCTGAATATGAGGCACTTTCGCCTAAAATGTGCCGGGAAACACCTGTGCCACAATACCATTCTTCCAAAATACCCCAAGATATGACCGGACCTGAGGCGTTAGCTCCTGATATGTGCCAAGAAACAACTGTGTCCCAAAACCATTCTTCCAAAGTACCCCAGGATATGGCTGGACCTGAGGCGCTCTCTCTTAAAATGTGCCAGGAACCAACTGTGCTTCAAGAACATACTTTGAAAATATGCCAAGATGTGGCCAGACCTGACGTCCTCTCTTCTAAAACACATCAAGAGATGACTGTTCCCAAAGCCCTTCCCTGTATAACACCTGGAGATGCTGCTGGCCCAGAAGGATGCTCCCCCAAAACACTCCCCCAGTCAGATGTAACCCCCATGTCAGTCACACCAGGAAAAAATACTTCCCACCCAGATCTGGGAACGGCTGTGGCTGAAGGCTGCTTTTCTGAAGCCGGAGAATGCATTGTATCTGAAGACATTTCTACAAAAACACACCAAGAAGCAGTTGAACCTAAATTCCTTTCTCACAAGACTTACAAAGAATTCACTGTGCCTATAGTCTCCTCTCATAAAACCATCCAAGAATCACCTGGGCCTGAAGAATATTCACCTGGAAGCCGTCATGAAATGTCAGAGCCTGAAGACCTCTCTATCAAGACCTGTAAGAACAGGGATGGGCCTAAACACAGCCTTCCAGAAGGAGCCCAGGAAGTAGGTGGGGCCCAGAGGCAGGACCCTGATGCACAGGATATCGAGGACGCTGGTGCTTTCTCTCAAGGTAGGGGATTTGTACAACAGCAGCTCCCTCAGAGTTTGTGATTTAAAGCTGTCTTTGACAGTAGCCAGTTATTTCAATGGGAACTACGAATATCACTGGATCTTTTCTTTTCTTTTCTTTTCTTTTTTTCAGAGCTGGGGACTGAACCCAGGGCCTTGCGCTTGCTAGGCAAGCACTCTACCACTGAGCCAAATCCCCAACCCTTCACTGGATCTTTTTTAAGTAAAATGTATTTTTGGGCTACCAACCCTCTATTGGCACGTTTCCAAAAAAATTTAAGAAATTGAAAATTCTAGTTACCTATTCTGAGAAGCTACACTAAAAAAGTTCTTTTTGTTTTTTTGAGCTAGAACTCACGATGTAGCTGTGCTGGTTGGTTTTCATGCTCAAAACCAAATTCTAGTCCTTTGGAAGAGTAGCAAGTGCTCTAAAGTATACAGTCATTTCTCCTAAGCACTCCCCCCACCCCTGTTAAAACACAAAATCCTGAGCTGGGGGTTGTGGTCCACACTTTTAATCCTAGCACTTAAGAGGCAGACGCAGAGGCAGGCGGATCTCTGTGGATTCTAGGTCAGCCGCCATAGTGAGTTCCACACAGCTAGGGCTATGTTTCAAAAACCAAACCAAACAAGCACACAAAAAGCACCTGGGGCTGAATGAGCGCGGCCTGGGTAGTGAAGAGCGTACACTTACTGTTCTGGAGAAGGACTCAAGTTGGGCTTCCAGCACTCATGTGGCGGCTTATAACCGCCCGCAATTCCAGGGGACTTAATGCCCTTCTCAAGCATCACAGGGTCCCGCATGCTCTGGGTACACATAACACGCATATAATTACATGTGTCCAAAACAGAGCACCCACTGCTCTGTATGAAAAGAATCCCATTGTTCCCGTGATGTGGCATTTTAGTAGTTAAGACTCTGATCCAATGCAAACGTGTCTGCAAGCATGGAATCTATTTGCATTTTGTTTGATTTTACAGACCTGGAGGAAGGAAACAAAGCAGATCAAGACCCAGAAACTCCAGCGGGTCCACAGGGTCCTCAAAAGATCTGTCCAGAAAATGATGTCCACAGCTCTGCTCTATTTTAACAGTGCTCGGTGATGAAGCTGCAGACCAACTCCGTACAGCATACGTGTCTCTTGTGATTTTACTGAAACACCGCAGCGATCACTAAAATTTGCATTGCTATTTTAACTCATGTTTTTTCATTTGTAGATCTTATCTGAAGGAGAGAACTAACATTTTTAAGGCTCTAACACATAGACAATAACGTGTGTGTGTGTGTGTGTGTGTGTGTGTGTGTTTGTGCCTGTGTGAGCGCCTGACAGTGTGTATTTGTATATGGGGGAAGACAGTAAGAGCGGGGAAAGGCTGAGTAATTGATTTTCCCCTCTGAGAAGAAACATATATTTAGTGATTCTGAGGAAAAGATAGCAATTTAATATGAACACTTAGCATTTTGAAAGTATATAGTTTCTTGTGAATTTTGTCAATTAGTGAGGTTGTAGCAACATCAGAATTTTACTCAAACTTTACATGTCTCTTTGAGTTAATCAGAACAATTCTTATTCTAAAAATTCTTGCAAGTTTTTTTTTTGAATTGATAAATGCCATTTATTTCTGTGTGAACCTGGACTTTTTATTTCTATTTTTTAAACTGTTACTTGTAAAAAAAAATGTACATCATCATTTCTATGGCTTTAGCTGTGTTACCAAGACAGCATCTTGGTTTATGCTGGGGTTATAAAACGCCTAAATGGCTCAGTGCCTTTGCTCACTAGGTTAATCTGATCACATGGAGGAACACAGCAGAAAAAAATTATTCCAAAAGAAAAGTGCCGAGTGCAACAGGCTCCTCTCTGAGCAGCCTACGCCCTAGCTCTTCAGTGGTTTCCTTTCTGTGGCTCTTTCTCTTAAACCTCATGCTTAAAATCCATGTTAAAGTATTATTAATAAACTCCCCCAAACCAAAGGAAACAGTGTCGGCGCCGTATGAATAGCGCATGCAGTGGGAGGGATGGGGAGAATCTGCACAGGAGACCCAGGGCCGTACAGTTCAAGGTCAAGTAAACTTCATGCTAACTGTCAATGTCAGGTCCATATGGAAGAGTTGGTTTACCTGCTAAAAATCTACCACACGGCAGCTAATCTATTATTGATGTGTGGAGACCCACCTGGACCGGGAGTTTACAGGAGGCTGTGAGATATCTGACATGGGTACTAGGAACCCCTGCCCCCTTTTCTTGAGCCAAGGCTCTTGATCTGGGGAACCAGCCATGTAGATTATGATGGCTTCAAACTCAAAAGATCTGCCCACCTTTTTGCATCATGAGAGGCATCTAAGGCACACACACCACACTGGGCCATAGAAAGTACTCTTAACCAGTGAAGCCGTGTCTTTAGCCCTGATAGACTTGTAGACTTACATGACCTAATAGTTTATCAGGAAACTGAGGAGTAAGGCTTTTCCACAGCGAAGCTGAAGTTCTCATATTTCAGGAATTCATCTGATGACAATGGTCACAGTGACCTGAAAAGGACAGGAGACCAGGGGCAGGGACAGACAGTGCTGGGTGGGAAAATATTTGAAAACATTCCCTGATATTTTGTTAGTTTGGATTTTCCTTGGGCTTTTTATAACTTTGGCAAATAAAAGCTCATTCAGCAAGACCGTGCTAGACTCTGAGGCTACATCAAAAAGACAAGCCTGTTCCCCTGCAGGGGTGGCACAGAGCAGCACGAGCCACCAGGGGAGCCTTCAAGTATACAGGCGCTCAGGACTCTCCCTTAGGGTTTTATACTTTATGTGACATCTACACATGGACATTTTTGTCCTTATGGCTTTATGTCTAAGGTTTTACATTTTTAAATGTATTTTTATGAGTACGAGTGCTTCCTGCGTGCACGTGCAATGCTTGGTGCCCACAGAAGTCAGAAGACAGCATCAGATCCCTTGGAACTGCATTTATGGAGAGCTTTGTGTGTCCATGTGGGTGCTGGGAATTGAACCCAGGTCCTCTGCAAGAGCAACAAATGCTCTTAACCACTCGGGTTTATCTTTTCTTGTTGGTCCTTTTGAAGATGGGGTCTTATATGTCCCAGGATGACTTGAAACTCACCTTGTGAGCATGTCTCCACACCTGGCTTTATCCAATGCTAGGACTTTGTACGTACTAGACAAGCACTGAGCTACACCCCTAGCCATTTTGTTTTATGGGCTTTCAGGTACTGGCGTGCTGGTTCATAGCTGCCCATATAGGTACATGCCTATGAAACCAGAGGGTGATGTCTGTCTTCCTCAATTGCTCTCCAGCTTACATAGTTAGGCAGGAGCTCTTACTTGAACCCAGAGCCCAATACTTGGGATAGTCTAACTATCCAGCTTGTTCCAGGAATTACCTGTCCTTACCTGTAGGCCACTACATCCATTCAGCATTTACGTGGGTGCCAGGAACCCAAAGTCTAGTCCCTTACTTGTGTGGCAAGTGCCTAACCCACTGAGCCATCTCCATCACCCCTTGTCCTGTTTCCTTCTACCATTCCCTATAAATTCATTATTTTCTTACTATTCCTATCTAGACACCAGAGTGAATCAAATTATTCCTGTTTTCTTGTTGGTTTAGAGCTTTGAGGTAATGGATTAGAATCTCCCAGAATCCACCTAAGCTCCACTTTGTGCTGCCTCCTTGTGTGGTAGGAAGGGATCTGGGCATGCCTGAGCTACTGAAGAATTTTTAAAAATTGTGTTTGTGGCTCTGGCTTACCTCCAACTCAGAGGTCAGCCTGCTTCTGCCTCCCCAGTGCTGGGATTTAAGTTTGAGCTACCAGGTCGGGCTTTTAAATGTGTGCGTGGGTGACTGTGGATGCCAGAAGAGGTCATCGGATACACGGGAAGTGAAGTTACTACAAGGTGGGAGTTGCCACATGGGTGCTGAGAATCGAACCTGGATCCTCTTGAAAATTCTCTTGCTTCGAATTGCTGAGCCATCGCTTCAGCTTCCTTTAGGTTATTTTAAAAGACAGATTCCTAGGTCCAGTACCTCCAAGTCTACTTTTTTTTTGAGTCTCAGAAGTTGGCACAGTTGGCAATTATACACTGCTGGTAGATTATCAAGTGATTGGCAGGTCTTCGGGAGGACTAGCACCTTTCACTTTTCAGTTTTGACTGTCTTATTAACAGCGCCGACTAGTGGCGACTGCAGCTTATCCAACCCATTTTTACAGCCTGTACCCAAAGGTGCCCAAAGGTATTCAAACTTTGTTTCTCTAGTTAGACAACGGTTATCTACAAGAAAGGGGGGGGGGGGGAGCGGACTCACATATTTTTAATATTTTATATCACAGGTAATGTCAGGTGGAGTCCCCACCACCCCCTTCTAAGTCAACAAGATTTTGAAATCCCTGTACAGAGTTTGGATGAAAGAATCTTACAAGTGGTTAAAGACAGCTGGATATTGCATGAGATTAAAATACAATTTTTGTTGGTGCCTACTTTTATAATGTATGAGCTGGCTCTTTACTCTCATTTCGGTTCCAGTGGTTTGGAGCACAAGAAACGTACCCATTTATTAACTCCTAGCTTGCTTGTAACACCTACCACTCTTGATTTCCTTGGCCTTTCCCGACAAATAGTTATTACTAAAAAAGTGGAGCAGAGTGATAAATATAACCCGTATGCCCACGCCCAAGGAGAATTTTAAACATTTAACCTCCAGTTCTTGAGCCGCTAGACGGCTCAGCGGGTAAAGCAACTGGCTAACACAACCCGAATTTGATCCTGGGAGCCACGCGGCGAAAGGAGAGAATCGGCTCCGGCATTTTGTCATCTGACTTCGACATGCTCCCGCGCACACAATAAATGAAAAAAAAAAAAGTCCCAAACTCCAGTGCTTTTGCTATGTGATCATAGATGAGCCATTCACATCCTTTCCCTTTAAATTCATGGTTAGTTTTGGTCACCGAGGCCGCTCACAATTCAAGGGTATCTTTGCGAGTACATCTTTAGCCACACGTCCCACCTTCGGAGGGCACACTGCATGCTGTCGCGAGACCGCCGTCGCCGCACGATGGGTGAACGGTGGGGCCGCGCAGCGTTAGGATACCCAGCCTCCACGAGGTACTGGGCCGCCATTGAGGTCGTTCTCCAAGACCCCGCACTTTGCGACAACTGCGCAGGCGCCAAAGCACGGAAGCGGAAGCGGAAATCAGCGGGGGGGCGCAGCGGCCTGTAACCATGCGCGGCTTGGAGAAGCAGGGTCCGAGTGCTACAGCGGCCCCATGTGGGTGCGCTCAGCCGGCCCTGGAGACAGGTAACTTCTAGGAAACAGGCCGCGCCGCGCCCTAAGCTAGATTGCCGGCTTCCCTGCCGAGAAGAACGCGAGCTGCCTGACGTGTGTTCTTGTCCTTGCCGCCAAAGTAAGGACCACGTGGCCAGGCCACCACGTGACGCTCCAAGGCCAACGGGAGTGACGTATTACGCTTTTGGTACTCAGGGTGTGGGCTGCTCTTAGTCTCTGCATAGCAGCTGTGTCGGCCACGTGTGTTGTGTGGTCTTTTTTTTTTTTTTTTTTCTTTAGGGAGACAGGGAGATAGGATGCATGTGATGGATGTTGTCATCTGGCCCCAGTTTCTTGTCTTTGATCCTCTTCCACAAGAGCATGGATGAAGATTTAAAAACAACAAACCCCCCCAAACAGAAATTATACAGCAGTAATTGTAAATATTCTTGGAGAAAACTTGAAAGTTGTCAGAAGTACATACAATATAGATGGAGAAAGAAAGCCAGTTAGTTTATATAGATAATTTACAGTGTGGTGTCCGCTTTTATAGAATTCAATCAAAGTAAATGAAGTATTGTGTGTGTGTGTGTGTGTGTGTGTGTGTATTTTTTTAACCCCCCCCCCCCCCCCCGTATAGAGGGTCCTTGTCTTTCCACTCATACCCTGAAGACAGGGTTTTTCTGTGAAACCTTGGCTGTCTCGTACTCACTCTATAGACCAGGCTGTCGTTGAACTCAGAGATCTGCCTGTCTCTGTCTCCCAAGTACTGCGATTTTTTTTTTTCTTTTTCTTTTTTTTCGGAGCTGGGGACCGAACCCAGGGCCTTGTGCTTGCTAGGCAAGCGCTCTACCACTGAGCTAAATCCCCAACCCCAAGTACTGCGATTTAAAATAGGTGTGCTACATTCCTATAGTAATAAGAGTTTGTATCAGCAAAAAGTAAGGAAACATGTTGTGAGAGACAGTGCCAGATCTTACTGGTTGTACTAATAAGATATAATAGGACAGATTTAATGCAAATTAAATAAAATGGAGATCTGGAGTGTCTCTTCAAAGAACATAAAAGAAGTAATTATAAATTACAATTTCTACCTCATAATATACAATCAATGCATTATATTAATATAATTTATGAATTTTTATAACTATAAGTAAAACTTGAGATGGTATGCTGCTACACAGTTGTGATCCCAGCAGCTAGGGGATGGGGCTGATGCTGGAGGTGTATAAGTTTGAGGCTGACTTTGTATTTAAACATGTTTTTAATAGTTGAGAGAAAAACAGGTTTTCTTTTTTGACCATTTGAGTAATGATTCTTACTCGGTTTTCTTCCATAGGGAATCTTTTAACTGAGCCAATAGGGTACTTGGAATCATGTTTCTCAGCCAAGATTGGTACTCCAAGGCAGCCATCCATTTGTAGCCAATCCAGAGCCTGTTTGAAGATCAGAAAGAGCATCTTTAATAATCCTGAACATTCCTTGATGGGCCTAGAACAGTTTTCTCATGTTTGGTAAGTTGCTTTCTTAGTTAGAAGTGGTACCGTGGACCCTGAGAAAGTACACCAATTGAAGGCAGCTTTGAAGCTTGTCACCTATACCACCCTTATCTGTATGATTATGGATTATGTGTAGATTCCCATATTCAGTTTGTGCATTTGATTGTTTGCATCCTTGGACACCATTAGGAACTTGTGATTCACTGAGGGAACGTGTTTTAATTACTGCTTGTTCTAATTATTATGGCTCTCTTCTGTTTAGCTTACACCAAGCACCTCCTAGACTCTGCCTGTGGGTCATTACGCTGGTCTCTAGAACAAGACTCAGCAAACTGTGGTCTGTGCACCAAATATAGTATGTTTATGGGATCACAGCTGTGCTGACTGTAGCATGATCTGAAACTGTGCATTGTCTGTGGCATACCTACAGGTTTATATATTGTGTATGACGACCAGGGTAAAACTGCTTCAGTTGCAGAATAGTGGAAACAAATCGTAAAATACTTATCATCCGACCTTTTAGAGAAGTTGCTGAATTGAAGAGTTCAGTGTACTCTCCCTAAAAGACAAAAAGCCTTAGAAATTTGGATACTACTTGCTCTCATTAGGAATTCTGTTTCTGTCCATGTTTACATG
This sequence comes from Rattus norvegicus, assembly GCF_021556685.1. Lineage (NCBI taxonomy): Eukaryota > Metazoa > Chordata > Mammalia > Rodentia > Muridae > Rattus > Rattus norvegicus. Next base: position 65,943,339 of record NC_141538.1, on the reverse strand, counting down.
TCCACCAGGGAAATACAGTGTTGTTTTTAGTTTATCTTAATTATTGACGCTCATGCTAGCTGTTTTTTGGTTCCCGTGTAAGCTGCACATTCTGGTTCTTTGGGTCCTTTGAGTTGAGTTCTTTCCTTGGTGACTTATGTAAGGATGACTTACATATTGTCAATATTGGCTAACCCATTGTGTATAGCAAACATCTCTTAGACCTGAATTTGATGGTTTAATAAATTCCAAACTGTTACTAGTTCCCTTCATAGTTTCTGGCTTTCATATTCTGTTTAGAAAGGCCTCATCAAGTTGAACTTTTCTGAACTTTGGTTTCTTTACCCTCAGAGTGAGGGCTAAATTTTACTTCCTAGGATTGCTCAGGTACAAAATGGGCATGAAAATGTCCAGTCCATTACATGGCAAGCAGCAGCCACTTAGAAGCAGTGTTCACTTGGCCATGTGACAAGTCTAAGTTCCTGCAGCATGCCAGTCATTGTGCTGGGTACAAAGAATGGAGATGATGCTCTTGCTACAAGGAAGGAAGGAGAGAGGGAGGGAGAGAGGGAGGGAGGGAGGGAGGGAGGGAGGGAGGGCCTATTTTCTTATGACTGATAAACTTAGTAAGAACTGTTCTTCGTGTTAATTAGTGGGAGATCACTTCCCTTCCCAAATCACTGTACAGAAATAGCCTGTCCTTCTTAAACGAGTGTCTTGGTTTATCTTCAATAGGATCTTGTTTGTCTTTCATAAAAACGGCCATTTGAATTACAAGGCAAAAGTGCAACCCCCTAGGCTGAACGGGGCAAAGACCGGAGTGTTCTCCACACGGAGCCCCCATCGCCCGAATGCAATAGGACTGACACTGGCCAAGCTGGAGAAGGTGGAAGGTAACTCACCCGCTTCACCTTTGTCTGACTCCTTGAAAACCGCTAGCTGCTGTTCATGCCAACACTGTCAGTGTCACCTTTGAGAGCCTGCAGCCCTTAGGACCGTGTGAGGATTGGGGGTGTCAGCATTGGGAACACTTAGGAAACACTAAGACAGACTTGTGGGAGATGCTCAGACCTTATTTCATTAGCCCACTATGAAAGCCAGTGCTGTTTTTAAGAACTCATAGGTTTTGTAAGCATTAGATTAGTAAGAAGATTCTTTAAGACTTGGGATGTAGGAAATACAAGATGATTAAAACTTTCTGGCTATTTTCAGTTGTGATGTATGTGCTCAGTTGCTATACATTTCTGGAAAGCAGAAGAAAGGTGTCCTAACCTCTTGCAGGCTGAATGAAGAGATGTTTGAGTCACAGGGCAGGCCATCAGCTGTGCTGTGTCTCCTGGGATGAGTTACCCTGCAAGCTTTAGCAGTGTCAGGTTGTAGAAGTGCCACAGTAGAAGACCAGATTGGTTTCAACTGTGTTCCTGTATAACCTAGGCAGATGTTTTCAGAGCTTCTGTTTGTTTATTTGGCTTTTTTATTTTGTTTAGTTTTTTATTGTTTTTGATACAGGACCTTATGGATCCAGGTTGACTTTGAAATCCATATAGAGCTGAAGATGGTCTTGAACTCTTGACCTCCTGCCTTTGCCTCCTGAGTGCTGTTATTACAGGAGTGCATCACAGCCTACTTTACATGGGGGCTGTGGCTTGAACCCAGGGCTCTGTGCATAGTAGGAAAGCACTCTATCAACTGAGTTCTGCCCCAGCTCAGAGAATTGCTCACTGCTTTTGTTAGAGAGGCAGAAGGTGACAGCATGGGTGGAAGAGTGGAGAGCCATTCCAAGCTGCATCTCGATTGCTTGCCCCTGGAGTGGGCAGAAGCATGGACTTGGCTCTTGGACTCCACAGAGTTTTAGCTGAGGGTCTTAAATGACAGTTTCTCAGTGCTCTTCAGGACGGCTTTGTTCTATCTGGGCCCTGCACTCTGTTGAATTGTGCTCAGTTGTTAGGTGGGTTGTCCAGAAAATTTAGTGCCGTATCCACCCGCTTTTGTTGAGGTGGACTTATGAAATGGACAACAGCACTGTAGGACATTTTCTGATCACTCATGCAAACGGCATGTTTTGGTTCCTTTTTTATTACTGTGATAAGATACTATGACCAAGGCAACTTATAAAAGAAAATGCTTATTCAGGGGTTACAGTTTCAGAGGATTATTTACAGTCCATAATTATCATGGTGGGCAGGCTTGGTGCTGGGGCAGTAGCTGAGGGCTTACTTCTTGATCCAAATACATGAAGCGGAGAGACAACTTCGAGATTTCAAAGCCCACAGCCAATGACGCACCTTCTCCAGCAAGGCAGGTCTCCTAATCCTTTCTAAACAGCTAGGGACTGAGTATTTAAATTTATGAGCCTTTGGAGCCCTTTGAGTTCAAACCACCACACTGCATTTCTTTTTAATCATTGACTTTGTGCCAGTCTTGTAAATGGTATCGATACATTGGTGATTAACTCAGATAAGAATTCCTGCTCATACGGAACTTAGCCTACTCTTGAGAGAGATGAAGTCAGAGGCGTGAGTGGGCAAACAGTAATCAATAATGAATAGTGTAGAGGTGGAAGAGTGCTGCTCCTTGTACCTGTCATAAAAGGTCACGAGCCATGTGTTAGGAGGCCAGTTGGCGAGAGAACAGCATAATAATACTGTCCATGCAGAGGGACATGATAGCCCGAGCCCTGAGCACTGTAGGACTTTCCTGAGAACGCTCGGGTTCTCCTGTGTATCCCATTATTTCCATAGTCAGGGTCGTCTTCCAAAGGCTTGCACACAGCACGTCTCCCATCTGGAGCTTCCTGCAATCATGGTGTTCTTCAGTAGACTCAGAGTCAACGTGAGCGCATGCTGTGTTTGGTTCTCATCCAGTCAGTGTTCCAAGAGTCAGCATAGGAGGCTCTGTACCAGTAGCAGGGTGTGGACAGCAGCTATCCAAGTGGAACAGCAGGAGACCTTAATTCTTAGTTGGAGGGTCTTGTGCCCTGATGACTTTTTGGGGTCCTTATGGACATTTCTAGGTCTGTATTAACAAAATGATTCAAAGCGTATCTGTTTACAGACAGAGCACCTTGGTGATGTGTTTAGAACCTCGCTGTTTCCTAGGGTCGAGCAGAATGGGCTCATCTCTGCTGTTCCTCTGGGAGGTTGTGTCAGAGTGCATGTCCTCATAGATGCAGGATTGAGGGCCTCAGCTTTGTGCTGGTATTGGCTGCAAACACCCTCAGGTCCTAAAGCTGTGCATATTTCTAGGACATCTTATGGCTGCTTGCCACCTGGGCTTCCCCACCATGCCTGTGCCCTTCACCAGTCTGCAGGGAGAGCTCATTGGGCTGAGTCTGGTCAGCAGGGAGTCCTATATGGAACTCATAGAGCTCTTTTGCCATATTCAGTGGCTTAGATATAAGTTGAACTCAGATGGGTTACACGAGGCACGAGCAACAAATTGGGAAACGTTGGGCCTTCTGCAGTCTGCTTGCCACTGTAGAAATAAATGCACATTGGTCCTGGTGACCCACTGGGGACTGGTATGTGCCTGGGAGCGATGAAAAGAGTAGTGAACTCATTCCGAGGCCTGCTGACTGTCAGGGCACAGAGGCGTCAATCAGCCATTGTCATTCTGTATGAAAGGGCTTGAGTGGAGGTGTGTATACTTGAGTGAGCCTCTGTGAGACCCAGAAGAAAGAAAGCCAGGAAGGTTTGTAAATGTCGTGTTCTGTGAGAGCCTTGAAGAGTAGGAGTTTGGTAGATGGAGATGTGGGTTTCCAGTCAGTCTGGGGGGCTCATGAGGGAGACTTGGGGTAATCCTGTCCTACGTTTGCCTTTCCCATCATCCACTGTAGAGCCCTAAGAGGACCTTTATCCCTTCAGGTGGAGCTGTATACCTGTCTGGAATTGACATGATACACGGCACACCTGTGCTAGACATAAAGCCCTACATTGCCGACTACGACTCACCACAGAACTTGGAGCCACAGACTAAACACCACAAGCTGAGGGCTGCGGGCCCATCTGACGCCACAGCTAACAGTTGTGACCAGCAGCTGCTCTCAGGGTGTGAGAAAGCACAGCCTTGCCACAGCACCAAGGAGAAACCGAAATGCCGTGAACACAGGACCTCGGATGAAAACTCCCAGAAGTTCAGAGACACCTCAGAAATCCAGCACACTTTGCCAGAGGACAGAGAGAGAGCAGTGGATTTAGCCCTGGAATCAAGCAGAGAGGAAACCATGGATGAGCCTGAAGATCAGCTTGGCCCACAGGAGCTGAAGAGCTTTCTGGAAGAAGGCACAGATAGACCAAGGAAAGTGGAAGGTGCCTTGGTCCTGCGGGGGAGCAGTGCAGAAACACGGTGGGATGCTTCCTGCCATGCCAGGACAGCTGACAGAGTGCCCTGCAGTGTTGTCCCCAGCTGGGTGAAGGAGGCTCCTGTAGCCACTTTACAAGTCCGGTTTACTCCTCATGCAGAGATGGATCTGAGGAAGCTCAGTTCAGGAGGTGAGCTTGGCTACCCTGGGTCTCCTAGGAGTGAGTGAGATGAGTTCATGTTCCTTGTGTTTCTTACTGTCCTTTGTATGAGCAGCAAGTGCTCTTAACCGTCGGGCCATGTCTCCAGCTCTGCTTGCCTCTCTGTTCTTTTTTGAATAGCATTCATACTGTGGCTTGTGTTTGGTCTATACTTGAATGCACTCAATTTCTTCCTTACTTTCCTATCTAGCCAAAGAGGTATCAGTTTTATCCTATCAGGGCCCCCTAGGATCTCACAGCAATGCTGCTTCCCCCACCAACATGCACTTCCTGCCAAGGAAAGGTTACAGGACCCGGTTTTGGAGCCCATTTAACACACGGTTCTTAGCATGTGTTGTTTGGTTTCCCTAGTCCATAGCAGATGGAGAATGAAGGAAGCTGCTGGCTGCTAAGAGGTGGGAATGCGGATGCTAGCAAGAAGCTGGTTTCCAAGGAGATGACAGATATCCAGGGGGTTGAGAGCTGTTCTTGGGTTACTTTTCAGTAAACAGCCAGCATGACCATAGTGAGAGGGCCATGCAGTGTTTACTGTGTGGCTCTTCACTGAGCTTCTCCAGCACAGTGGCCTTAGGGAGAAAGAGCAGGGAGAAAAGGGGTCAGAAAACCCCTGCCCTGCTCCACGGAGCTGGTCTTCTAATGGCTGAAGAGATGAAAGCTCAAGGGATAGGAAGTCAGCGCACTGTGAAAAGCACACAGAAACACTGTCAGAAGGTGACCCTGGCATAGGACACAGCAGAGAAAAGGGCAGTGTTAGCAGGTTACAGTTGGAAATAGATACAGTTTGATTGCTGTGAATGGATACCACGATCAGGGCAACTCTTATATAAGTACACTGTAGCAGTCTTCAGACACACCAGAAGAGGGCATCAGATCTCTTTACAGATGGTTGTGAGCCACCATGTGGTTGCTGGGATTTGAACTCAGGACCTCTGGAAGAGCAGTCAGTGCTCTTAACCACTGAGCCATCTCTCCAGCCCGATCAGGGCAACTCTTATAAAGACAACATTTAATTGGTTCAGAGGTTCAGTCCATTATCATAAATAAGGAACATGGCAGCATCCAGGCAGACATGGGGCTGGAGGAGCTGAGAGGTCTACATCTTCATCTGAAGGCTGCCAGGAGAAGACTGACTTCCAGGCAGCTAGGGTGGGGGTCTAAAAACCCACGCCCACAGTGATACACCCACTCCAGGACCACACCTCTAAACAGTGCCACTCCCTGGGCCAAGCACAGTCAAACACTACAGCTTGCCTTGCCTGTTTTGGAGACCTGTGCACACTTCAGTGTGTATTTATTTTGGCGCGTGCATATTGACTCTAATGATAGTAAATACTTCATGGTGGTGGTCGTCTCTGACCCTGCTCCTTTCATGTGACGTACAGAACGAACATATTTCATGTTGAGCTCACTGTTTCAAGTCTGACCTGCGTGGTTGTAATTACAGGCTTCTGGCTTTCTCGTTGCAGGTGCTAGTCAGACGTCGTTTAAATACTTCCATTCCACAGAGGAAGCCAAGTGTGCCATTGAGGCTATGCTGTCAGCAGACCCTCGGTCTGTGTACCGGCGGAAGCTCTGTGAGGACCGCCTTTTCTTCTTTACTGTGGACATAGCACACGTCACGTGCTGGTTTGGTGATGGCTTTGCAGAGGTTCTGAGGATTAAACTGGCTTCTGAGCCTGTTGAGGTGGCTGACCCTGAGGAGTCTTTGGTGGCCTTGGGGTCTTGAGGAGCCTAGAGTGTTTTCAGAAGCTCCGTTGGTGTCTGGATGTGCCGGCTCCTGTCATCTAACTGCTTTAATCGGCTCTGTTTAAAATATTTATGTGAAGGAAATTTTGTTGGTTTTTGTTTTCCAAGAAAGGATTTTTCTAGGTAGCCCTGGCTATCCTAGAACTTACTTTGTAGACCAGGCTAGCCTTAAACTCAGAGAGATCTATCTACCTCTGCGTCCTAATGCTGGGCTTACCGGTGCAGGCCATTCTGCCTGGCAAAGGAAATGTATGTCAGTAAACTTACCCGAGCACTGTAAAATCAGTACTCACTGTGGGCTTTGCTCCAGTGCTGAAGACTCCCAAAGTGCTGCCGTAGGGGCTGCCTGGAAACACTCTTTATTCTCGGTGCTCGACACAGAGAACATTCTATTTTATTTTACTGGTTTTTCCAGACGGGGTCTCTCTGTGTAGCCCTGGCTGTCCTGGAACTTGCTCTTCAACCAGGCTGGCCTTGAACTCAGAGATGCGCCTGCTCCTGCCTCCTGAGTACTTAGATTAAAGGTGGCCACCACACATGGCAACAGAGAACATTCTAACAGGGCCTCTCATGTTTCATCTGGTCCATTCAGCAGTTCACATCAGCCTTCCTCACTCAAGAACCTGACCTCTCTGTTCTGTGTTCAGTTACTCTGTGACTGTGAAGAAGCTGCCGTGATTTAGTTTTAGATGATTAACATGAAATGAATAAAATGTGGGACAGGTTCAAGGCAGACCCTTATATAGCCCATGGTAGCCTGGGACTCTGATTCTCTTCTCAGTTTCCTGGGTCTGGGATTATAGACCTACACCAACACACCTGGCTCAAGATTCATTTTGTGCCGCCAGTCATGGTTTGTGGAGGAGGTAGACATAAACAAGGCACTGTATTACAGGTTGATAAACTAATTAACACCACACAGGTCCATGCCATGTAGGAAGTGATTGTAAGAATGTGTGGCCTGTAGGTGATTTTAATGAGATGGTCTGAGATAACTGAAGATTTACAATCGGAGTAACCAAATTAGACACCTGTCAACATGACGCTCTTTCCTAATCGCAGCTGCAGATCTCAGAGCTGATTGATCACGGTTTGGAAGCGACCCCACAGCCTGTGGAAACTTGTCCAGTCATTGCGGCTGATGACATTCCACTCCTAAGCCAGACTGGTTTGTAGCTGGTTATTACCTTTGACATTGCAATGTTTTGGGACAGGATCTTAAATTCAATTTTTCTAAAGCTAAAAGATTGTTAGAAGTTGTAAAATAGCTCAGAGGTCCCCTTTAACCTTTATCTGGCGTCTCCATAAGGAACATCTAGACATATAGTAGAGTCCTAGCTAAGAAGTTGGCGTTCTGACACCTTCTTGTTCGTGTGTTCTGTTCATGTGGGTGTATTTTGTGTGGATATGTCCGCATGTGTGGGTGTAGAGACCAGAAGTGGCACCTGCATTTTTAAAACTATTAAAACAATACCCTTGGAGTTGGGCATGATGGTACACCTTTAATCCCAGCACTCAGGAGGCAGAAACAGGCAGATCTCAGAGTTTGAGGCCAACCTGGTCTATAGAGTGAGTTCTAGGATAGTCAGGGCTATGCAGAGAAACCCTGTCTCAAAAAACAAAATCCTTGCAAATAAGTAAGAACATCACCCAAGTTAGCCAGATCCAGTGACTCTGCAGCTTACCAGATAGAGTTAGAGTTAGCATTCGGAATGGAAGTTGTAGAGCATTACATTAAATATGGATTGAATATATTTTATACTCTTTTTAATTTCAATTTTTTGAGATAGGGTCTCATGATATAGCTCTGCTGTCCTGGAATTCACTCTGTAGATCAGGCTGGCCTTGACTCAGAGAGATCCACCTGCCTCTGCCTCCCGAGTGCTGGGATCAAAGGTGTGCTCCACGGTGCCCAGCTTAAATGAGTTCTCTGTTTTGAATATATTTTATACTCCCACCCACCCCCAATACAGAAGATCTGTGACAGAATTATAACTACAAAACATACCATTCACTTTTTATTCTCTTATAAAATGCATGATTATTACCTCTTAAAAATCCCTATTTTCATTATTTTAGCTGTGTGTACGTTTGTATGTGGGCGTTCCATATGTGAGCAGGAACCCAGGGAGCCTGTGAATGCCTGGCCAGGGGCTAGAACCGAATACTGAGATTTTAATTCTGCATAGGAGTGTTTCGCCTGCGTGTACGTGTGTTTACCATGGCATGTCCTGCACTGAGGAGGTCAGAGTAACTGGAGTTGCAGATGGTTGTGAGCTGCTGTAGGTGCTGGAATCAAACTTTGGTCCTCCGCAAGAACAAGTGCTCTTAACCACCAGCCTTCTCCCCAGCCTCTCTCTTAAAAAACAAACCAAAAACCGTTTTATTATTTCTCTGAGAGTCTTGAACATATTTTGATCATCTTCACCCCTCCTCCAGCTCTTCCCAGGTCCACTCCTGCCTATCCCCCAACTTAGTGTCCTTTCTGAAAAGAACAAAACAAAACCTCTTCATGTGCTGCCCAGTGGTTTTGGGTGTGTGGCCTTTCAGGTTGACTCATCAGGGCCTACACTCTTACACAAACTCTCTTCCTCTCCCAGCAGCTAACAGTTGCCAATCGCTCCATGGCCCATAGGGGATTTGGTGTCTAACTCCCATCTCCATGGTGGATTTGGCAGCTGAGCTTGCACGGGTCTTGCGCATGCTGTCAAACCACTGTGAGTTCATAGGTGCAGTTGCTCTGTCGTGTCCAGAAGACGCTAACTTCTTGTATAGTCATCCATCATCTCTGGCTTACACTTCCTACATTCTTTCTTTTGTAAGATCTGTGAACCTTGGGAGGATTAGTTGTGATACAGGGCTTCCATTTCGGGCTGAGCAATCGGAAGTCTTTTATTCTTTGCACCCTGGCATATAAAGTAGAAGGTTGAGAGCAGCAAGGTCTATGGGCACAAGCATAAATAGATACTATTTCTCCACTTAGACTGTACTCCCTCTCACTCTTGCAACGGAAGAGAACAGTCATCAGTGGTAGAGGCGTGCAGCAGACTAGGAGACCCAGACCTAGTGGGAGAGCAGCACCTAGAGCCGGCTTCATGCTCTTGAAGCTCAGGTCCTCTTGCCTGGCAGCAAGTGTCCTTACCCTCTGGGTCATCTCAGTGGCCCTCTCTCCCTGAAGGCCTGGTCTTTTCTTGGTTGAAGCTAAGATTGGTCTTTACATTGGCAGGGGAAGAATATAATCAAAAACTACCTAACCAACAAAGCAAAAACCGAGAAACTATGCATGGCATAGATGGGCTGGCAGTGCTGGAAATATCTTGTGAACTGGTCCTTTTCAGAAAGACTGCTGGCTGCTGAACTATAAGATCAATTCCCCAAAGTGCTTTTAGAGATCTAGAAATGTTACTCGTGAATGAAGTTTTTTTTTTTTTTTTTTTGTTCTTTTTTTCGGAGCTGGGGGCCTTGCGCTTCCTAGGTAAGCGCTCTACCACTGAGCTAAATCCCCAGCCCCGTGAATGAAGTTTTTATGTTACCACATACTTCTAAGGTACTCTTTGTGGTTTGAAAGGGATTGTATAACTATTAGAAAGTTTGTAAAGTAAAAGGTAAATCATATTTTTATATTTCCCATCAAACACATCCATGTTGGTGTTCATTATTGAAGGAAAGACAAGAATTCAAATGGACAGGAGCCTGGAGACAGGAGCTGATGCAGAGACCACGGAGGGGCACTGCTTACTGGCTTGCTCCTCATGGCTTGTCCAGCCTACTTTATAGAACCCAGAACCTCCAGCCTAGGGATGGCACCACCCACAGTGGGCTGGGTCCTCCCCATCAATCACTGATAAAGAAAATGCCCGTTAGCCGGATCTTTTACAGGCATTTTTCCTCAACTGAGGCTCCCTCCTCTCCCCTGACTCTAGCTTGTGTCAAATTAACACACAAAACTAACCAGTTCACCATCCATTTGTACAAAACAAGGTAATACAAATCCTTGCTTCTACATGGGTAGAAGGTTCTGGATGGGTGGACACATATTGGTGAAGATTACTTCTTTTCTTGGTGCTATGGGTTGAATAGTGTCCTCTTAACCATAGCCCCAGCCCAAGGCATCTCTGCAGAGGGGTCTCCAGAACTCACTGGGAAAGGCACTGTTTGCTCTATTTTCTTCAGTCCATGTGAGTTGTTTTCTGATTATAGGAGCTTACATTATTTTTTTTTCTTTTTCTTTTTTTCGGAGATGGGGACCGAACCCAGAGCCTTGCGTTTGCCAGGCAAGCGCTCTACCACTGAGCTAAATCCCCAACCCCGCGTACATTATTTTTATGTGTGGAACTTAAGGAAAATGTCCTCTATTCAGCTTGGAGTGGATCAGGCATCTTGGAGAGTGTAACTTTAGAAGTTAGATTTCTGTGTTTAAATTCACCGCTATATATCTTTTGATCTATGCCCTCCGAAACGTGGTGTTTATGATAAAGAACATTTCATTTCCTGCCGTGTCACCTCAAATCGCGAAGCCAAAACCAACGCACATCGCACATGAGCTGTGGAACTTACCCTGCTTAAGCAGGATAATGGGAGCCGAACCCTTGTCCTTGGGGGTGGACTGCTGTTTCCTGCTCTCCTAGCTTTGGGCATAGTCTTGTGCCTCCGGGAAATAGAAGACGTCTGGTGCTGCTGGCCGAGGTCTGAGCCACCAAACACTCCTTGGTTCAGAAATGGCTAAAGTGTTTCATCTCATCCGGATTAAGGTGCTCTGCTTATAGGAGCCGCTCACTCGTCGCCACCTACTGGTGAGCTGAGTATTCGCATTAGTAGAGCACACCTGTCACGTGACAGCGGAGGTTGCCTTCCCAGTGTCCCCTGGGCTGGCTCTGGCCCACTGCCTGGATAGGATCCCTAACTTCGGTCGGTTGAGTCGTCAGCAATAAAAGTCAGCTTTGGAACCCAAGACCGGCTGTGTCCACTGAGTGAGAGGCAATGTTGAGGGTGTATGCGCGCGCGCGCGAGAGCGCTTGAGATGAGGGGCACGAAGAAGCCCACACCACCCTTGGCAGGGTAGAGCCTGTGTGTGGTATGCAGTAGAACTATCCACAGACTTAGTGATGGGAGGAGTCCGTATCTGGGAGGACTCGTAGAGCCAAGGCAGATACAATCCAGGAACACTATGGATACCAGATTTTTTTTCTTTCTGGGCTTTCTCCCCCCTCCTAACTCCCTGTTATTATTATTTTAGCTTGGTACTTTTTTTTTTGGTTCTTTTTTTTTTCGGAGCTGGGGACCGAACCCAGGGCCTTGCGCTTCCTAGGCAAGCGCTCTACCACTGAGCTAAATCCCCAACCCCGTGTTATTATTATTTTAAAGATTTACTTTTTTATGTGTGATGAGTGTTTTGCCTTCGTGTTGTAAATGAACCACATGTGTGTAATGCCCTCGGAGGCCAGGAGGGGGCGTCAGATCCTCTGCGACTGGAGCTACTCTGTTATGAATCACCGTGTAGGCACTGAGACCTGAAACTAGGTCTCTGCAAAAGCAAGAAACTCTCCTAACGGCTGAACCTTCCTACCTTCCTATTCTTGCCAAGATGCATGCTCGTGCACACTGAAAGATAGCAAGAACACGTGCAGTTTAAGTATGAGGTCTGTAACTACATCTCAGAATGCAGTAAAAGCCAGACACGGTCCCGTAAGTGCCTGTAACCCCAGCGCCGAGGTACAGAGACAAGAGGATTACAGACTTGCTGGTTAATAGTCTTGAAAAACAAGAGTTCGGGGTCCAGAGAGAGACCATGTCTCAGAGGAACAGGATTATTAGAAATTCTGCTCAGGTTTCTATGCATATACATCACAAAATTTAAAAATGTTTAAATGCAAAAATTAACACTGCACATTTTTAAGTAGTGGGGGCTGCAAGGGAAAACTTGTGACACATTAAATTAAATTAGGAAAGCCACGCACAGAGCGAGGCAGGAGGAGTTTGTGTACCGGGACTGGTGCTTTTTTTTTTTTCTCTCCATCTTTATTAACTTGGGTATTTCTTATTTACATTTCAACTGTTATTCCCTTTCCCGGTTTCCAGGCCAACATCCCCCTAACCCCTCCCCTCCGCTTCTCTATGAGTGTTCCCCTCCCCATCCTTCCCCCATTACCACCCCCCAACAATCATGTTCACTGGGGGTTCAGTCTTGGCAGGACCCAGGGCTTCCCCTTCCACTGGTGCTCTTACTAGGCTGTTCATTGCTACCTATGCGGTTGGAGCTCAGGGTCAGTCCATGTATAGTCTTTGGGTAGTGGCTTAGTCCCTGGAAGCTCTGGTTGGTTGGCATTGTTGTTCATATGGGGTCTCAAGCCCCTTCAAACTCTTTCAGTCCTTTCTCTGATTCCTTCAGTGGGGGTCCCATTCTCAGTTCCGTGGTTTGCTGCTGGCATTCGCCTATGTATTTGCCATATTGTGGCCGTGTCTCTCAGGAGATCTATATCCGGTTCCTATCAGCCTGCACTTCTTTGCTTCATCCATCTTATCTAGTTTGGTGGCTGTATATGTATGGGCCACATGTGGGGCAGGCTCTGAATGGGCGTTCCTTCAGTCTCTGTTCTAAACTTTGCTTCCCTATCCCCTCGCAAGGGTATTCTTTTCCCCTTTTAAAGAAGGAGTGAAGCATCCGCATTTTGGTCATCCTTCTTGAGTTTCATGTGTTCTGTGCATTTAGGATAATTCGAACATTTGGGCTAATATCCACTTATCAATGAGTGCATACCATGTGTGTTTTTCTGTGATTGGGTTACCTCACCCAGGATGATATTTTCCAGTTCCATCCATTTGCCTATGAATTTCATAAAGTCATTGTTTTTGATAGCTGAGTAGTATTCCATTGTGTAGATGTACCACATTTTCTGTATCCATTCCTCTGTTGAAGGGCATCTGGGTTCTTTCCAGCTTCTGGCTATTATAAATAAGGCTGCTATGAACATAGTGGAGCACGTATCTTTTTTATATGTTGGAGCATCTTTTGGGTATATGCCCAGGAGAAGTATAGCTGGGTCCTCAGGTAGTTCAATGTCCAATTTTCTGAGGAACCTCCAGACTGATTTCCAGAACGGTTGTACCAGTCTGCAATCCCACCAACAATGGAGGAGTGTTCCTCTTTCTCCACATCCTCACCAGCATCTGCTGTCATCTGAGTTTTTGATCGTAGCTATTTTCACTGGTGTGAGGTGGAATCTCAGGGTTGTTTTGATTTGCATTTCCCTTATGGCTAAAGATGTTGAACATTTCTTTAGGTGCTTCTCAGCCATTTGGCATTCCTCAGCTATGAATTCTTTGTTTAGCTCTGAACCCCATTTTTAAATAGGGTTATTTGTCTCCCTGGAGTCTAACTTCTTGAGTTCTTTGTATATTTTGGATATGAGCCCTCTATCAGTTGTAGGATTGGTAAAGATCTTTTCCCAATCTGTTGGTTGCCGTTTTGTCTTAACAACAGTGTCCTTTGGGGCTGGTGCTCTTTCAGTAGATCAGCTTGGTTGGCAGTGACAGATCAGTCTCCTTGGACATCAATCCAGTCACTAAATATGCGAGGGAGGCCACCATACACGCGCCAACTCTTTCTGAACTGGCCTAGCTGCCAGAATGAAATGAAATAAAAATGAAATGAAATGAAATAACCAGGAAGGAGAAACCGGGATGTTGATAGGCTGAGCTCTCCTGTTTTTAGACAGGGCCTCACTCTGTAGTTCCCCCCTGGCTTTGAACTTACTGTGAGAGCAGTCTGGTCTTGAACTCACAGAGATCACCTTCCTTGGCCTCCCAAGTGCTGGAATCAAGGCAACCACCAAATAGGCAAAATGTTTATAGTTTTAAGCCACTAAATTTTGGGGTTGTTAGTATTTAAAAAGAAGAAAAGTGAGGCTGTGCATCCAGCGTCCGTAGTCCAGGATGTGGTGGGAGGCTGGAGCTTTACCGGAGTGAACAGAAGCTTCTCCTATGCCCTTCATTTCAGCTCTGGAGCTTTAGTGTACGCGCAAGGAACATGGAGTTCATTATTCACTCTCAAAAAAGGTAAACTCCTAAACCAGGTCTGGTACACATCCCTAATCACAGCGCTTGGGAGGTGGGGGCTGGGAGACCAGAGGAGTTTGAGGCTATCCTGAGCTATGTGAAACCCTGCCTAAAACACAAACAAAACAAACACAAAACCAACCAACCAACAACAACCCCCGCCCCAAACAACCCAAACAGCCCAATCAAACAACCAAACAGAAACCTGACCAAACCTCTTGTCCTTCGCCTCAACACTGAGGAAACTGGAAGCTCATAAGTGAAAGATGCTAAGCACAGAACAATAGACATGATATATTCTACTCTTGTGAAAGTTAAAATGCTGATTGAACAGAAGCAGAGGTTGGTGATAACTCGGTAGGTCACAGGGCAGGCAAAGAAAGAGGGCTTGGATGAGAGAAACCAACATCCGGGAACAGAAGAGGGTCACCCCCCCCCCCCGAGCTGGGGACCGAACCCAGGGAACAGAAGAGGGTCACCCCCCCCCCCCAGCTGGGGACCGAACCCAGGGCCTTGCACTCGCTAGGCAAGCGCTCTACCACTGAGCTAAATCCTCAACCCGAGGGTCGTCCTAAAAAGAAAATTTACCACAAATCTGCTCACTCTGCATGGCAATACCCCTCCCACCCACACCTTCCTCAGCAGGCAGCCCTGAGTCCGAAATAACCAGAGACGGGAGGTCCCCAGGTTCCTGGGGACGGTGTTAGCCAAGTGGTGTACAACTGTATTGTGTCCTTGAGGAAGCTGAGGCAGGAGGATCTTAAGTTTCAGGTCAGCTTAGGTCATTTAAAGAGACCCTGCTTCAATAACAAAACAAAAGCTATTAATAGGGCTATTGCCAGACACATTGAACCCTGGACCAAAAATGATGATAAAACTCTGTTAAGGAGCTGTGTTAAGGGCATGGTAAACCAAATTCTCACTCTCAGTGTGTAAAGGGAACACACACACACACACACACACACACACACACACACACACGCGAGAACTCGAACGTGCAAATATATATGTGCACCCACACCACCCCTAAGGGAGCAGAGAATATGGGGCTAGAGAGATGGCCTGTGGTTAAGAGCACTCACTGCTCTTCCAGGGAACCCGGGTTCTATTTCTAGGGTCTCCATGATGGCTTGTAACTGTTTATAACTCTAGTTTCAGGGGATCTGACACCCTCATTTGGCTTTCTGGGGGCACTGCAGTTATGGGGCAATTCTGGCAAGACACTCATACACACAAAATAAAAAGAAAAATATTTTTTAAAGTGGAGAATATGAATTGTGGTCATATCACTCCCGATCCAGTATATGGCTGAGAAATGTAATAGCAGTTTACCTAAGAGGCGGCGGCACACAAGCTCGGGCCAGAAGAAGCTTTTAATGCAGTCTTGCCAAAGACCTACTTAATGGTATTACTTTAAAAAACAAACAAAAAACAAAAAAACAAAAAACCAAAACACTTTGCCACTTTCTAGAAACGAAGCCAAAGGAAAACAGACCCGTATTTCCTTCTTGTGCGCCTGTATCTCAAAGCATTTCTTGCCTCAACGGGATGGTTTGGAAATCAGATCCGCCCAGCACTTTCTCAGAACCCAGCGTAGGGCAGGATGCAGAGTAGCGCCCAGGGAGGGAAGCTTGAAGCGGCTTGCAGCGGGTCTGTTCTCATCCGCGGCCGCTTATCCCTCCCACGTGTCCAGCCTAGTGGGTCTGTGCTGGAGCACGCACCGCTTCAGCCCTGAGACCCTGGCCGCGTTCCAGTCCGGTGTAGGCCTTGCTGGAAGGAGCCAGAGGAATTGCCTGCAAGGCTGAGCGCATTCCCGGGCCTTGTGCGAATGGTGATGCAATCCTTGTAGCTTCCTGGGGGCGGGGGAGGGGGAGACGTTGTAACCTCAAACCCAGCAGGAAGGTTCTGGTGGGGGGCAGGGCAGGGCTAAAGAAGCATTTTTCATGATGTCTTTGGCCTTTGACTCTACCAAGGGCATTCCCACTGGAGTAGAAACAGGTTTATCGCTTTGACTTTCTGTGTGGTTGAGATTTTTTTTTTTCTTCAGATCTCTGGGTATCCACAGTTGAAATGGGCTGCCGTGGGAAGTTGTGGGTTCCCTGCCTGGGGTGCAGGATAACTAATTGGCAGCGATGCTGTGGAGGCGAAGAGGACTCCAACACCAAGATGCTATGAGTCTTTGGTGCCCATTGTCCCTAAGACGCTGCCAGAGGTACGCAACCTGATGTGGATTTCACAATCATCTTCCCTGGTCGGTGATGCAAGCTCCTTCGGGAGAAAGTCCTGGCTGCTGAGAGGGACCTTGAGTTGTTGGGGCTGAGAGTGCCTGACTCATGCTTCCCAGCCCATGCCAGCATTTTAGTGGGGAAGCGATGCCATCTTCCCCACTTCTTCCTCTGCTGGCCCCCTGAAGGCAGGCGTCTCCTCTCAGTCCTCCCCCTCCTTTTGCACACCATCTCTGGGAGATCCCTTTCCCTTTGACTGCACATCACTCTCTGGGAGATCTCAGTCACACCTCTGACTCCAACCTCACCCCTGTTTCTAGCCTTGACTTCATTCCTGAGCCCCTCTTCGCCCACGGAACCATCCGGGGACCGAGTCTCCTCTCCACTTCTGCCTTCAAACTGGACACCTCTCTCGGTCCCAACTTCGTTTGTTTCTTTGTGTGTCCAAGCCTCCACGCGCTCCCTCAAGGTACAGCTTTTTGGCCTTTCTCATTCTCATTCCACCATCAATTCTGCCGTTTATGCATTGGCTACTAATGTCTGGCCACGTGACTGGCCTCATTTTCCATCACATCCCTTTTCTCCAAACATTGTATTCCTCGCTGCTGCCAAAAGGATTGAGATCCTTCCTCCACCAGGTGGTCATTCCCTTATGAACTAGTGTAGAGCGTAAAGAGACAAATATTACCCAGTGTGGTCATGCCTGCAGGGCAACCCAACCCCTGGTGCAGGTCCTGCTAGGTGTGTGGAAGGGCAAAGCGACTCTGGAAAACTAGGAGCATCTATCTATTCAAGGAGAAAGCGCATAACCCACAAGATGAGGCTGCCGTGAGGTGGGAACCCAGCAGATGCACGGCCACTAGGGCAGAGATTCTCAACCTATGGGCTGCAACCCTTTCGGGGAAAATGACCCTTCATGGGAGGTCATCTAAGACCATCGGCAAATACAGATATTTACATTATGATTCACAACAGTAGCAAAATTACAGTTAGGAAGTAGCAATGGAAATAATTTTATGGTTGGGGAGGTCACGACAACTTGAGGACCTGTATTAAAGGGTCTCAGCATTGGGAAGGTTGAGAACCACAGCTCTCTGGAGCATCCCAGGGTACCACTGAAAGGCGCTGTTCATGGATAGGGTGTTATAGAGCAGTAAGAAGAAACTCAACTAGTCCCAGAGTCTCGGGAACATTGAGTAAAGTAAGTCACAGGTAAGACAGGCAGAAAGTGGCTGGGATGGTGATTTGTCTGTGTGTACAAAGTTTCTGTGAGAGATCTCTGTGGCTTTCTGGGGTTTTAGCAACAATTCGTATCTTTTACAAATTATTTTAAAAATCTGTATAAATTTTAAAAATTACATATATATGTGACTGTGCGCTCAGGATTGCAAATTCCCTCGAAATCCAGAAGAGGGCGCCACATCCCTTGGAGCTGGAATTACAGGTGACCGCTGCCTGACATGGGTGCTGGGAGCCAAACTCAGATTACCTGCATGTACATCTGTGACTGGTAGCCGAGGGGGTCATAACAGGGCATCAGAACCCCTGGGATTTGAGTTACAGATGGTTGTGAACTGCTGTATGGATACTTGGAACCAAACCCAGGCTCTGGAAGGGCAGTCAGGGCTCTTAGCTGCTGAGCCATTTCTAGTTTCAACATTTATTTTTTACTCTCTCCTCCCATCCTTCCTCTCCCTCTGCTTCCCTTCTTTCCTTTCACAGAGCCTCACTATGTAGCCCAGGCTGGCCTTTAACATCAGTGCCCTGTTTCTGCCTCCCAAATACTGGGATTACGGGCATGTCTGGTGATGACCGGTTTCCTCATCTGGACTTTCTTTCCACTGGTGTCAGTTTTCAAGTTTTGTCTTACTTCCATGGAAACTCTCTAAACCTGCCTCCCCCGTAGACACAGGACAGAAAGCCTCCTCCCTGGTGCGCATGCCCAGAGGAGAATCCTGCAAAGGCTGCAATACACATAAGCTCTCCAGGATGTTCAGAGCCTGCCAGGTCACCTCTTTTCCTCCTGTGGCTTCTCTGTTCCCCGTCCTGGCCACTCTTGGTTCTGCTGATTGGCCCCTGTGCCTTCAGCTTGCAGTGCCTCTTCCTACCCGGTTCTATCTGAGGATGCCACCTTTTCTGTGAGATCTCTCAAACCTCTCTGGTGGCACAGCACCTCTACATGCTACACCTCCTTGTCTCCCGGCTCTGGCCTCTGCTCGCCTGTCATTCCCTTAAAGAAGGGAAACCTGAGGGACGGTGTGGTAGGAATGGTGTCTCTTTCACCTTTGTAAACCCCCCTGGGGCCAAACCTGGACCTGGTACTGTGCCCCAGCTAATGAGTGTTTGACAAATGATCGCATGTGCGTTCATGGTTAAGCTGTCATCTGTCCTGCCAGAAAACCAAGGCATCCAGCATGTTGAAAGAAAAAAAACAAAAACCACCAGAGCTAAGCCCCTTTAGGAGCCAACACATCTGCTGAAGGTCCTTCATGGGCTGCTGACAGCCCAATAGAAGGAACCATGTTCTGCAGTGCTGTGGGCGTGTCCAATTAGACTCGGTGAGACCGAGCTGCCCTGCTAACATGAATAAGCCGTGCAAATATGTGGTTAATGACCATGTCGCTCCGTGTCAGTTCTTAATCCCAGATAATTAGCAGATAGATAATTGGTGGAAGAACGGGAGGTGCTGACAGACGACCCATCACTGGGTGAAGTTAATGATCCTCTGTGAATTATGACCCACCCTCTGGGAGTGTTGATGGCTGCTATTTGAAATGCTCCTTTTGAAAGGGCCTGGATCCAAAAAGAGGTGTCAAGAACTCCAGCTCGGGGCGTGGCATCAGAACTAATTCCCTGGGCTGCTTCCCGGAAGGTGGGTGGATAGGTGCAGGACTGCCAGTCTGAAACAGGCAGCTAGGGATCCTGTGCTGAGCCCACCAGATCCTGATGCCCCAGCTGAGCCTTCTCCCTGGACTTGGCCACGTCTGTAAGGGTGCAGGGTGAGCTGCAGCGTGAGAATGTGTAGCAGACACTTCCTAGGAGGCCTCTGACTTCAGCATGGAGTGTTTGCTGCTGCCAAGGTATCGGGCAGTTTGACTGACCTGATTGAGGGCGCCTGAGGAAGAGACATCTGAAGCCAGGCCATGGTGCCTCAAGCCCTTAATCTCAGCTCTTAGGAGGCAGAGGCAGGGGGACCTCTGAGTTTGGGGCCAGTCCAGTCTATAGAGTGAGTTCCAGGACAGCCAAGGTCACACAGGATCAGAGAGGAACCCTGACTCTAAAAAGGGGAGAGAGAGAGAGAGAGAGAGAGAGAGAGAGAGAGAGAGAGAGAGAGAGAGACAGAGAGACAGAGAGACAGAGACACACAGAAAGAGAGAGACAGACAGACAGAGGGACAGAGAGGAGACAGAGAGACAGACAGACAGACACACACATACACAGAGAGAGACAGACAGACAGAGAGACAGAGAAGAGACAGAGAGAGACAGAGAAGAGACAGAGAGAGACAGAGAAGAGACAGAGAGAGAGAGAAGAGACAGAGAGAGAGAAAGACACACACAGAGAGACAGAGAGACAGACAGAGAGACAGAGAAGAGATAGAGAGACAGACACACACACACAGAGAGACAGAAAGAGAGACAGAGAGAGACAGCAGACAGAAAGACAGAGAAGAAACAGAGAGAAAGACACAGAGAGAGAGAGAGAAAGAGAGAGAGAGAGAGGAAACAGAGACAGACAGACAGAAAGAGAGACAGAGAGGAGACACAGAGAGACAGACAGAGAGACACACACACAGAGAGACAGAGACAGAGAGGAGACAGAGAGAGACAGACAGACACACACACACAGAGACAGAGACAGAGAGAGATATCTGAGATGTGAGCTGGCAGACTTTTGAGTGACCTCATGCAGGGACAGCTAGCTGCCCACCTTGATGGGTTCCCTGGGACCCTGGGTGATGTTCAGTTCAGACTCTGCATCCTGGGCCATAGCCTGCTCCAGGGAGTGGGAGAGGTGGTTTTCTTGAAGTTGAGGGTGATGTGAGTTCAAGGTGTCATGCCTAGGCCTGGACCCTAGAACCAAGCTAGCCCTTTCACGGTCTTTTCTTGGAACGCAATTCCCTTTGCTGCCTGATTTTCTACGCAGGGAGCTAGGTCCAAATCACTGCACAGAGCAAAGGGGACCCCGGGGCATCCATCAACATGAGTGGTCCATGAGGAAGCAATAAACCCCATTAAGTCAAAAGTGTGAGGTTCTCTTACAGCAGTTAGAGATGCTCTGGTTGCCTGGATAAGCAGGAAGTCCGTTTGTTTCTGTGGGACTGGTTCTAAGAACAGGAAAGGGAAATTCAGGGATGGTTAAGAGCTTTGACAACTGTGAGCTAAGATAATAATGAAGTAAACAAACAGATAAAGCCCCCAGGACACCCCAGCCCTCCCAGGGTTTCTCTGTGTAGCCCTGGCTATTCTGGAACTCACTCTGTAGACCAGGCTGGCCTTGAACTCACAGAAATCCATCTACCTCTGCTTTTGCCTCCTGACTGCTGGGATCAGAGGTAGCACCACCATTGCCCAGCTGAAGGTTGGAGGTTTTTTGGCCTTTTGTCTTGAAAGTCAAGATTTTATAATGTAGCCCAGGTTAGCCTTGGGCTCTTGCTTCTCCTGCTTCAGTCTCCCCAGTGCTAGGGACACACATGTGTGCCCTCACAACTGACTGTGAAGATGGAAAAATCACATTGTCAGACAAATGTCAGGATCAGACGAATACAAAGTGGCTGGGGCCCTGCTCTACTCTGGGAGGCTTAGGGGCCCCGTTCTCCATGGTCTGAAGCCTTAGGATTTGGCACTGTCTGGAAACCTTTGCCACAGCACAGCACCAGAGAGGCTGCCACAAATCCTACAGCAGTACATAGACTCACTCCCCAAACAGTTACCTGCCCCCAAACACCATGAGTGCCGAGGTTGCAGGTTCTGGTTTCATGGCTTCTTGAGAATTATAGGCTATCGCTGTGATTCTCCAAAGACTCCAGACTTCCAGAGACGTCGGGCATTGGGCAGTGCTGCCCTGGTGTGGGAAAGAGCTCATCTGAGTGGGATTCTGCAGAAGCCTGGGGTGAGTGGGTGTTCGTAAGCAACAGGTCGGATTGCTCCATGGGTAACACAGGGGTGGGGGTGGGGGTGGGGAGTGACATGGGGGACAACACATTATGGAACCCCTGAAACTGAAGCCCAGTGTTCAATGCCAGATGTGGTCAAGGCAGGCACTGACCTGGGACTCTGAGGAATAGGTTTGCCCCTCCTTGGTAATGGAAGGGTAAAATGCAGAGGAAGGAATGGATATGAACTGGCTATTGTACTGGGGGGTGGGTTTGATTCCAAACTATCCTTTAAAAAATTAAAAAAAAATATCTCACTCTATAGCCCAATGTGGGCTGAGACTTGTGGCAATTCTCCTGCCCCAGCCTTCCAAATACTGGAATTATAGACATGAGACAACATGCCTGGCTGAAACTTTGCAGTTTTTGAGAAAGATTCATCTTATTTCATTCTTATTTAACTGTGTGTGTGTGTGTGTGTGTGTGTGTGTGTGTGTGCCTTGAGCGTTATTCCTCAGGTGCCACCCACTTTATTTTTGAGGAAGGGTCTCTCTCACTGGCTGGAGCTTGTCCACTAGTCTAGGCTGGCCAGAGAGTGCTCCCTAGGAACTCGCCTGTCTCCCCGCCGCCACCCCCCATGCTAGAGTCACACGTGTTTGTCGTACACCTGGCTCATTTTACATGTGGTTCTTGAGGTTCTCACACCGTGTGACCAGCTCTCCCTCCAGGCCTGTAAATGTCTTTGAGGAGGTGTATCATCCGTGTAAACGAGGGGATAGACACCACATTCATGATCATCACCATGTTAACTGTCGTTCCCAGGGGAAAAGTCTCACACAGTGAGGACTCTACACCACTGATTGATTGGAACTCTGTGATTGTCCGGAGTTAGAACGTGACAGGTCCAGCCATCTTTGGCCATTTTTGTCCCACTAGCGGCCATTTAACACTTGACCCCTGTCTCTGTCTGACTTGATGTCCTTCTCATTCTCAGGTAAAACCTTTGCGATGTCGTAACTGAGCAGACACCAGTTTTCCTGACCCCAAAGCTAAAATTATCACCAAAACAGCATCTGAAACCCACGGCAATGTGACTCGTTTGCTCTGACCCACTTACCTGCTGTCACCTCCAAGGTTCAGGGAGTATGACTTCCTTTTTTTCTGTGACCATAAAAAGTTTGTGTAACCAGTTCCACACCAGAATGTGTCTTTCAGGACACCCTAACCTGTGTTCTTGGGCCATGGTTACTCATGTTCGGCTGAGAATAAAATCACCTTACAATCCCTTTGAGGGCTATGGCTGCGTGCTGGCTGACAACTACTACCATATGGACCCTCCTTTTTTTTTTTTTTTTTTTTTTTTGGTTCTTTTTTTCGGAGCTGGGGACCGAACCCAGGGCCTTGCGCTTCCTAGGCAAGCGCTCTACTGCTGAGCTAAATCCCCAACCCCTGGACCCTCCTTTTAAGATTTAGTTATTTTATTTTATGAGTATGGGTGTTTGCCTGCCTGCATGCAGGTGTACCACATGCATGCAGTGCCCATGGAGGCCAGAAGAGGGCACAAGATCACCTGAAGTTAGAGTTAGATGGGAGCTGCTATCTATGTGGGTGCTGTGAACAGAACCTGGGTCCTCAGGTGCTCTTAACGGTTGAGCTGTCTCTCCAGTCCCAAAGGAACCGTCTTGAACCCACCACCCAGTTTAAGGGATGACATCATAGACTGACCTCTTTGGTTTCCTCTCCCACAGCTCTGATTCCTCTCTGCCTGACATAAAGATCAGCTAGTTTGGGGAACCAATCATCTTTTCTTTTTAATTAATTATTTCGTTTTATTTTGTGTGCATTGATGTTTTGCCTGCACGTGTATCTGGATCTCCTGGAACTAGAGTTACAGACAGTTGTTAGCTGCCAAGTGAATGCTGGGAATTGAGAACAACCTGTGCTCTCAAAAGGCTGATCCACCTTGCCCGCACCTAATTGTTTTTTTTTTTCCTGCTGTCTGTGTGTGCTTATTGTCAGCATCATCGTCTTCATCATTTTCTTCTTCCTCCTTATTTTCCCTCCTCCTATTCCTCCTCTTCTTCCTCTTCCTTTCCCTCCTCCTCCTCCTCTTTCTCTTCCTCTCCTGCTCCTGCTCCTCTTCCTTATCATCATCTGCAGGACTGGAGATAGACCTCAAGGCCTCCACACTTCTGCGGAAATGCCCCACCCCTGAGTTATACCTGCTGCCATCTGTGACTTCTTCAGAGTCGTACCTCAGTGTGTGGAGAGCACACATTCTTCAACTCCTCAGGCACAGCGCTGTTTACAGCAGGTGCCCACTGATTGCGCCAGAGCTGTGCTGGACCAGCGAGCAGATCTTTCTGACATCACTCGCAGAGGCGTGAGACCCACAGGAGAATGGGGTCGGTTTGTTCATCCAGTTTGCCGTTTTTTTAACTAACAGAATCCTAACCTTCTTGTGCTCACGGTTTGTCCTCAGTGTTTTTATGATTTCTAGGAAGCAATGCACAGAGACCCTGTGTGTTCTTTACCCACTCTTGCCCAGGGCAATGTCTTATAGGATGATGCACCACTGTAAGAAGACGGTGACATGGGTGAGGCCACAGTCACTATGGAAAGGGATCTCTCAAATCGCCTTTTTAAAAAGAATATTTATTTATTTTTATTTCATGTGCATTGGGGTTTTGCCTGCATGTATGTCTGGGTGAGGATGTCGGGTTCCCTGGAACTGGAGTTACAGACAGTTGTGAACTGTGGGAATTGGAATGTGGGTGTTGGGAAGTGAACCCCGAGTCCTCTGGACGAGCAGCCAGTGCTCTTCACCACTGAGCCAGCTCTCCAGCCCAAGTCACCTTTTTCTATCCGTCTTTACTTCCCGCCATCTGCATCCATCCCCACGCCTTGGCACTCCTTAAATAGTTTCCATTCCAAAAATTGATTTGTTTGTTTTTTGTGACAGAGTTTCTCTGTGTAACAGTCCTGGCTGTCTTGGACTTGCTTTTGACACCAGGGTGGCCTTGAATTCATAGAGATCCACCTGCTTCTGCCTCCTGAGTGCTGGGATTAAAGGCTTGTGCCAACATCACCAACTTCAATAATTTTTTTCAATGTAAAAATGTTATGAAGGGCTGGAGAGATGGCATGGCAGTTAAGGGTGTGTACTAATCTTGCAGAAGACCCGAGTTTGGTTCTCAGCACCCATGTTGGGTCGCTTACAACTGCCTATAACTCCAGCTCCAGGGGCATCTGACAACCTTTTTCTGGCCTCCACAAGCACCTTCTATGCGTGCACACCTGCACCTACACACAACCCATAGACACACAATTAAAAATAAAATAGGGGTTGGGGATTTAGCTCAGTGGTAGAGCGCTTTCCTAGCATGCGCAAGGCCCTGGGTTTGGTCCCCAGCTCGGAAAAAAAAAAAAAAAAAAAAAAAAGAAAAGAAAAAAATAAAATAAATATGCTGTGTTAAGCCAGGTGTCCCACTGTAATCCTAGAACCTGAGAGGCTAAGGCAAGAGGATTGGCAAGGCTAAGTCAGCCTGGGCTACATATGGAGACAGTGTCTCAACAAACAGACAGATGGACAGACAGACAGACAACTGTAAACATACTCATGAAGCATATGATGTATTGGAATTGGTCCTTAAAATCAGCATTATTCTCTAGAAGCGACTGGCAATTGTGTGTCAATAATTTATGCCTTGTGGTACGGCTGCACCATGGTTTACCTAGTCTGTTGACGAGCATGCATCTTGTTCCTCTGGTTAAAAAAATGTATTTATATTTTTGTCTACATGAATGCACACGCGTTTGTGTGGGTGCATGCCATATGTGTGCAGATGCAGAAGCCAGAAAATGACGTCAGATCCACTGGGGCTGAAGTAGCAGAGTGAGCCATCCAATATGGGTTCTGGGAACCAAACGGGGGTCTTCTGGAAGAGCAACTTTTAGCTGCTGAGCCGCCTCTCCTACGGTCTTGTTTCCTGTAGTTGATTTTCTTTTTCAAGACAGGTTTTCTCTGTGTAACAATACTGGCTGTCCTGGAACTCACTTTGTGGACCAGTCTGGCCTCGAACTCTGCTCCCGAGTGCTGGGACTAACGTTCGTGCCACCATCATCCCGCTACCCTCTTGTTTCCTTTTCCGTTGTTATTTTGCTACTGTGAATGAAACGACTGTAAACACGCATAAATGTTCTTAGTGTGGACAGATTTTTTTTTTTCTAGAAGGAACGCCCAGGAGGGCTAAGATTGAGTCACACAGCGGTTCCGTGTTTGGTTTTACAGGGAGCCCACAAGCTGAGTGGCCGTCCCACTCTGAACTCCCACAGTCGGGTCTGAGCGAGCAGTCTTCGGCTCCTTGCCAGCATCTGTTGGCGTCACTGTTTTTATCTTAGCTGTTCTGGTAGGTGTGCGAGGATGCCCTGTGGTTTGAATTTGCCCTTCCCGGTGGCTGACAGGGCTGCCGCTCTCTCCGGGCGCCCTTGATGAAAAGTCTGTATATGTCTTCTACCCATTCTCCAGGAGGAATGTTTGCTTTCTTGCTACTGAATTTTGAGAGCTGACTGTAGATTCTAGAAGGGAATCTTTAGTCAAGTGTGTGGGTTCCAAATGTTTTCTCCCATTTTGGAGCTTCACATTTCTCTTTTGAAAAGATGTATTTATTTCTATTGTGTAGGTATGTGCAAATGCCTGCATGTACGGATGCCCTGAATGTTACCCATGGACGCCAGAAGGGAGTGTTAGACCCCCTGGAACTGGAGTCATGAACATCCATGTGGGTGCTAAGAGTGGAACTGGGTCCTGTGGGAGAGGAGCAAGTGTTCTTATCCACTGGATCGTTTCTCCAGCCCATCCCCTCCTTGGTTTTTCAGGGCAGGGTTTCTCTGTGTAGCCCTGGCTATCCAGGAACTCTCTGTAGACCAGGCTGGCTTTGACCTCAGAGATCTGCTGGCTTCTGCCTCCTGCGTGCTAAGAACAAAGGCGTGTGCCACCACAGCCTGGCTTTAGATTTTATTTTTAAGGAGAATTTTGCTGTGTAACTGAGACTAGTCTGGAACTCCCTGTGTGGGCCAGGCTAGCCTCAAACTTTTAGTGATCTTCCTGCTTCTGCCTCCCATATACGAGCATTGCAAGTATGTGCTGCCACATCTGGTTAGTTATATATTTTTAATTTTTATGCTTTTTTGTATCTTACAACTTTTTGGACTTAGATATTAGTTCTCTCTCTCCGTGTGTGTGTGTGTGTGTGTGTGTGTGTGTGTGTGTGTGTGTGTGTGTGTGTGTGCAAGGTATATGTACAAGTGTGCATGGTTCTGGGGATTTGAACTCAGGTCCTCACGCTGCTTCAGCAGGCATTTCACTGACTGAGCATCTCCCCAGCCACCACTTGTTAAAGGTATCTATTTACCTTTGAGTCAGGGTCTCTGGGTAGCTCTGGCTAGCCCAGAACACTAAGCTGACCTCAACCTGTTGGTAATCCTCTTGTCTTGGGCTCCTGGGTACTGGGAACCACCATACCTAGCTTTACGGTCAATTTTCTAATCTGGACGCCATTTTTTATTTTAACTTTTTATCTTTTCTCTCTAATGGTTGAATGCTGTGTTGGAGAACAGTGGACATCTTTGCCTTGAGACCCTGATGCTGAGAGAAAGCTCAAGTTGTTCACCATGTAATGCAGCGCTGTCTGTGCAGTTTGTGTCTACTGTCTTTCAAGTGGAGGAGGGTCCACCTGGTCCTTGTTTCCCGAGGTTTTTCCCTCCTCCTTCGTGAATAGGCATTGCTTTTGTGAAATGTTTTTCCTCAATTCACAGATATAGTCATGTGGTTTACATCAGCTGTTAATGCTGTAGATTTATTGATTTTCATCAGCTGTTGATGCTGGAGATCGTGTGAAAGAAGTCAGTTGACCACGGTTAATTTAAGCCAAAGCTTTCAGGACCGCATCCGTCTTTGTGCTGACGACTGGCTGCAAGTGCTGCTTCCGTCACAAGCCCCTGAGTTCTCCCGAGGAGCCAGGATCATCCCTGAGGTAAGTTCTAATCCACCTTAGTGTGCAGTTCTCTGTATACTGCCAGATTCTGTTAGCAAACATTTGGTTGAAGACTTTTCTGTGTATCTATGAGGAGCTGTGATTTTTCAGTTTTCTGGTTTTATATTATCTTTAAACTTCTTTTCACACACACAAGAATGGGCCTTTATGTATTTGTTTACTGATTACTAATCTTCATGGAGAAGTTGGTTCTCTCCTTCGACCATGTGGATCTGGAGAATGCAAGTCAGGTGATCAGACTTGGGAACAGGTGTCTCTGCCTGCTGCGACCTCTCATTGGCCCTTCTGAGCTGTCTTAAGGAAGTCTTGGTGTCTGAGTCACTTTGGTTTCCCAAAATAAAATGAGATTATTTCTTTCTATTTTGGAGAAGAAATGGTGTAATCTTTGTTAATTCATTAATTCTTTAAACAGTTGGTTGAATTTTTCCACAAAAACCATACAATTGTAGACATTTCATTTGGGGAATTAAAGAGAATTGGGTGTAGTTGTGCATATGTGTGTGTGTACATGTGTGTGCATATATGAGTGTACATGTGTGTGTATACATGAGTGGTGGTTATGTATATGAGATTATATGTGTATACATGTTTAGTGATTATTTATATCTGGTTATGTGTGTGTACATGTGTGTAGTTGTTGGCTATATATGTGATTGTGTATGTGTACATGTGTGGTGGTTGGTTTTGTGTGGTTGGTTATGTATGTGGTGGTTATGTGTGTGTACATGTGTGTGCACATATGTGTAGTGGTTACGTATATATGGTTATGATGTCCACATGTATGTGGTTGTTGGTTATGTATGTAGTGGTTATGTGTATGGTGGTTATGTATGTGTACATGTGTGGGGTTGGTTATGCATGTGTACACGTGTGGTGGTACACATTCACCTGTACATCTGAGCAGAGTCTGGAGAAGGATGTCAATTCTTTGGGCACGGGCCACAGTGCCTGGCTGACCCTCCAAGCCTCAGTTTTTCTTGTGAGTTTTTCTCTTCAGTGTTGGGCACTTCTGCTTCTCCTTCCTTGTTCTGATATTGCACATTTAGGGTTGTTATGTGGTCTTGGTTGATTGACTTGTTTATTGTCATATAATATTCCTCTTTGCTCCTAGTTATTTTCTCTGCTCTGGGACTGCCTTATCTGATGTTGGTGCAATACTATTTTCTTTCGATCAATGTTGCCTGATATAGATTTTGGATTCTTCTACTTTCAATTGCTTGTGCCATGTGTTTGAAGTGAGTTTCTGGAAGATGACTATGTTAATTTCTTAAATCCACCAAGCCACAGATCTGGTGACTTAAGACATTTTGGAGGTGCTAGGGATTGATCCTGGAGCTTGAACACACTAGGCACACAGTCTACGAGGATCTCTATCCACACCAACTTTCATTCTTTCTTTTGAGACAGAATCTTCCTAAGTTACCCAGATTGACCTTGAAATCTCCGCACTCCTGTTTCAGCCTCCCCAAGCCTGGAGAAGACACATTTATTCTGACAGTTCTGGAGGTCTGAAGTGGCACCTGTGAGGTAAAATCGAGTTATTTATATGGCCATTGCATCTTTCCCTTTGCTGTGGCCACAGCTCGGGTTCAAGCTCATGGCTCCTTGTGTCAGGTGTCCTTCTGCTAGCTTCTTAGGAGAACACTGTGATGACATTTAGGGCTCCTGAGATAATCCAGGGCAACCCAATCCTGCCACACAATCTCTTTGCCTATGATAACTTTCACAGAGTCAGGACTGGCTCTCTCTGGGATATACCACTCAGCCCATCCTGAGGGCACAGAGTTGGGTCTGGTCTCCACATTGTCCTAGCACTGTGGGTGGGGGCAAAGCTCTTCCGTAGTTTGCCTGTGGGAGGACAGAGCACCCTCCCCAATTACCTGCTTAAGAACCCTAGACCTTGGAGGCCTTTTTGGTCTGTATCCTGTGATGTCTTTGTGTGATGCCATCGTTATCCGAGTCTGCATTATTTGGGGCGAAAGAACACATATGCATCCATTCACTCGGAACCCTGAGCTGTCGGGGCTCCAGCAAAGGCACAGAGCCTGCCTTGTGTGCCTTTCATATTGTCAAGGGCTCACTGCTGTCATTGCAAGGCAAAGGCAGTTGTAGACTGGTGGAGAAACATCACTCCTGCCTGACTTCCTCAAAGACCAAGTGCCAATCACTCTATTCTTTATTGCCCCAGTACAGTACAGTATAGACCAGTACAGTATGACGGTACAGTACAGTATAAAACGGTCTTCTCCCTATTTGAGGAACAGTCTCACGTATCCTAGACTGGCCTACCACATATAGGGAATGATCTTGAACCCCCCCCCCCCATCTTCCTGCTCCCCAGCCCAGGTGCTGAGATGAGGCATCTGTACTACCTGGCGTTAAGTTCCTTTCTTCTGGCTTCCTCTTCCTGACTGAGCTTTCAGGAGGGCCCTCTGCCCTTGGGCTTCTGCATGATTGTTGGGCCTCCTTCTGGTCAGCATAGCCTGCCCCCTGCTGGCTGTGGGGGTTATGATTCTGTAGAGAGGACAAACAGCTTGGGTTTTGAGCTAAGCGATCACTGACAGTGTATCACACAGTGTATACACACTGATGGCGGAACTCAGGGATTCTTTACTGCCTCCTGGCTTTTGCCATAATCAGAAGGGTCCTTGTTTTGTCCTGAATTTTAACGCCTTTTTGGCTGACTGTGGATTATTGTTTTCCTTCTGATACATCCCTGCTGTGGCCTAATTATTTAGGATCGGGCTTTGTTGCCTGTAGACAGAGTATTCCGGCTGGCATTGCTGTGGGAAAAGAGGTCCCTGTTAAAAGGGTGTGTGCGTGCAAGGCATGAGTCTTCAGTGGGTGTGTGATATCCCAGAGGCTTGGGGCTGGAAAAGTCTTTAGAAATCCTGTGGGATTCCACCCACGGAGTGGGTTCTCTTACAACATCTCCACTGACTGTCCTCAGCGCTGTCTAGAGGCCCTTCCAGAAGCGGATGCTTCCCGCAGGCAGTCAGCATCACCCTTGGCTGCTTCCAGTCATTTCCCTCATCGGCTGGAGTCCAATGTCACCCAGCACAGATCCTCTGTGTACCCACCCACCTCTGCCTGGGAGGCTCTTCACAGACTTAAGACAGGGGAATGTGCCCCGGTCTGACTTTCTTCAGGCAGCACAAAGCTCAGGTCCCCAGGACTTAGGCCAGCACCCCTAGTGGGGCTCTTTAATGCCAGTTAAACAATATTCACCAAACAAGTGAGGGGCAGGGGCAACCCAGACACTCAGAAAAGATCAAAGCCAGGCCGAACCACCACCTCCTCACTCTAGACCCTCTACTTTAAAAAAAAGAAAAATGTAGCCTCACATAAGATCCGCTGTTAAGGCAGCTTGCAGACACTCCTGCCCTCCTGACTCACGGGGCTTAGTTCTCACTAAGCCCTTTTCACACAAGCTTCCACATACCCTCCCTTCCCTAGTTGGCCCGAAAGCTCCCCGCTTTTTTTTTTTTTTTTTTTTTTTGAGTTTACAGCCTGAGTTAAAAACAAAACAGAGCTTGCCTAACTTTGCTAACTACAGGACACTCAGAAGGATGTTGCCCTCAGATTCCCTTGCGTTGTTGGTTGTGAACATGCAAACCAAGGGCCTGTGGGAAGCTTGGCATCCTGTCCTAGCATCCAAACAGCTGGCGGCAGCAAGAGCCTCAGCCTGGATTAGCAGTGGCTGAGGTCTCTAAAGGTAAGCCTCTGCTCAAGCTGTAATGACGGTTACTCATTTTTCTTTTGGGAGCAGCTAATTCCAATCTTAAAGTCAGATTTAGCAGCCCAAAGACAGCAGGTTGGATCTGCAGTTATCGACACCATGCAAAAAGGCTCATTCGGAAAGGCTACAGATGGATTTGGATCATTGTGAACCTTGGATCCTGGCCACAGAAACTATCACATACTTGATGTCACCTGGCTTTTGGGGGGTCAGCTCACCTTACAATGCTCCCTGTTAACTCAGGGACTTCACAGTCTCTTTGCTCCCTTCGAGTGTCAGCGAGTGCTGCAGAAGGTGGTGTCCACAGGTTCTAGGTTCCTCTCCACAAGTCTTGGCTGAGCTTGAAGGAGCTAAAGGGTGGGGAAGATGGCTTAACAGGTAAAGGAGCTGCTATTACCACAACTCTGATGACCCAAGTTCAGTTTCTGAGAAAGTTGGACGTGGTGGCACACATCTATACTCCCAGCACTTGTGTGGTGACCAGAGAATCACCCAAAAGAGAAGCTATGAACCAGTTAACCTTGAGCACATACAATAGCAGCAGAAACAAGAGACTCCTTGCCTCAAGGTGCAAGAACAGACTCTCAAAAGCTGTTCTCTGACCTCCACACATGTACCTCAGTACAAATGTACTTGTATTTAAACATGCGTGTGTGTGCACACACACACATACAAAGAAGGATTTAAATCTTCTACTTTAAAGACAAAGTCCTTCCACCCATGGTGGTGTGTGTGTGTGTGTTTGAGTGTATGTATGTATGTGTGTGTGTGCGTTTGTGGGTGAGTGTGTACATGTGTGAGTGTATGTGTATGTGAGTATATGTATGTGTGTATGAGTGCGTGAGTGTATGTATGTGCGAGTGTATGTGTGTGTGAGTATATGTATATAGATGTATGTATGTATGTGTGTGTTTGTGGGTGAGTGTGTATGTGTAGGAGTGTATGTGCATATGAGTATATGTATGTATATGTATGTGTGCGTGAGTGTATGTGTATGTGAGTATATGTATGTATATGTATGTATGTGTGTGTTTGTGCATGAGTGTGTACATATGTGAGTGTATGTGTGTGAGTATATGTATATATGTATGTGTGTATGTGTATGTATGTGTGTGAGTATATGTATGTATGTGTTTTTGTGTGAGTGTGTATGTGTATGTGAGTATATGTGTATATGTATGTGTGTATGTGTGGGTGAGTATATGTGTGTGTGAGTGTATGTGTATGTATGTGAGTGTGTATGTGTGTATGTGTGTGAGTATGCACGTGTGTGTGTGTGTGTGTGTGTGTGTGTGTGTGTGTGCATCCCATGAGGGACTATCCCATGAGTCACCTATGATTCAGTCAGCAAGGGCTGCATAACAAGTTACTCTGAAAGTTAGTGCTGTACAGTAGTTTTTCTCATCTCACAGTTTTTGTGACTTGACTCTCTTGGGCCCTCTTCAGGGTCTCCGGCACAGCCTACATTCATCTTGGAATGTATCTTGGAACCACCAGCTTCCTGCTTCACTCATGGGGCTGCTGATAGTATTCAGATGCTTGTCTGTGTGGGTTTATTTTGGAGTTTTGTGCTGCTGGGGTCAAATCCAGGGTGTTATGCTCAGTAGGCAAGCCTCATTCTGCAGAGCTGCATCTCCAGTGCGCAGAGGCCTCAGTTCGTATGAGTCTGGAAGCCTTCATCATTATCTCATGAAATCCTCACAAAGCCTCACAAGTGAGTGGATGAGGCAGCCTCACCTCACCAACTCTACAGCACAGACCAGGGAAATCCAGGGAGAGAATTCTAGCAGCAAATCGAGAGGACCAGGCCCAGCCTTCTCATTGCATTGCTGCAAGGGGGTACCCATTGTGGGTTCAGGATCTCCCACCCACCCACACCTATCTTCGGGCCTTGCCCATAGTGAGTATCTCGGAGGCAGCACTCAGTTGGGTTCATCCTATGGGGTTGCTGGAGCGGAGCAGTCTATGGGACTGCTTGGGCCACGGGTAACCTGGAACCCACCAAGAGCCCAGCTCTGGGAGTTCTAAGAACCAGGGAGGAAATGTGCTATTACACTCCATTTTACTGCTGCGGGGGGGCGGGGGGGTTGAACGGAACTGGGAGCCCCTTAGGAACCGCAAAGTTACAGGTCCCGCGTCAGAGCTGGCTGCGTTCTGAGACAGCACGGAAGAGCCAGGTTCATTTCCTGCTGGTGTGGTGTGCAGGAGGCAAGGGCAGTGGCCCTGTCGTTGGACAACGAAATCAAGAAGCCCTCAGGGGAGCCTGGAAACTCTTCCTGAGAAACAGTGTCAGAAAACAGTTCCTGGCTAGTCCGCCTGGTAGGAGTGGCCCGGTTCTTTGAGAAAGCCATGCATGTGAATCTTTGGGTAGAAAGCTGCTTCAGAGCTGTGCTCTCTCCTCTGGCCCCGCGGCAGGCCCAGACCCGTCTCAGCTGGAGGGAAGTCAGGCCTCCTCCCGACGGGAAGAAGGGCCCTCCTGCCTGTGGTTGGGCATTGTGCTCTCCAGATTCCAAGCTGTCAGTCTCCCTGGAGGCAGGGCTCTGGGATGCTGACCCTGCAGATTGTTTTGTTAGGTTTCTTCCACAATTAATTTGGAAATTACCCACCTGCCCGCAACCTCTCCAGGTGTTCTATAAATTACCAGCATCTTCCTGCAGTTTCCACTTAGGTGTGACCAAGGTAAAGTCAAGTCCGGAGGGTCTGCAATTGGGCACCAGTCCTGGAAGGTAGGCTTGTTGTTGTTGTTGTTGTTTTGTTTGCTTGTTTGTTTGTTTTAGAAAAGCCAGTCCCCTTCAGCTTTAACACTTATCATCTTAAGCAACGAGATCCACAGACATCGTCTCTAAGCCTCACACGCTCTGTGCAGAGAAGTCATGGGCGTGTGGAGTCTAGGACTAACAAAACACACAAGGGTCCCAGTTGTACTGCCAGGGAGAGAAGTTCCTCAGACTTCTGATCCACTGGGGCTGTCAGTCCAGCTCCTACAGAGACCACATGGTCTTGAGGCTCTCTCCTTGTACTTCATTTTCCTTGCCTAAAGAACATATGTGAAGCACGCCCCCTCTCAGAGCTGCGGCAAGAATCCAGAGGTTGAAAACCTTGTATACCACAATGGCAGTGGGCTCTGTGCTAATGGTTGGGACCATTGGTCAGGGAAGGGCCCTGGCCTAGGGTCTGTGACAGCATTAATTCACAGAGAGACCATGTTAGTTAGCCTTGTTCTTCTTTACAATCACCCATGAGGTATCGGTGCACCAGTTCTCAACCTGTGGGTCATGACATGCTTGGCAAACCTCTTTCTCCCAAAATATTTATGTTATGGTTCATTAACAGTAGCAGAGTCACAGTTGTGAAGTAGCAATGAAAATAATTTTACATTGGGGGTCACCACAACATGAGGGTCTGTATTGAAGGCTCGCAGCATTGGGAAGGTTGAGAACCACTGGGGTATAGGATCTTTTGGCTGTGGTTCTTGAGAAGACCACAGACGAAGCCTTGGGAAATGAACCAAAGATCAGTCTGACCCAAAGGACTCTACCCCGGAAGGGTCACCTTCTGCGTCAGCTGACATACACTTGGCTTAGGCAGCAGGAAGCTCAAGGACAGAGTCAGACTTGATAGATATGGCTTATTTCCAACAACAGAACCCACAGGTAGAATGGTGGCTTCCAGGGTTGGTTCTGCTCAGTGATTTCCCCAGGTTCTAAGTCCCCCACGTGCAAGCTGATGTGTTGTTAGGTCAGACACCATGGGCCCCACATGGCTGCCATGCTTCCAGAGGTCACAGGCAACATCCAGAGGTTTAAAAGAAGCACCATAGGGGTTGGGGATTTGGCTCAGTGGTAGAGCACTTGCCTAGCAAGTGCAAGGCCCTGGGTTCGGTCCCCAGCTCCGAAAAAAAAAGAAAGAAAGAAAGAAAAAAAAAAAAGAAGAAGAAGCACCATTCCTCTACTCTTTAAGGACAAAGAAAGGCTCCACAAGCATCTCATTGGCTGAGGAAGTCCCTGTGGCAAGAGAGGCATTTATCACCCATGTCTGCCTTAGAAAGGCTGAGATCTAACCAGTGGGTCCCTAAGCTGGTAAGACTGCCCCTAAAACACACAACTAACTGAAAGTGGAACAAATTAGGGCTATGTGTGCAAAGGAGGCAGGAAGGTGGCTGGCTGGCTGCTCCTCCCTTGAATATATCAGAGGGAAGACGCAATGTTTTATTTTTGTCTCCAGCAGCACCTTGTACCATTGTCCTGGAGCTGGTCACCCTTAGCTATACGATCAAAAGCCTACATTAGAAGAAGGGCTGGGGCTGGAGAGATGGCTCAGCGGTTAAGAGCACTGACTGCTCTTCCAGAGGTCCTGAGTTCAAATCCCAGCATCCACATGGTGGCTCACAACCATCTGTAATGGGATCAGAACCCTCTTCTGGTGTGTCTAAGACAATAACAATGTGCTTATATATAATAAACTTAAGAAGGAGAAGGAGGAGAAGGAGAAGGAGAAGAAGAAAGAGGAGGCTGGGCACAGGGATGTGGCAGAGCACTTGTCTGGCATGCACAAGACCTCGGCTTCAAACAGCCCTGTGGCCACGTCCAGCCCCCATGAGCACCTGGCCAAGGAAAGGGAGGGTGGGCTCTCCAAAGTGGAATAGTGGGGTGAAGTTTTGATGAAAAAGCAAAGCGACGCACAGGGGAAACTTGAAAACACACAAAGCACGGTTTTCTCGCTGAGTGAGGATGCTCAGAACACGTGTCTCTGAACTCTCTGGTCCTTAGGTCCAGCCCTGAAAGGGACTGGTTCAGCTGACACTTGAGCTGGGCCACACACTGGCTGCTGGGGAGGACAGATGGACGGATGAGGAGGCATCAGGACGTTCTGGGAACAGGCTCAGAGCCAGGATGCAGAGTTAGATGGTTCACAGAAGGACTGGTCTCAGAATCCGTGCGGAGCAGGACTCATGGGGTGTTTAGGAATAGCAACTGTTGTGGTGCTTGAAGCTTAGGATACATGCTGGGCAGCCATGGGGGATGAGGGCAGGGAGAGGGTGGCAGAGGGCAGAGGTGAGCCTGGGGCTATATGCCATAGCCAATGACACGAGCTTCTATACAGGCTGGCAGTGGGAGCGGAGTGGAGACAGAGGGGAGGGCACCCCTTGGGGCCCTTGCCAGCAGCTAGAGAGGGTTAAGGTCTATCAGGCACCGTTCTCTTACTTGATTTCTGTGTCTCCATGCCTGCACAACCGTAGCTGCCCTGCTTTGCTCGCACTGTCCAGAAGCTGCTCCAGGTTCCCAGGGACTGAGATCACCAGCCTGAGACCCATCCTGACTCAGATTCCCCATCCCCTCTTCCTTCTGGGAGGGGCTGATACCCTGAATCCTGGGTCTTTCAGACTCTGCCCTCCTGTACCTAGGAAACCCTCTGGGCTCGGCTGGAAATCTGAGCTTTGGCTCTCAGAAGAGGAGGCGTGGAGCTGACACCAAGCAGGCTGAAGCAGATAGTGTGCCAAGCAGAGAGGACCCACTCCACTGAAAAGGCCA
Source organism: Rattus norvegicus (assembly GCF_021556685.1). NCBI lineage: Eukaryota > Metazoa > Chordata > Mammalia > Rodentia > Muridae > Rattus > Rattus norvegicus. Next base: position 65,906,393 of record NC_141538.1, on the reverse strand, counting down.
CTTTACTCTCAGCCAAGGAAATGGCCCGCAGACATAGGACCAGGGCTGGAAAGACCTGGCACCAACTCGTTAAGGACCCAGCTCTCCTGCTCCCTCTCTGCCAATCTACCTCATTTTTTCCTTATTTTTTTTATGGAAGAAAACTTATTATTTATCTTTTCGGACAGAGCCTGGCATATCCCAGGCTGGCCTTGAGCTTACCCTGTACCCAAGAATGACTTTGAACGTCTGACCCTCCTATCTTTACCTCCTTAAGGCTGGGGGTGCAGGTTTGTACCCCACACCTGGTATCTAAGGTACTGAGGAGGGAACCCAGGCTTCCTGCACACCGGCAAGCACTCTCCTCATGGAGCCACTTCTCCAGTTTCACCTCTTGACTTTTCCAGGCTGTTCTCTGCACCATTTGCTTTGAGAAACTCTGCTCCTCACCCCATGATTCTGAGTTTTTTAGCCAGCCAATGGTTATCTTTTCAGCCCATACAACGAAGGCCTTACCAGGGAAGTCTCCAGCCCTGAAAATTGCCTTTATTTTAATTCAACAACCCTCACCACTCTCCCACCCCCTGCCACAGCTGATCACTTCTCCCTTCATAGTTTTCTTTTAGGATGATGGCCAGACAAAGTGTCCCTTGCTCAGATACCAATGGCAGTGAAAGGTCTTGTGGGACAGTCTGAAGCACCTCTAGGCTCTACAGAATGCACACGTGTGGTCGTCCCTGCCGATCCCCATACTTACGAGTGCATGTGAGCACAGAGATGTGTGAGCCCAGTCTCTGTCCGTATGCTGCAATGTAATCCTGGGACAGCATTGTCCCAGGCTGTCCTTCCTAGCCATCAGAATTGCTTTCCATCAAGGGGTCATCATCCCCCCCAACTCCATACATTTTGTCCTGGCTATGTCCATCCAAAGAAAGAAGATGGCCACTGAAGCCCAAGTGTCAGAAGTGCCCTAAGAAGAAAGTTGCATTTTTAAAAAAGTTGCATTGATGTGTTTTGACTGTGTGCACGAATGTCTCTGTGAAGATCCCAGAACTGGAGTTACATATGGTTGTGAGCTGCCATGTGGGTGGTAGGAATTGAACCCAGGCCTCTGGGAAGGAGAGCCAGTGAATGCATCACTGAGCCATCTCTCCAGCTCCAAACATTGCCTTTTTAATATATCAGTTGTATTATATTATATAGTGATTTGCTTGCACATATGACTATCCACCATGTGCGTGCGTGCCTTGTGCCCATGGCAGTCAGAAGAGGACATTGGGTCCCTTAGAACTGGCGTTATAGACAGTTGTGAGCTGGCATGTGGGTGCTGGGAATCAAACCCAGGCCCTCTGTTAGAACAGCCAGTGCTTTTTTTTTGGTTCTTTTTTTCGGAGCTGGGGACTGAACCCAGGGCCTTGCGCTTCCTAGGCAAGCGCTCCACCACTGAGCTAAATCCCCAACCCCACAGCCAGTGCTCTTAACCTCTATGTCTTTAGCTTATAAATAAATCGGTTTTGAAAAGATGTGTTCAAGTATATCCCTGGCGAATGTCACTGCCAGCAGTGCATCTGGAAATACAGAGTGGGTGCACAAAGGTCAGAGCACCCAGGGAAGGAGGTGCCATGTCTTGTCCCTCCTGGCCCCTTTTCTCTCTACAGCCAGTACCACAAGGCAGGGGCAGCTGTAGTGCTCTGTGGGTTCTTGGTCTGAAATTGGGCTGCTGGAAGCTATTTTTTTGGGAGGGGGTGGAGGTGTCTCTGCTCTTATTAAAGTAAAATAGTTTCTTCTTTTTTCAAAGTTCTCTCAGTTAGGGTATTTGAGCCCATGACAGCTTGTTGAAAGACAGGTTCTGGTCCAGTGGTATTCACTGGGACCTGAGCTCATGCACTTTTAGCAGGGGGAAAGGGGTGGAGGGCGGGGGACAGAGAATGGGAGTTGTGCTCAAGAAGCACTGACTTTTAGTGGGAAACACCGAGGGCTCCTTCCACCTCCCAGAAGTACACTCCGAATTCAAATGACCAAGGCAAGAGGAGTTAGAGAACAGGGAGCAGAAGGGACCTGTACCTAGTTTTACTAATGGTTGAAACTGAGGCCTACTGGTGTGAGATGGACCACAATTGAAAATGACGCAGCAACTCAATTCCAGGCACACCCTGGAGCTCAGAGGCTCCAATCCCAGGCTCATGGCTTCCACACATGCACTGAGGAATGCTCACCAGACTGCACCTGCAAACAAATACACAGTGCACACTAGGATCTCCTCACACACATCCACACCAACAAAAACATCAGGCAGAAACACAAGGGGAAAATCAAGATTCTGGTCTCCTACATTGGGAAAACAAGACAAAACAAAACAAAACAAAACAATCTACAGTAGGAACTGCCAGGTTAACTGTGGGCCAACTTTAGGTGTCTCTGTGCTCTTGTCTGTTCTGGTGCTTTGTTTTGTTCTTGAGACAGTCACGGATTCCAGGCTGCCTTGGAACTCACCGTGGCCCAGCCTCCTAAATGCTAGGATTACATGTATGAGCCACTAGGTTCTTTTTCTTTCTTCCTCTTACGTTTTTTTTCTTCAGAAAATGAAGAAATATTCTGATTTTATAATAAAAACTAATTTTATTAAAAACAATTTTGCACAAACTTCGGAGAACATGGGAGCGTACTTTAGTAAACTGCACTCACAAGTAGAGATTGGAGGAGATGGGCTTACTTTTACTCTTCTGGGCTACCACGGGGAGGAGAGGCACGGGCAAGGCCAAGGTCCTCAGCGTTCTTAACCTCCCTCCGCAGAGCTCTAGCGGTTGGTGTCTTTCGGCTCCTGAGGAAGGAAGCGCTCTAACCTTACTAAACTACCCAGGGCGAAGTCTGCTTTTGTTGTTTCCTCAGCTTAATTGCAAAGCAAAATTGATTTGAAAGAAAAGAAATGTTACAGCTCCGGGGCGAATTCTAACGAGCCTTGGACAATTAAGGAAAAGCTTCAAATTACCCGCAGCGCTTTCACGACTCTGGGGTGCTAGGCCTGCTGACCTACCTGCAAGCTGACTTTGTGTGCCCCCACAGAAAGAGGGGAAGGAGAGAAAATAAACTCAACACCCTCAATGGGAGTCGGAGGTCTGAGCCCACAGATTTGGAAGAGTGCTGGGAGGACGATGTGCTGGAATGTTCTCACAGGAGAGCATCCTGCCACCCTGCTTCTCTGGGTGTCCCACGGGACGCACGCGGCCCACAGGAGGTGTGTAAGGGCTGTTGTGGCCCTCAGCCCACGGTCCCAGTCTTCCAGGATCCTTACACCCGTCCTGCGGGCCGCAGTCCCACACACGCAGTTCCCTCAGAGTTGCCTCTCTCTTGAACGCTGACTCTTCCCATGGCCAGCGTCTCAGCAAACGCCAAAGCCCACGCGGCAGGATGCGAAGACTCAGCCTTCCGGTCCTCTTCTTTCGCCCGTTTTATAACATCAGGGCGCTCCAAGTTTCTGATAAGGCAGGTTTTTGCCCCCCACCCATACCGATTGTAAACGAGGTTTACTTCCTCTTCTCATGCATCTATCTCTTTCCCTTTCCTTTAACTTCTGGAAGGTCTGGGGTAGCAATCACAAAGTCCCATTTTGTAAATGAGAGAACCCTGGAAAAAAGATTGTCTTAACGTTAATGTTGTGTTGTCAAGGCACCCAATTTGAGAATCAGGGTAGAAGGCTCGATTCCGGAACTAAGATGGGCAAACACTGCTCCTTTTTAGCCCGGAGAACATGCTAGGGCTGATGGTCAACTTTCAGTTTTCAGAGGTAGACAAGGTTCCAGACCTTCCCGTAGTCTAGCACCCAGAACCCTCACCCCCATACCTGGAAGAGCCCATCTGAAGAGGAAGGGACCTCAGTATCTGAGTCCGGAGTTACAGGGCTGAATGCCATCTGCCTCCAAATGGTCATCTACCATTACAAAGCTAGGAAAGGCTGCTGAGCACGTGAGTACAGCTAGACCAAAGATGCTAGCTAGAGCTGTAAATTAGCACAGCTCCAACATCCAACATAAAAGAAAACGGCAGCATTTTAATGGTGTCTGTCTTGAGTATGTGGAAACTGTATTTCAGATATATTGAATTAAATACAATCTACTATTACAACTAATATCTCCGTTTATTTTTATTTTTAATTAATGTAGCTACTAGAAAAATTTAAATCACACTTGTGGCTTCTACTGTATTCTTATCGGAGGTGTGATTTAGTTTAATGCTCCTGATAGGAACCAATTTCACACATCTTTGTGAACGGGATAGAAAGTCTCTGTGTCTCTGTCTCTCTCTCACACACACACACACAACTACCAGTGCTTTCCTGGCATCTTTTCACAGCTGATCTCTTCTTTACCAAGCTAAAGACACAGAAAGAGGCCGAGTTTCTCCTGTTCATTGTCGCTTGCTCAGCTTTTTAAAATTATTATTAAATCAGTCCGTCTAAAAACCCTGGTCTGTCTGAAGGAGGGGAGTGGAGCCCCTCTTCAACGCTAGATAATTTTTTTTTCTAAAATAAAAACTTCTCAAGAGAAAGATGGAGACATGTTGGATATGTTTCCTCTGACGTTGAATTTTAATTTCTGTGAACCTGCTGCCTAAAACAAACAAGATACAGAATGAAATAAAAAATTAAAAAAAGATCTCTTTGTTAACCATCTAATTTATTACTTTTCCTTTTTGTTCGAGGAGGGCGCCGAAGAAGGAGCGCACAGGAAACAGAACAGACAGACCCAGTTAAGGAAAGTCTCCCCACCTACATTCTTATCAGAAAATCAGATTTTTGACTGGGTAGTCACTGCTGCGGAATGACCAATCTCTCTCTCTCTCTCAAAACAACAACAACAAAAAAATCAATAATTAAGGCACAATCTCTACTTGGAGCCAGTCCTGGGACTTTGGGTTAAATACTTGCCAATGTTCTGTTCCCATTCCTGGATGGCCTTCTGTCATGGCTACTGGGAAGCCCTAGGTGGTTGACCAATGCTGCCAAATATGGAAGGTTGGCACCCAAGATAATGGGAGGGGGTTTAAAAATGAGACGGCGGAATCGCACAGTTCTGTATAACAGACAGACTCAAAATTCAGGTGTTAGGGCTGGATCACACCGAGGAATTCTCAGTTACGATTGCGACCCAGGCTTGTGACTCTCAGAGGCAGGGAAAACTAACCCAGCTGAACCGAACTAATTTTTAAAAAGCAACTCTTTTTGCAAACTTGCTCTCACTTTAATTATAAAGGCACTGTCCGAGCCTTTTATTTGGGGTACGGTAGTCAAAAGTTAAGAGGCGAACGTGTAAAAAGCCCGAGTTTAGCCCAGCATAGCACACGCTGAAGCCATACGACTCCACCACAGTTCAGGATTCTAGATTCTGGTGTGGGCAACGACGCAACACTCCACCCTTTACAGCCTAGGGCCCTCCCTAGTAGAATGGCGGAAAGGCATGCTCTTTGGAGCTTCGCATCATCGAGGGTCCCCTGTGTCAGCCCAAACGTGGCTATGGCCTCCCTACGTCCGCCCACGTCCAAAGCAAATCCGGTCTGTGAACAGGGCAAGACACCGAGCCTCCGCGACCCTCGGAGCCCTCGCACACTCGTGAGTCTCAGTCCGATACACTTTTAGTCCTGTCCACCGGTCCCGGGGGATTTACATCTTTCAGAACGTGCCGGAGTCAGTGAGGTTTTGTGCCTACCCCGGCTCACATGGCAGACACGAACCGATCCACCGCGCCGGGGTAGGCGGTGGCGTGGCGGGAGTGATAGGCACCTCCACCACCGGCTCCGAGTTGCCCACTGGGATTATAGCAGGGCCCCAGCGCCGCTCCGAACTGGCCAGGAGACGTGCGCCCGTAGAAGTCCACCGTGGCCTCCACGCCGCCGCTGCCTCCTCCCGCGGTGGGCGAAGTGGGTCCGGCCAGACGGCCCGCAGCAGCGGCGAAGAGCGCGCTGCTCGCCCCTTGTGGGTACGCGCCGTCGGGGCCCGCGTAGGCAGCGGCATAGGCAGCCGGGTTGACCGGCCGCGCGCCCGTGCATACCGCGGGCTGGAAGCTCCCTGTGCCCGGCGCGCCCGCCGCAGCCGCGAAGGCGCACGAACCTCCGGCTGCTGATGGTGCGGGGCCCAGATCCGGGCTGAGCGGCCGCTCGGGAACCAAGCCGAAGACCCGGCAGGGCCCGGGCGACGCTGCGGGGTAGTAGACCGGCGGGGGTGCGGCGAGCGGCGGCGCGTAGCCCGCATAGACGGCTCCCGGGTAGGCCGGCCTCGCGGCAGGCACGGCACCCGGGAAGATGGCGGCGGCGGCGGCGGCGGCAGCAGCGGCTGCATCATGCATGTACGCCGGGTAGGTGGACAGGTCCGAGCGCTTGAAGCGCTTGCGCCGGCGCAGGAAGCTGCCGCTCTCGAACATG